>NC_091441.1:69829125-70129125 GCF_964237555.1 Oryctolagus cuniculus
GCCCATAAAAAGGAACTGGAAAGACATCAAATAAATGAATTATTAGTGAATTTCAAGGACCTAGAAAAAAAGAACAAATCAAACCCAAAATTAGTAAGAGGAAAGAAATAATTAAAATCAGACAATAAACAAAATTGAAATAGGGCCGGCGCTGTGGCCCACTTGATTAATCCTCCACCTGTGGCGCCGGCATACCATATGGGCACCAGGTTCTAGTCCTGGTTGCTCCTCTTCCAGTCCAGCTCTCTGTTGTGGCTCGGGAAGGCAGTGGAGGATGGCCCAAGTGCTTGAGACCCTGCATCCATGTGGGAGGACCGGAGGAAGCACCTGGCTCCTGGCTTCGGATTGGCGCAGCACTGGCTGTGGCAGCCATTTTGGGGGTGAACCAAGGGAAGGAAGACCTTTCTCTCTGTCTCTTTCTCTCTGTATGTAACTCTACCTAAAACAAACAAACAAAAAATTGAAATAATAAAGAATACAAAATATTGTGAAAAGAAGAGCTGTGGTTTTTTTTTTTGAAAAAATAAACAAAAAAAGACACAAGTTAATAAAACCAGAGATGAAAAAAAGAGATGTTTCAATGAATACCACAGAAATAAAAATAATCATCAGGAATTTTCACAAACAGCTATGTGCCAACAAATTGGAACATCTGTAAGAAATGGATAGATTCCTGGAAACATACATTATACAAAAATGGAGTCATGAAGACATAGAAAACCTAAACAGACCAATAACCAATTTGAGGTTGAATCAGTAATAAAGACCCTCCCAACAAAGAGAAACCGAGGACTAGATGGCTTTACTGCTGAATTCCACCAAACCTTTTAAGCAAAGACTAATTCCAATCCTGCTCAAACTATTCAAAACAGTTGAAAGGGAGGCCATCCTCCCAAACTCCTTCTATGAGGCCAGTTATCACCTTAATTCCAAAGCAAAAAAAAAAAAAAAAAAAAAGATACAAGGAAAAAGAACTATAGGCCAATATTTCTGATGAACACAGATGCAAAAATCCTCAACAAAATAGTAGGTAATCAAATCCAACAACACACCAGAAAGATCATTCACCTGGACCAACTGGGATTTATTCTTACTATGCAGGGATGGTTCAACATATGCAAATCAATAAATGTGATACATCATATTAAAAAATTGAAGAATAAAAATAATAATTATATCAACAGATGCAAAGAAACCATTTGAGAAAAATACCTTTTCATGATAAAAACCTTAAGCAAATTGGGTATAGAAGGAACATTTTTCAACACAATCAAGGCAATATATGACAACCCGCAGGGGTCATCATACTGAATGAGGAAAAGCTGGAAGATCCAGAACCAGAAAAGGATACCCACATTAAAAAAAAAATACTTATTTGAGAGGCAGAGTTACAGACAGAGAGGGAGAGACAGACAGGTCTTCCATCCGCTGGTGCATTCCTCAAATAGCCACAACAGCTGGAGCTGCATCAATCCAAAGCCAGGAGCTTCTTCTGGGTCTCCCACATGGGTGCAGGGGCCCAAGAACTTGGGCTATCTTCCACTGATTTTTTCAGGCCACCAGCAGAGAGCTGGATCAGAAGAGGAACAGCCAGGACACAAACTGGCGCCCATATGTGATACTGGCACTGCTGGTGGAGGCTTAACTTACTAGCCACAGCAACCATGCCAAGGATGTCCATTTTAACCATCGATATTCAATATAGTCCTGGAAATTTTAGCCCAGAGCCATTAAGCAAGAAAAAGAAATCAGAGGGATACAAACTGAAAAGGAGGAAGTAAAATTATCCCTGTTTGGAGATGACATGATTCTATACGTAGGGGAACCAAAAGACTCCACTAAGAGACTATTAGAACTCATGAGAGGTTGGTAAAGTTGCAGGATATAAAATCAACACACAAAAATCAATACCCTTTGTATATACAAATAATGCAATGACTGAGAAAGAACTTACAATATCAGTCCCATTCACAACTGCTACAAAAAACATAAATACCTTGGAATAAATTTAACCACAAATGTGAAAGATCTCTACAATGAAAATTAGAAGATATTAGAGAAATAAATAGAAGACACACACAAAAAATGGAAAAATTTCTATAATCATGAGTTGGAAGAATTAGTATCATCCAAGTGCCATAGTACCAAAAGGCATTTACAGATTGAGATTCCATTCAAAATACCAAGGTGACTTTCTCAGATCTAGAAAAAATGATGTTAAAATTCATATGGAAGCACAAGAGATCCTGAATAGCTAAAGCAATCTTAAACAACAAAAATAAAGCTGGTGGCATCACAATCCCAGATTTAAACATACTACAGGGAAGTTATAATCAAAACATCTTGGTACCGGCACAAAGATAAACATGTAGACCAATGGAACAGAATAGAAAACCCAGAAATTAATCCATGTAGCTACAACTAACCAATAGGTGACAAATTATCTAAAATCAATCCATGGAGAAAGGATAGTCTCTTCAACAACGGTGCTGGGAAAATTGGATTTTCATGTGCAAAAATATGAAACAAGACCCCTATCTTATACATTATAAAAAATCAACTCAAAATGGGTCAAGGATCTAAATCTATGACCTGATAACATCAAGTTACTAGATGAAAACTACAGGGAAACCCTGCAAGACACTGGCACAGTTGTATATGATCTTACATAAAGAAAACTCCAAAGATTTCATCAAAAAATTATTAGGTGGCTGGCATTGTGGTACAGCAGGTTAAGCCACTGCCTGTCACATTGGCATCCCATTCAAGGTGCTGATTCTAGTCCTGGTTGCTCAGCTCCAGATGTAGCTCTTCCTGCTGATGTGCCTGGAAAACAGAGGATAGACTCAGTGCCTGGGCCCTTGCCACCCATGTGGGAGACTCAGATGCAGTTACAGGCTCCTGGCTTTGGCCTGGAGCAACTCACCCTGCTGTGGCTATTTGAGGAGTGAACCAGTAGAGGGAAGATCATTCTCTTTGTTTTCAGTCATTCTCCTGTCAAACAGATAAATAAATCTTCTTAAAAATGTCGCTCCCCGTCTTCGTGGAGGAATGACACAGGACCCTGCGCTGTTCTTTCGTCTGCTCGGCCCTCCCCGGGTTTGCTGCTGGTTCTTCCCGGGTTGGCTACTGTCCCTTCCACCTCCGTGGAAGGGCGGTTCCCCCTGCCACATTCCCCACTTCCGCGGGGGAGTGGCACACCGCCGGCCGGCTCTCTCGGGGGCTGCACAGGTGTTCCCCTTAGATGTTCCTGGTGCATGCCGTCTCTCTCCTCCTTTATAGTCCTCCTCCGCCAATCCTAACTCGGCTGCCCACACGCCGAGTACGCTGCTCTCCAATCAGGAGCAAGTCCCACAGTTTATTGGCTGAACTGGAGGCAGCTGTGTAGAAGCTGTTTTCTCCTCTCCCAGCGCCATATTGTGGGAGAGCAGATGCATAGAATAAGTCTTAATTCCAGTAACTTAGTCTAGTCCGAGTTGCTCCCCACAAAAAAGATTAAAATAAATGGATTCAAGCAAATTGTAGGACACAATGTCAACATATATAATACTTACCTGGCAGGGGAGATACCATGATCATGAAGGTAGTTTCCCCAGAGCAAGGCTTATCTATGGCAAGGGTCAACATACAACTATTGCCATATCCAATAGTGAGTTATCTTAAAAAGAAATCAAGAAAGCATTTCTGGCCGGCGCCGTGGCTCACTAGGCTAATCCTCTGCCTTGCGGCGCCGGCACACTGGGTTCTAGCCCCGGTCAGGGTGCCGGATTCTGTCCCAGTTGCCCCTCTTCCAGGCCAGCTCTCTGCTGTGGCCCGGGAGTGCAGTGGAGGATGGCCCAAGTGCTTGGGCCCTGCACCCCATGGGAGACCAGGATAAGTACCTGGCTCCTGGCTTCGGATGCGGCGGCCATTGGAGGGTGAACCAACGGCAAAGGAAGACCTTTCTCTCTGTCTCTCTCTCTCACTGTCCACTCTGCCTGTCAAAAAATAAAAAAAAAAAAAAAAAAAAAAAAGAAAAAAACTGAAGAGATCACAGAGAAATGAAAAGGCATCCTATATTCATGGATTGAAAAAAAATCAGTAATTGTTAAAATATCCATACTACCCAAAGTGTCTTTTAGATTCCATGGAATCCTTGTCAAAATTATGACATTTTCCACAAAATTAGAAAAGTTGTATGGAACCACAAAATACTCCATTAGCCAAAGCAATCCTGACCTAAAAAAAAATCACACAGCATGTGGCATTTTACTATTTGACTACAATGATTAAAACTGCACAAAACTAATCTTACCATTTAATTCAGCAATTAGGCTTCTTGGTATTTAACCCAAAGGAGCTGAAAACTGTCTACACACACAAAAACAATTTTATTATTTACTATTAACTGTTTATAGCAGTTTTATTCATAATTCTCAAAACTTGGGAAGTGACCAAGATGTTCTTTAGCATGTGAATGGATAAACTGTGGTATGCAATTCAGAAAATATACTCAGCACTAAAATAAATGAGGGACAGATGTTTGGTGCAGCAGTTATGATGCTGGATAGGTTCCCTATGACCCATAGCAGAGTGTCTGGCTTTGAATCTCAGCTCCGCTTTCCATTCCAGGTTCCTATAGCTGATGGCTCAAGTAGTTTGGTCCCTGCCACTCATATTAGACCTGGATTGAGTTCCCAGCTCCTGGCTTCAATCTGGTCTTAGTCCCGGATTTTGCAGACATTTGGAGAGTGAACCAGTATACAGATCTCTTTCAAATAAATAAAAAAAAATTTTTTTTAAAAAGAGCTATCAGCCGGCGCCGTGGCTCACTAGGCTAATCCTCCGCCTTGCGGCGCTGGCACACTGGGTTCTAGTCCCTGATGGGGTGCCAGATTCTGTCCCGGTTGCCCCTCTTCCAGGCCAGCTCTCTGCTGTGGCCAGGGAGTGCAGTGGAGGATGGCCCAAGTCCTTGGGCCCTGCACCCCATGGGACACCAGGATAAGTACCTGGCTCCTGCCATCAGATCAGCGCGGTGCGCCGGCCGTGGCGGCCATTAGAGGGTGAACCAACGGCAAAGGAAGACCTTTTTCTCTGTCTCTCTCTCTCTCTCACTGTCCACTCTGTCTTTCCAAAAAAAAAAAAAAAAGAGCTATCAAGAGGAGGAACCTAAAATGTATAGCACTAAGTGAAAGAAGCCAATCTGAAAAGTCTACATTCTCCATGATCCTAATTGTATGATATTCTGGAAAAGGCAAAACCATGGAGACAGTGGAATCAGTGGTTGCCAGAGACTAGGAGAAGGATGTATGGGCTCATAAAGGAATTTCAGGGCAGTGAAACTATTCTGTATGATACTATAATGGTGGATACACATCATTATACATTTGCTCAAGTCCACAGAACGAACATCAAGAAAGAACTCTAGGGGCGGGTGCTGTGGTCCAGTGGGTGAAACCACCACTTGGTTTCACATCCACTGAGTGCCCTGCCCATTGAAGATCCAGCTACTCTGAAATAATGCACCCAGGAAGCTGCGGATGATGGCTCAAGTACTTGAATTGCTGGCTCCTTGTGTTGGCCTGGCCCAGCCCTGGCTGTTGGGGCCCTTTTTGGAGTCAACCAGTAGATTAAAAGATATGTCACTCTACTTTTCAAATAAATATAAATTTTTAAAATATGAACCCTAATGTAAACTAGACTTTGGTGATTTTGCGCTGTCAACACAGCAGTCAAAACAAACATACCACTCTGATGTGGAATGTTGATAGTGGATGATGCTGTTTGTATGTGTGTAAGTGGGATTGTACATGAGAACTCTATTCTTTGTACAACTTTGCTGTGAATTTTAAAGTGCTGTAAAAACTATTTTAAAAAAATGACATATATAACCTATGAAATACTCCATTGCTGCTCAGATAATGTCTTGGCAACTACTGATATGTTCACTGTCTCTGCTTAAAAATTTTAATTAAAATTTTTACAATATATTTTTTGTAGGTTGTTTGGACCTTGTATGAAATGAGCTTAGGTCATAGCTTATAGAAGTTAATTATCTCCAACTCACAGCTTTGGAGTCTCCTTTTTTTTTTTTTAAAGATTTTATTTATTTATTTATTTATTTATTTATTTGAGAGGTATAGTTAGACAGTGAGGGAGAGACACAGAGAAAGGTCTTCTGTCCACTGGTTCACTCCCCAAATGGCCGCAACGGCTGGAACCACGCCGATCTGAAGCCAGGAGCCAGGAGATTCCTCCAGTCTCCCACACGGGTGTAGGGTCCCAAGGACTTGAGCCGTCTTCTATTGCTTTCCCAGGCCATAGCAGAGAGCTGGATTGGAAGAGGAGCAGCTGGGACTAGAACCGGCGCCAATATGGGATGCCAGTGCTGCAGGCGGAGGATTAGCATACTATGCCACAACACTGGCCCCCAAGGGGTCTCCTTCTAAACTAGCAACAGAACCTCAATTTTAGTGTAAAAAAAAAAAGCAAGAAAATTTCAGAAAAGCCAGGTTATCCCCCCCGCCCCGTTTTAGATTTATTTATTTAAAAAGTAGGGTTACAAAGAGAGGAGAGTGGGTAGACAGAGAATAGAAACAATGTCTTCCACCCTCTGGTTCCTGCTCCAAAGGGCCACAACAGGCAGAGCTGGGCCAGACTGAAGCCAGGCGCCAAGAGCTTCTTCTTGGTTTCCCACATGGGTGCAAGAGGTCAAGAACTCGGGTCATCTGCTGTTTTCCCAGGTGTAACACTTCTTGATGCAACCCATCAGGAGAAAGATAGGACTAATAATTTTGAAAACTCTGCATATCCTCTCTTCTCCCTCAACCTCATCACCCCGATCTCTTTTTAAGGCCAATGAGCCTGGACTTGTGGCGTCATCTCCTAGTGTCTGCCCTTCGGTTGTCCCGACAGATCTCTGTTCCTGACGTTTTGACTTCGCCATTCGCTCCGTTCCCGAGGCACTTGTCTGGAGGGAAATACATCCAAATGTTCCCCCAAATTGATTCAGGGCCGAACACTGAGGCTGACACTTAAAACGTTTGAACTGTCCTTAATTTCCTCACTGCTTCCACTGCAGTTCAGGTAACGCCAAGCGCGCACAGCAGGATCTGCCGGCCGTTCAGCCTCCTCACGGACGCGCCGCGCAGACGCACTGGCGGCTTCGCGGGGCATGACGGGCAGGGGGCGGGGCCTGGCGCGCGGACAGCACGCGCCGTGCCCGTTCGGGCGGCGGGGTCTCGGCGGGCTGCGGGTTGCGCGCCACAGCCCTCCTCCGAGGCGGGAGGGGCGCACGGAAGAGGCGCGAGCGGGCGGCAGCCATGTTTGTGGCGCGCAGCATCGCGGCGGACCACAAGGATCTCATCCATGATGTCTCTTTCGACTTCCATGGCCGGCGGATGGCGACTTGCTCCAGCGACCAGAGCGTCAAGGTGCGCGCGGCGCCTTCGGTCGGGGCCGAGCCTCGAGGAGGGGGCGTGGAAGGGCTGCTCAGAGAACGGGCACTAGTCCCGATCTTAGGGCACGCCGCCAGGCACCAGGCCTTGAGCCAAACAGTCAAGGCGGGAAAGCCCCAGGCGCGAGGCCTGGGTCACTGGGTGGGGTGGCATGCGAGCACCCGGCGCACGCTGTCATCTCCGGGCGCCGGGAAAGCCCTGTCCGCCGTCTTATTGTGGGGTCACGGCTGTCTGGCGGGCCGCGCCCCCGTGTGTCTGCGCCGCGCCGGCGTCAGCCCGCGTGCGCGCTCCCGCCTCCTGCGGCGCAGGGTGCGTGCGACGGAAGGCGGTGGGTGCCGGCGAGGTGCGCCTGCGGTCGGTCCGCACCGCGCCGGGGAGTCGGGGGCTTCACATTCTGGGTGCCTGTGGGGTCCCCTCAGCTCACTGATTACGCGAAGAAAGAAAAATACAAATCGTTTTCATCCAACGGAGTTCTCTCGTTGCTATTAGGAATGGGAGTATTTGTTGCTTTAAGTTACTGTCAACGGCCGTAGGTTTCTGACAAGCGGAATGTCTTTGATAGGGGGACATTTAGGATTTAGACATTTAAGAGATACAAGATACGTGATAATAAACTTGAAGATGAAAACTGGAGTCTGGATTATTTGCATTCTTGACAATTCCAAAATAGCTGAACATCTGAAGGGTAGTTTTTTAATATTCAAGTTTGATACCAGTGATCCTTAAAAAACAATTACTATAAAAGTAAGTTACTGTTGAAAAACCATACTGTTGAGAGTAAATACCACATGAAAAAATTATTTCAACTACACAACTTTTTTTACAGTGTATAATTCTGTGACAAGTACACTATTTACCTTGTTGTAAACCTTTTCATCATCCTAAATAGAAACTACCCAGTAACCTATTCTTTCTTGTCAACAGCCCCTAGTAACCACTGTTCTACTTTCTATGAATTTACCTATTCTAGTTATCTGGTTTATTTCACTTAACATAAGGTTAAAGTTGCGATGGTAGCATGTTTCAGAATTTTATTCTTTTTTAAGTCTGAATAGTATTCATTGTATGTACTTAACCGCATTTTGTTTGTGCGTTCATCCATATGCCCTTTTGGCTGTTGTGAATAAGGCTGCTACGAACATTGGTGTACAAATACCTGTTTGAGTCCCCAGTTTCCAATTTGGGGAAATGTTTCTTATATAGTCATATATGAAAGTCATAAATCGGATGATAGGCATGGTCTCAGTATATTGATTAAGTATGTATTTAATTTATACTCTATATAACAGCATGAGATGAGTTGTATTGATTTATAAAGAGGCTGTAAGGGAAGAGGTTTTATTCCCAGAAAGTTTATTTTTTAAAAGATTGATTTATTTTACAGAGAGGCAGAGGAAAAAAAAAGAGAGACAGAGGTCTTCCATATGCTGGTTCACTCTCCAAATGGCTGCAGTGCCTGGAATTGGGCCAATCCGAAGTTAGGAGCCAGGAGCTTTTTTTGGGTTTCCCACGTGGGTGCAGGGGCTCCAGGACTTGAGCCATCTTCCACTGCTTTCCCAGGCCATAGCAGAGAGCTGGATCAGAAGAGGGGCAGCTGGATCTTGAATCGGGCCCATATGGGAGGCCGGCACCGCAGGTGTCGGCTTTACCTGCTGTGCCACAGTGCAAGTCCCCAGAAAGGTTTTTAAACTTAGAGTAATAACAAATTATATGTTTATATTTCATTAGTTTTTCTTCATTGTATTATGGCCTTATGTCCATTTCTTTCAGAGTGCTTTTTCTTACTAAAGAACCATGTACTTATTTTTACATGTGTGAATGTACACTTGCATTTGTACAATGTATATATATGTATTTTTCTGTTTGTATAAGTTATAAACTTTTCTACCATTTTAGAAAGAATTACAGGCTTATTTCTATCTTACTACTCATTAATGTTTATTGATTTCCTCTGTTCTTTTTCTTTTAGTGTTTTAAATAGTTATGGACACACACACATGTGATCCTCACATACAAAATTTTATATTGCTGCTGTGTCATAATGATTACCATTCCTAATGGCTTAATGTTTAATAATTGAACATACCACACTTTTTTTTGTTAGCTACCTATTACTGGGTCTTTTAGTTCCATTTGTAGTTAATGTCTGTCAGGAATAGCTTTACAATGCAACTCTGCATTAATTTAATTTAGCATTTTATATGTTTTGAATGGTTTCCTTAGACTAAGGAATTGTGAGATTGCCTTTTTGTAGGTTGCACCATTGACACTGCCAGTGAGAATATTGATTTGATGTGTGATTGCCCATGTTGCACATTATCACCACTTTTTTTAAAATTTACTACCTTTTTTTAAAAAGATTTATTTATTTATGTATTTGAAAGGCAGAGTTAAAGAGAGACAGAGAGAGAGAGAGGGAGAGAGGTATTCCATCTCCTGGTTCACTCCAAATGGCTGCAATGGCCAGAGCTGTACTGATCCCAAGCAAGTTTTTTCTGTCAGTTGTGGATGTGTGCAGAATGATGACAGTTTGAGTAACCAGACATTCCTTACCAGCTGAGGTGGAATAGGGTGGCTCTCTTATTTTAGCTCCACGGTTTTTGCATTTGATTCTTGCTGTTGATGATTTCACTGTTTAAAATGGTATTCAAGTGTAGTGCTAGTTGCTGTCTAGTGTTTGTAAGAACAAGAAGGCTGTGATGTGCCTTTCAGAAATAATGTGTTACATAAGCTTCGTTTAGAAGGTATAGTGCAGTTGGCTGTGATTCAGTGTTGATGAATCAACTATATATATTGAATAAGGTGTCTATAAACAAAGACACAGAAAATAAAATTATGTATTATTTGGTTGACAAAACTATTAAAACAGAGGCTCACGGGCCCCAACTCTGTATTCCCCCAGGGTCAGTGTTTCAGTGGTCAAGGTGATTTAATAGAACATAGCCGCTGTGAATAACGAGACTCGACTATAGCTGTCATAATCTTTGTTACCTGCTAAAGTTTAGGCTCCTGGCTTCTTCAGTGCTTGGCCCAGTGTCCTTTACCTTTTTGAAGTTCTTGATACTTTAAAGTTGTTGTTGTTGTTTTTTATTTTATTTACTTATTTGAGAGGCAGAGAGAAAACACAGAGAAAGACACAGACACACAGAGTAGAGCTCCCATCTTTGGTTCACTCCTCGAATACGAGCAGTGTCCTGAATTGGGCCAGGCCAAAGCTGAGAACTCAATCCAGGTGTCCCATTTGGGTGGCAGAAGCCTACATATTCGAACCATCATTGTTTCTTACTAGTGTCTGCATTAGCAGGAAGCTGGAGTTCAGAGTCAGAGGGAAGTATTGAACCCAGGCACACTGGTACAGGGGACATGGTTGTCTTAACCAGCATCTTAACTACTGGGCCAATTGCCCGCAAATTTAATAAATATTTGATTGAAGGAGTTTTTACCTACTGGTTATATTCTTTTGTGATTTTTACCTCCACTTTGCTCATATGCCCATTCATTCTAATATAGTTTCTATCAACTTATGGAAAGTTTTCTGTATAAAATACTTGCTTTTTCTTTCCTTACAGGTCTGGGATAAAAGTGAAAGTGGGGATTGGCATTGTACTGCTAGTTGGAAGGTTGGTATTTATCATTACAGTGATTTTTAAAAGTTAAAATTTTTATCATTTATTTGATAGTATTAAGGACTTGCTGTTCAGCTTTGAAGAAATTATGAAATTTATACTCTGGAAAAGTTCTAGAAAGGTATTTTATATATTTTTTGAGGATTTATTTTGTTTGAAAGGCAGAGTTAGAGCAAGCAAGAGAGAGATCTCTGTCCTCTGGTTTACTCCCCAAATAGCCACAATGGCTGAGGTTGGTGCTAGGTGGGGCTAGGCCAGGCAAGGCTGAAGCCAGGAGCCAGGAGATTTATCTGCGTCTCCCACATAGATGCAGAGGCCTAGGGACAAAGGCTGTCATCTGCTGTTTTACCAGATGTATTAGCAGGGAGCTGGATTGAAAGTGGATTAGCTGGGATTCAAATTGGCATCACTGTTGCACCACAACGCTGGCCTCTATTTTACATTTCTTAAAGTACAAATACATTTCGGGGAATTTTAAGTGTATGAAAATCTATAATTCTGTAGCCTAAATAATTATTAGCTTTTTAGAATATATTTTTTACTTTTTCCATTACATATATATATTTTAAAGATTTATTTATTTATTATTTGAAAAGCAGAGTTACAGAGAGGCAATGGGTAAAGCTGCCACCTGCGATGCTGGCATCCCATATGGGCACCAGTTCATGTCCTGACTGCTATACTTCCAATCCAGTTCCCTGCTAATGGCCTAGGAAAAACAGCAGAGGATGGCCCAGATGCTTTGGCCCCTGCTATCCACATGAACAACCTGGAGGAAGCTCCTGCCTCCTAGCTTCAGCCTGGCCCAGCTCCAGCCTTTGTGGCTATTGGATGGATGGGCCAGTGAATGGAAGACATCTCTCTCTCTCTGGCTCTTTCAAATAAATAAATCTTTTAAAAACAAAAGTTTATATATTTGAAAGGCGGAGTAACAGAGATGGGAAGACACATACACACACACACACACACATCTTCCATCCAGAGAGGGAGAGGTCTTCCATCCGCTGGTTCACTCCCCAATTGGCCGCAACGGCTGGAGCTGCGCCGATCCGAAGCCAGGAGCCAGGTGCTTCTTCTGGGTCTCCCACGCGGGTGCAGGGGCCCAAGGACTTGGGCCATCTTCTACTGCTTTCCCAGGCCATAGCAGAGAGCTGGATCGGAAGTGGAGCAGCTGGGTCTCAAACCAGCACCTATATGGGATGCCAGTGCTTCAGGCCAGGGTGTTAACCTGCTGCACCACAGCGCCGACCCCTCATAAGTGTTTTTTTATGTCTTTAAAATAGCTTCATAAAACATCCTATAAAATTTGCTTAATGGGTCTTTTTGTTTTTTTGTGTTTTTTTTTTTTTTAAGTTTTATTGATTTATTTGAAAGAGTACACAGAGAAAAGAAGAAGAAGAGAAAGAAAGGGAGGGAGAGAGAGAGAGAGAATTGATTTTCTATTAGCTGGTTCACTCCCCAAATGACCACAATGGGCCAGGCTGGGCATCCTGTGGGTCTCCCATGTGGGTGCAGGGGCTCAAGCACTTGGGCCATCCTCCTCTGCTTTCCCAGGCTTATTAGCAGGGAGCTGGGTATGGAAGTGGATCAGCTGGGACTCAAACCAGTGCCCATATGGGACGCCAGTGCTGCAGGCAGTTTCTTTCCCTGATGTGCCACAGCTATAATTATCTACAATTTACATACTATAATACTTAATTAAAATGTGCCAGTTGGTGATTTTAAGTATATTCCCAAAGTTGTGCCACCATTGCAGCTTTCAGAGCATTGTCATCACCCAAAAAGGAAGCCCATTTAGCGGTCTCCTCCCAGTTCCTCCCCCCTTCAGTTCCTGATAATCACTAATCTACTTTCTATCTCTGGATTTTGAAGTGAATAATTTTGATTAATCTAATTTTACTTATTTTTTTAGGTTAATGTTTCCTATAGAAAGAATTTAAGAGTAAAAAAAAAAGTATGGACTCACAAGAATCTCTGTTTCAAAAGTTGATTAGGCTAAATTCTGAAGCCGGTGTCTAACTCTTAGTATTAGAAGTAATCAACTTTATCCTGCTGGGTTTTTCTTTATTAGTAAAAAGCTGGAGGAGCTTGACTCCAGAAGAGCCACAATCCTAAATATAAAATGACTTTGAAAGGCTGAAAAATTCTAGAATTGAACTTTTATTTAAATAGCTTTCCTTTTTGAAGTCAAAATATCTGTATGTTTCCTCAAGTAAAACCTTGTACATGTGAAATATAAGTTCAATGTTTGCATTTGTCGGGGTGTGGGGAGGGGTGGTGGTGAGAAGAAAAGCACTGGGATATTGATTACCTGTTTGATTTTTACTCTGCAGACACATAGTGGATCTGTATGGCGTGTGACCTGGGCCCATCCTGAGTTTGGACAGGTTTTGGCTTCCTGTTCTTTTGACCGAACAGCTGCTGTGTGGGAGGAAATAGTAGGAGAGTCAAATGATAAACTGCGAGGACAGAGTCACTGGGTAAGACATTTGTTAGTAGTCTGGGGTGGGTGGTGAGGTGGGGGCCACCTGAGCAGCCAAGGAGCATCAGTCCTACCAGTACCTCAGGCTCTTGATGCAGTGTCTGCTGCTACCTTCTCTTTTCTTTCTCCCTTATTGTTTTCTACTTGCCTATTTTATTAATTTGAAAGGCTGAGAGAGAGAGAGAGAGAGAGAGAGAAAGACAAACAGATAAACAGACACAGCAATAGACAGAAACCTTCTGGTCAGTCCCTAAATGCCTGCAGCAGTTGATTGGTCATGTAGAAGCCAGGAGTCCAGTTGACCATATAGGGAAGAATTATTTCTAGAATCTGTTCTATTACGTTGTTCTGTAAGTCCTTCGTGCCAATACTGCTCTGTTGTGAATACTGAGCTTTGTAGCTTGTGTGCTATTTATACTGTTTCACAACTCTTGTCTTACTTAGGGAGCAGTTAGTTTGATTGCCTTTGTACTGGGGAGTTTTTAAGGCTAACAGCTTCTTGCAAAGAGAAAAAACAGGAAACTGAGAAGGGATTTTTCTAGCATTCCGTTTGAGGTGTTTCAGTTTAGTATTCTACAGATCGGGTTTAGGAGTCGTGGCATATAAAGAAATTTTCTTCTAACTTTAAGGTATTTATTTATATTTAAACAACTCTCATTAGTACATTTATTTCCTCAAAATTATGTTGATATTCTCTTTGTGGACAGAAAGTTTTCTAAGATTTTATCTTTGAAGTTTATGTGATACTATTTTTTGAAGATTATTTATTTGAAAGGCAGAGTTTCAGAGACAGAGGGAGAGACAGAGCGAGCGAGATTCCATCTACTGGTTCACTGCCCAAAAGGCCACAATGGCCAGGGCTGGGCCAGACTGAAGCCAGGATCCTGGAACTTCATCTGGGTCTTTCTCGTGGCTGCAGGTTTTTGCTGCTGCTCTCCCAGGAGCATTAGCGGGAAGCTGGATTGGAAATGGAGCAACAAGGAATTGAACCGGTGCTCATATAGGACACAGATATCACAGTCTGCAGTTTAACTTGCTGCTCCACAACACTAGTTCCATATATGTTATTGTTTTAATGTTGAAACTCCTTATTTTGGTAACAAAGTCAGTAAATTATTTGTAAATTTTATTGACATTTTCACTTAAATATCCTATATACTGCTAGAAAGTAGCTTTTAAATATGATGTTGGAATTCTGCAATTATTGCCAAAGCTGCTTTGTACAATTTTCTTGGTCTCTATTAAATGCCTTCATTTAAAAGGATAGTAGTGGTCCAAGTGGGATTAACTGACATTTTGTGCTTGAGAGAAGAGAAGTTAAATGCTCTCCATTTATCCATTTATTGATAAAGGATCTTAGTTAATTAAATATATTACGTGCAGCGTGCTTTGCATTACAGTTGCCCATAAGAAAATTCAAACATTTTCTGGTTTTGTGATCTATCTGCTTAAGAGAGGTTACTTCCATAAAGTTAGGTTCTTTTGTTTTTTTTTTTTTCTTTACAGGCAGAGTGGACAGTGAGAGAGAGAGAGAGAGAGACAGAGAGAAAGGTCTTCCTTTGCCGTTGGTTCACCCCCTAATGGCCGCTGCGGCCAGCGCACCGCGCTGATCCGAAGGCAGGAGCCTGGTGCTTCCTCCTGGTCTCCCATGTGGGTGCAGGACCCAAGGACTTGGGCCATCCTCCACTGCACTCCCAGGCCACAGCAGAGAGCTGGCCTGGAAGAGGGGCAACTGGGACAGAATCCAGCGCCCCGACCGGGACTACAACCTGGTGTGCCGGCGCCTCAGGCAGAGGATTAGCCTAGTGAGCTGCATTATGTTAGGTTCTATTAGACTCACTTTCTTTAGCTTTAAAGGGAATACTTAATTATAGCTAACTAATTTTTAGTGGTTGCCCAGTAGATATGCAGTATTTTGCCATGAGCTTTGTAGAAATTGAGGCTTAGACAGATGTTAAGAAACTTTTTTGAGGTTATATACCTAGTAAATGGTTGTGTTGCTTCTGTGTGATTCCAGAGCCTATGTTCTTTCCACTCTGTTGTGCTTGCTTTCTGTACATAATTTAAATTGTTTATTTTTTTCAGGTTAAGAGAACAACTCTAGTGGATAGCAGAACATCTGTTACTGATGTGAAATTTGCTCCCAAGCATATGGGTCTTATGTTGGCAACTTGTTCAGCAGATGGTATAGTGAGGATATATGAGGCCCCAGATGTTATGAATCTTAGCCAGTGGTCCCTGCAGCATGAGATCTCATGTAAGCTAAGCTGTAGTTGTATTTCTTGGAACCCTTCAAGGTAAGCTTACATATCAAACCTCTGGGACAATATGATTCAAGTAAAACAAATTAGTAATTTTTTCTGAAATTTATTTATTTGTTTGAAAGAGTTAGAGAGAGGGAGAGATAGAAAGAGAGATCTTCCATCTGCTGGTTCATTCCCCAGATGGCTGTACTGGCCAGCCCTGGGCCAGGTTGAATCCAGGAGCTTCTTCTGGGTCTCTGGGAGTGGCAGGGGCCCAGGCATTTGGACCATCTTCCGCAGTTTTTTCCAGGCCATTAATAGGGAGCTAGTGGAGGTCATTAGTGGAGCAGCTAGGACTTGAACCAGTGCCCATATGGAATGCTGGCACTGTAGGCAGTGGCTTTACCTGCTATGCTGTGATGCTGGTCTCAAATAAGGAATTGTTAAGGTAGGGATTTCATGGTTTATTCTCAAAAATAAAATATGTAGAGTAAAACCTCTCCTTTTCCCAACCCTTTGTGTGTCATGTCTCACCCTATTTCCATTCCACAGAGGAAGCTGACCACTGTAAAAACTTTAGTGTGAACCTTCTGGGCATTTTCTGTGTATATAACTAAACATTTAATGTATTCATAAATGCACAGATAATATTCAGCTACTTCTAGGGTATATACTAACATGTATAGAGAGACACAGAACACACAGATGCATATATGCATTCATATTTTCATTTTTGAAATCTGCTTTGTTTACTTACAAGCATACTATGGGGCATTTTTCCATATATTAGTATAGCCAGCCCCATTACATTCCTTTTTGACTGCTATGTAGGGTGTAACTGTGTTAATATAGTTGCTATTGTTGCTTTTTTTTTTTAAAGATTTATTTATTTACTTGAAAGGAAGAGTTACAGATAGGCAGAGGCAGAGGCAGCAAGAGAGAAGTCTTCCATCTGCTGGTTCATTCCCCAAATGGCCACAATGCCTGGAGCTGGGCCAATCCAAAGCCAGGAGCCAGGAGCCTTTTCTGGGTCTTTCATGTGGATGTAAGGGCCAAAGGACTTGGGCCATCTTCTACTGTTTTCCCAGGCCATAGCAGAGCTGGATCGGAAGCAAATCAGCCAGGACTTGAACTGGAGCCCATATGGGATGCTAGCACAGAAGGCAGTGGCTTTACCTGCTATGCCTCTATAGTTGGTATTTATTAGTCCATTTTTAAAGGGTCATTTGGTGAAAAAAATTGAAATTCAAAAGAATACAAAATGAGGGGCCGGCGCCGTGGCTCACTTGGTTAATCCTCCGCCTGCAGCACCGGCATCCCATGTGGATGCCGGGTTCTAGTGCCGGTTGCTCCTCTTCCAGTCCAGCTCTCTGCTGTGGCCCGGAGGGCAGTGAAGGATGGCCCAGGTGCTTGGCCCCCTGCACCCGCATGGGAGACCAAGAGAAAGCACCTGGCTCCTGGCTTTGGATCGGCGCAGCGCTGGCTGTAGTGGCCATTTGGGGAGTGAACCAACGGAAGGAAGATCTTTCTCTCTGTCTCTCTCTCTCACTATCTGTCAAAATAAAAAAAAAATACAAAATGAAAGAAATTTTGCCTATCTTGTAAAAACAAAATGCTGTTTATAGTTCTGTTTTTAGACTTTAATTATGATCATCCCGGTTGTATTTTTAAATGACTTATTCCTCTTGTTCTTACCATGTTATCTTTTTATTTTAAATATTTATTTATTTGAATTCAGAGTTACACAGAGAGAGAGAGAGAGAGAGAGAGAGAGAGAGAGAGAGAGAGAGATCGTTCGATCGATCGATCTTTCATCTGCTGGTTCACTCCCCAGATAGTCACAACAGCCAGTGCTGAGCCAGGCCAAAGCCAGAAACTGGGAGCTTCCTCTAGGTCTCCCATGTGGGTGCTGGGGCACTTTCCCAGGCACATTAGCAGGGAGCTATATTGGAAGTGACGAGCTGGGACTCGAACCAGTGTCCACATTTGATGCTGGTGTTGTAGGCAGTGGCTTTATCTGCTATGCCACATGCTGGCCCCAGTGACCAAATCTTTGAGAAGGAAAATTGCTAAGACCTCTCAGTTATCTTTCTTTTTAGGAAGATGAGGTTAAAAACAATCTAGAAGATAGTGTTTTCAGTTCCTGTGTGTAACGTTGCCAAGTACAGACGCTTGCAAAGGTGGCTGCATTGAGGGTGTGGCATCTCATTGTAGCAACAGGATGACTTACAGTTTGTCTCAGCTCCAGTGTTTAAATTGTCTGAATTAAAGGTATTGTGATTTTATAATTATGTAAACCTACTTTATTCTTCATTTCTAGCTCTCGTGCTCATTCTCCTATGATAGCTGTAGGGAGTGATGACAGTAGTCCAAATGCAATGGCCAAAGTTCAGATTTTTGAATATAATGAAAACACCAGGTTGGTACTGCTTTTATTTTGATTGTTGAGAACTGCATTTACTTTTTGAAGTGTTGTTTCTTTATTCAGTAACAATTCATTACATATTTACCAATTTCCTCTCATGTGCCAGGTTCTGTGCTGGGTTCTGGTAATACAGGGTTGATTAACAAAGAGGAAAGGATAATTGCTCTCTTAGTGTTTACCATCTTGGTAGGGAAGCCAAAAATAAAAAGTGAATTTTATGAACTCAGAGAATCAGTGTGTTGAGGAAGTTATATATAGGGGGACCACATCTAGTTTTGGGGCCAGGAAGGTTCATTTAGAAGATAGCTGTAGGACAAGTAGAAGTGAGCCAGAGAGGGCTGAAGCATTCCAAGTGGGTTGGGGCTGAGGTTCTGAGTTTGTCAAAAACTTCCAGACTGCTGGTTTGTTCCCCAAATAGTTAACTGGAACTGAGTGGATCCAAAAGCCAGGAGTCAGGAGCTTCTTCTGGGTCTCTCATGTGGGTGCAGAGGCCCAAGCACTTGGGCCATCCTCTTCTGCTTTCCCAAGCGCATTAGCAGGGAGCTGGATAGGAAGTGGAATAGCCAGGACTAGAACCAGTGCCCATATGGGATGCCTGCATTGCAGGCTGGGGCTTTAACCCACTGTGCCATAGTGCCAGCCCTCTACCTCCTTTCTACATGTAAGGTTATGTGCTTCTATTTTGTCCATGATATTCAATGGAAGACACAGAAGAACCTGTTCTAGTTATAGATCTAGAGCCTGAACTGTGGGATGAAATGGACTTCGGTATAGTTGCTTTTTATCACCACTTAACAACAAAATTCCTATTGTTATCATTTTTACTTTTCTGTTTACATTAAAATATTTTGGAAATTGAATATTCCTTTCTTAAAAGGTGGCAGTGGGCATAGAGAGAAGTAGACCATTTGAGAATCAGAAGTATTATCAGCAGATCTAGGGAATGATTGGGTGTGGACAGTGAGGGAGAAGGGAAAGGTATCAAAATGATTGCCAGGATTCTGACTTACTTCAATTGGTAGTATATAGAATAAATTTTGGAAATGGGTAATTTGGGTGGAATATGGCAGCATGTGGAAATCAATTAATTTTGTCATACCGATATGTAAGTTTGTGCAAAACCTGAGAGCCATAAGCATTGTGTCAGGGGTGCTTATTCTTATGGGAGAAAAGATGGATCAGCAGGGGAATCAGGTGGATTTCACAGGTGCTAGGTAGATTTCCTGGGTACTGGGTAAGGTAGGAAGCAGAGGAAAGGAATTAGTGCGATCCACAGCAATTTAGAATGCTACCATTTGGGTTTCCAAGGTGCTGTCCAGTAGAACTTGCTGTGGTGATGGACATGGTCTATATCTGTGTCATCTTATGTAGTGGCCATTAGCAGCTTGGATCTATGGAAACTTGAAATGTGGCCAGTGCAACTGAGGAACTGAATTTATTAATTTTTATCAATGGCAATTTAATTTTAAATAGGCACATGTGGTTAGTGGCTACTATACCGACCAGCCAAGTTCTAGAATATAGGAACCTCCTGTTAGAGCTCTGAGTTCTTCATTCTTTTTGGTATGAAAGCTGAGAGCCAGCATCTGGTGGTTCCAGGAATTTTTGGCTTGTGAGAGCATCATTCTAGTCTGTTTCTGTGTTCCCATGTCTACCTTCTCTTCTTTTTTTCTACTGGTCATTGATGATCTCATCCTGAGATCCTTAATTACATCTGCAAAGACCCTTTGTCTAGGAAAAAAAAAGTTAACATTCCCTAGTTCTGGGGGTGTGTACTTTGACATACCTGTTTTGGGGCCATTGTTCACCTCAGTTACTACTTGATTATGAGTAGTCTGAAAAATGACTTGAGGTACATTGATGGATGGATTTTTATGAATTTTGTTTCTGAAATTTTTGAGGCAAACTGTTGTTTTTTTCACTAGGAAATACGCAAAAGCTGAAACGCTTATGACAGTCACTGATCCTGTTCATGATATTGCATTTGCTCCAAACTTGGGAAGATCTTTCCATATTCTAGCAATTGCAACCAAAGATGTGAGGATTTTTACACTAAAACCTGTGAGGTGAGCTTTAGAAACAATTGTGATTATTTTTATCTGTGGAGAAAACTAGAGGTAACTGTGGTTGAGGATTGGATTCTTTAATGAACATTTTGTGTATAATTGACTTTGCAATGGGAAATTAAGTACAGATTTATATTCTCTTGTTCTGTTTAGGCTAATACTAACCATGAATTGGATCATCACAATATAATTGATACTCTATAAATACTTATTTACATATTTATTATTAAAGATTTATTTATTTGAAAGGCAGAGTAACAGAGAGGGAGAGAGACAGAATCTTAAAACCTCTGGTTCACTTGTAAATGGCTGTAACAGCCAGGGATGGGCCAGGCTGAAGCCAGAAGCCAGGAACTCCGTCCAGGTCTACTACATGGGTGGCAGGAGAAATACACTGCTTTCCCAGGCATATTATTAGGGAGCTGGATTGGAAGCAGAGCAGCTGGGACTCAAACCAGTGCTCTAACATGGGATGCCAGCATTGTACATGGCAGCTTAATCTGCTGTGTCAGTGCTGGTCCCTTTTATTTGTTTCTGTCATGCAGCAGTCACTAAATATAATTTATGTGCTAGGATCACTCCAGGTCCAGGGAATCAGATAAAAAAGACACCATCCCAGCTGAAAGGCTAAGGGGTAGGGGAATCTAGATATATACGTTATTATAAAATAATGTGGTAACTACATGAGACTATTTGTATTTTTTACTTAGCAAGTATATATATTAAGAAAAAGAAACTTTACTTAGAATTCCTCAGAAAATTATTTTTATTAACAGGAAAGAACTTACTTCATCTGGTGGGCCAACAAAATTTGAAATCCATATAGTGGCTCAGTTTGATAATCACAATTCTCAGGTCTGGCGAGTGAGCTGGAATATAACAGGAACAGTGCTAGCATCTTCAGGAGATGATGGCTGTGTACGATTGTGGAAAGGTAAGATTTAGGAAAGGAGTGATTATTGCTTCATATTTCTACTCAGACTTTTAACTTAAATGTAAACTCTGAAATGTTTTGGAAAAACTCTTTTGCAGTTACTTTTTTCTTTGTTTAAGAAATTTTTGCAGTTGCTTTTAAATTAGTCTAATTAATTTATATTATGTTGAACATCATTTCACCTAGTTCATAGCAATTAAGGACTGTGTTGCTTTTCAAGTTTTGTATGGTGCAAAGGAACTTCTAAAACTAATGAACAGAATATGTAGTATCTTCCATAAAAAGATACCATTGCCCACATAGGCAACTAGAGTATCTGCTCTGCAAATTCAGGATAGGACTAGAGTCATCTTTTATTTTATCAAATAATTGCTTTAAAAAATCAGTTCTTAGTAGGAGACAGTGACTTCCTATTTTCTCTTTACAACTCCCTAAAATTTAAGAACCTTGGGGCCCTGATTGTAAGTTTCTTTGGATACCAAGCTGAGGCAGCAGTCTGATCAGCTGACACTGTGATCTCTGGCTTCTTGGTTCTGTACTTTTCCCTGGGTGCTTATCCACCACTGTAATGGGTGGGATCCTCTCCTTGCTATCTGGAATTAGAGCTAAGATAATTTACCCTGTGCAATTACTGTTTCCCAAGTGTAGTTTGGCTAAGCTTCAAGACATCCCATGTTCAATTCCTTTCCTGCTAATACATTTGACCATTTCCCTTTCAGCTAATTATATGGACAATTGGAAGTGCACTGGTATTTTGAAAGGTAATGGGAGCCCAGTCAATGGGAGTTCTCAGCAGGGAAATGTAAATCCTTCCCTAGGTTCAAATATTCCAAATCTTCAAAATTCATTAAATGGATCTTCTGCTGGCAGGTAGGCTATTTTGTGGGAAAATTAGAAATTATCCTTTCAAAATCATTGTAGTAGTTATTTTAAAGGTGTCTTATTTCATAAAGTTTAGGATGGAATGAAGAAATGTACCCATAATTATGACAGAATTAAAAATTTACTCTTACAACTATGTATTTTGCTTACCTAATAATATTTCTAGGTTGAGATGTCATTAAGCTAAATTTTATTTTGAAATTTAGTGGTATAGAAGTTGAAATGTTTAACAGCCTTAAGATTTTACTTTGCTACTGCAGCATTGAGAAGCGGAAATGCAGTTTAATATTGAGGGTTTTAGTCCTAGATGAGCACTAGTGGTTTTTAGTGCTTCTGCTGTGTTCTGCATTAGGTAAAACTCAAATTTTAAATAAAGGCTTTGTAGAAGAGATTAAGTTAAATGATTTAGCTTTTGTGTTTTTTCGAGATTATAAAAAGAAATGATAAAATGTGAGATCTTGATTTTTAGAATATTTATCATGTTACATTCTTGTTTACAAGAATAAAGAATATTTGATGTGACCTAGTCATTCTTTTTGCTTTCATGTTCAACTTTAAAATACGTATTTGTGAGATAAAATTATTTTAATATGCCTTCATGAATAATTTGGAATAGACTTTAGGAAATTTAATAAACTGTCTTGTTATCTTAAGTAAAAAATTGTGTTTAAAATTTCTAGAACTAATTTTGTTACGTTTTTAGAAAGAAGGTACTACTTAGTTGATTTTGAGGTTTTAAGTATTTGTATCAAAACAATTTCACATTACCATAGACGATACCAGATTATAATAATGGTTTCATGAAGCAGAGAATGTAGAGTTTATCAAATTTTTTTGTTTTTGGTTTTTGGTTACTGCCTGTACTGCACATTTTTCTAAGTAGCTTTGGGATTTTGATCTGTATTCTTACTGTGTGAATAACCATCTGTGTTAGCTCTGTGATGCATTTCCCTTCTCCATTTGTATTATGTCCTTTAACAGAAAGCACAGCTGAGTACAAGCTAACTGGAGTGACTTTGCTGTTTTGCTGCTTGTTGCATGCACACAGGAATGGAAAGCAAGCTCCTTTTCCCCTTCCCCAGCGCCGTTTGACCTCTCCCAAGATACACCAGCAGCCTGCTTACTACTAAACACAGTCCAAAAGGCCTTTAAACATGCAGTGGAGATAAATTTTTTTTGTACTAGTTTATTGACACTATTTGAAACTTTTGAGATATAAATGCAGAGGCTTTTTGTTGAGACATTGTCACCAAAACAATTTTTTGAAATGTTCTTGAAACTAACTTGGCTTAAAAATTAGAAGAATCATTAC
This sequence comes from Oryctolagus cuniculus, assembly GCF_964237555.1. NCBI lineage: Eukaryota > Metazoa > Chordata > Mammalia > Lagomorpha > Leporidae > Oryctolagus > Oryctolagus cuniculus. The sequence goes on from NC_091441.1 coordinate 69,852,532, forward strand.
TATCCTTCTGAGTAGTGGGGAGGAAGGAAAATACCATTTTACTCCCTTTGGAGAATGTAGGCATGTTTCTTTTGTTTTCTAAAACAGCAAAAATGATGAATTTTTATAATTTTAATTTGAAGATTGAATAAATATCTTTCATAAAGATTGTTTTGAGTGCTAATTTATTTATCTTTTGTAGAATTGCTTTATACATATTCAGTACAACTTTGTCATTTCTTTGTAATATTTAAAAATATTAGTAAAAGAGTAATTAAGTAGTAGTAAGATGAAAGTAATTTGACTGTACAGTTTGTAGCCAAGGTAAGCGTTTGGCATTATTTCATAAAGAATTTGTTAGTAAAATGGAAACATCTTTATAAGTTTCAATTCATATTCACTAAGGAGATAAAAAGTTTATAATATATGCTTGTATATTTTTATGGTTTGATTCCGTAGCTTAATGTTACGTCAGATCAAAATTTGGAAACATAAGAGAAGCAGTCACAATTTTGCTAAAACTGTACATGCAGATTGACTTAACATTCTGTGTCTCAGGATTTTCTTTTTTTCTTTTTCTTTTTTTCTTTTTTGACAGGCAGAGTGGACAGTGAGAGAGAGAGACAGAGAGAAAGGTCTTCCTTTGCCGTTGGTTCACCCTCCAATGGCCGCCGCGGCAGGCGTGCTGCGGCCGGCGCACCGCACTGATCCAATGGCAGGAGCCAGGTACTTATCCTGGTCTCCCATGGGGTGCAGGGCCCAAGGACTTGGGCCATCCTCCACTGCACTCCCTGGCCACAGCAGAGAGCTGGCCTGGAAGAGGGGCAACCGGGACAGAATCTGGCGCCCCGACTGGGACTAGAACCCGGTGTGCGGGCGTCGCAAGGCAGAGGATTAGCCTAGTGAGTGTGCCGGCGTCGCAAGGCAGAGGATTAGCATAGTGAGCTGCGGCGCCGGCCAGGATTTTCTTAATTTAGTTTGCTGTTTCAATTAGTTCATATCCTCAGCTCTGACCTTGATGACAAAGCTATAAATTCTTACGTTTGCTAAAATTCATTACGGGTAAGTTCTAAAATAGTAAAAGAATAATAGGGCGTAATAATTCTTTGAACCCTTTTACTTATCAAAACTGTAGCAATTCTAAGGTTTTGATTGAGGAATAAATATGTTCGATGATTGTATTTCTTCGGAGTGTGTTGGGAGAGCTAGCCATGCTATGTAGAAGTGTATTTCAGTTGGTTCTCAGTATCATGTATGCACTTAAAAAAAAAAAAAAGTGCCAGCTGCTGCTACAGATGGAGCATTGCTCAAAATAAAAAGATCATTGGATTTGTAAATTTACAGAATAGCATCCAATATGTTTCTGAGAGATTACAAAACGTTTTAAATTTATCAGATTAATGTCTTTCTTTGTAACATTCATACTGATAATTTTTTTGACATTTTAACAGATTGTATTTCTTTCAACTTTTCTACACTTGCCTAAGCAATCTTGATTTGAGGCAGGGTCTTGATTTGTGCTATTATGTTCTGTTAGTTTGGCGTGAATATACTAAAGCTTTTTTTTTTCCAGCATGTGTTTTCTCCTTGGTTCTCTTTGTATTTACTACTTTTCTCTTTTTCTTGTGTTTCTTTTTTCTTTTTTTTCCCTGTTGTTTTTGTTTTGTTTTGGTGTTTTGTTCCTGTCTTCATTGTTTCAGGTATTTCTTTCCCCCTGTGGATTCCCCACAGGCTGGATCGAGATGGTCCAGTTATGCCCAGCTCCTTCCTCCTCCTCCTCCTCCTCCTCTGGTAGAGCACTCTTGGGATGCTGACACTGCCAACCTCCAGTATCCTCACCCTCGCAGACGATATCTTAATCCCTTACCTGAGAATGAAGGGGTTTAAAACACTGATTTAACATTAAAAGGCCTTATTCAGATGCTTGTAAATGCTTTCATTCCTGGCCAATTTTTGTTTTTCTTCATTTTCTTTTAGAAGAGTTTTCTAATTTAGAGTCTGTCTTGCATGTATTAGAAGCAGAACACAGCATTTGGAACCTAAACCTGTTTGTGCGTCTGCATTAAAGGCCAATTTGCCTCACTGGTTGCTAACCTTGATGATATGTACAAGTAACATTAACTGAGTTACACACAGTAGCTGACTTCAAAGTGCCTGTTTTGTAAAGTTTATTTTGAACTGTTACCATAGTAGTCTTAAAAGTTTTTCATGCGTTATTGTACTGGTTAATGTGAAAGTATATCATTATAACATCTACTTGGCCTTTGAGACATAAGAAATGTTTTTAATTTTACAGGCTCATGTTGCAACTGACTAGTATGTAAAATAAATCATTCCTGTGTATGAAGCAGCAAAACATTAAATGGACTTTTTGGTCTTTTCTTTGTTTCCTTCTAAGTAAATTACCTTTCACTACTTGGAATTACTGTTTCAATCATTAGTGATTATTATCCAAGTAGGTTATTTAAATAAAATATATTTTAAAATTTGTGAATCTGTTCCTTTAAAAAATGGAATATACTTTATTTAAGATAGCTGGTGAGGTTTCCTCTCTTTAGGGCATGAGCAAGCATAACATTTATGTAGTCCATTTGTAAACTAACATCTAATCAACATTAGATTATTTTCTAGATATTTTAAAATTAGAATGCACTTGGTAGAAAAGGGGCAAATACTAAGTTTAGAGGCTCTCAAGAGAGAGAACTGCAAAACATTACTAACTTTGACAGTTAAGTCATTCCTGATGAAGTATGTTAAGTAATGCCCAGGACCAAGCTAGATCATGTTGAGTGAACAAAAAGGAGTAAAAATGAAGAACTGGAGGCAATTTTAGGAAGGACAATCAAGGAAGACTGGTGGTGTGTGTGTATGTATGTATGTGTATGGATGGATGGATGGATGGAGACGTGACAGCACTTTTATAGGCAAAAGGAAAAGAATCAGTGGAAAGAATACCCAGAACAATAGCTGAACAACTTGGAGAAGTCAGAAGAGTGACTAAAGAAAAGGACTTCTCCACTAGGTTAAAATTCAATAATACTGTTAAATTCAACTCTGTTAAACTCAAGTACCCCGCTATCTTAAATACTGAGTAACTGGGAATGAACGAACTTTGGGAAAGAGGGACTGCCATTGAGGCTACATGGAAGAGATTTTGAAATAAAGGACGACTGTACAGGAAAAATTTCTAGGGTAAATTCTGAGTGAAAGCTGTGAAACTGAATTATCTCTGCCCTCTGTAAAGTTGTAAAAGGCTGGTGCCAATGCAGGTGGCGCTGAGGGTGGTTGCGTACGGAGAATGAGAGGAGGGAGGAAGCTAACTGGGGAAACATGATGACTCATCTCACTTTCCCGACCAGGACCACGAAACTAGGATCCCGAGGAATGATTCAAAGCCAACATGGCCCTTTTCAGCGTCTACCGCTCGGTCGTAGGGAAGGTCTGCATCTGCTCACCTACGGTACAAACAAGTCAGGTGGTTGTTGCACGAGAGCATTTCCCGTGTATCCGGCGACTTACGGTGCTTTGAGAGTCTCAAGCTTAAGAAGGCAAGCGTTATTTTCACGTTTTGCGAAGCGGCTTAAAAAGGGACCTTGAGCTCAGCTGCCGAGCAATGCAAAGCTCTTCCTCTCGGTCCGTGAGGCCGCGGTTTTCTCGCTTCAAATCCAGAGACGCAACGTCCAAACCAATCACCGGGCTCCTGCCCTCTTGGTGCCTTCGCGCTGTCCAATCCAAAGCTGGCTTCGAGTTCCCGCCCCTCGCCTCGTGCCGCGAACCGACGTAAACCCGAGGAACGCGCGGTACGGCAGGATCGGGAGGCTGAGGGTGTGGGCGCTCGCGCATGCGCACTTGTAGCACGACCGAGGCTCCCGTTTACTCTGCGGGCTTTCCCGCTTCTCGGCTCCCGCGGCCGTGGTTGGGGGCTCGGTGAGTAAGGGCGCTGCTTGCTTGGTGTACTCTTGGGCAGCAGGCACGTGACTACTTTTGGCCAGCATTTCTGCGGCCGGGCGGGGAGGACCGTGACGGTTGGGCTGGGTTGGGGGCGCAGGCCTCGGGCTGGGGGCTGTGGGGCGGGCCGCCGCGCTGGGTCAGCTCCTCCACACCCACCCAGCCTGGCCTCTGAGTTGATTCGGATCGGTGAGGTTAATTATGTGCCTGTGTGTCCAAGGCTTTTGCCGGGCCAGACGGTTTAGACTTTGGGGGAGATCACATCCTTGTTTCCTCTCCTTCCACTCGGTGACTTATAACTCTTGAGCGAAGGGCGCTGTCCGTGTTTTGCTCTGGAGTTTTTCCTTGCAAAGTTCTGTGTTGACGCGTGGTGTTTGCTTTTTGTGCCTTTGTTGGACAGTTCTATTTTTCTTTTTGTTTGAAACTCTGACCCAGGAAGTTACATTGTTAACTTGATGCTGCGGGCTCTGCCGATGACACCATTCCTCCTGGTTTGCTTTCTGCTGGGCTGAGTTCACATATCTTGCTAATATCTTACCTGCATTCCTTTCTTGTGATTTCATTGTGAACAGAACGTGAAATGGGGTCATGTTTATTGTCAATCCACTTTTGCTTTGTTCTTCATTTCAGATGTTGTTTAGTGAAATATGAGGCCACTTTTGATGCAGTCGTTTGGAGAACAGCTGTTTATATAACAATAATTCCATTGGTGGTTACCATTTTGAGGTCATTCAACTAGTGTTTGTACTGCTCCAAGATCAACTTTTTCTCCAAATATCACTTCTGTGGGCAACGTTTAAGGTAAGCTTTTAAAAGTAATATACTAAATGCCTAACTCTAAAATATACAGTATCTAATGAGTTTTGGGGAAGTTTGACTAGGTTTTGGGTTGCTGACTTTTACTTTTGAATGTGTTTAATTGTGCACATAGACTTAAACTAGGACCTGCATCTAATAATCTTTTATATGCACAGAATTGTAATTAAGATAGTAATAGGAAACTCGTAAGTGAAATTTAAGGTTGCTGCTTCAAGGAAATAGCAGGAGAAATGGCAGATGACTCCTTAGTTATCTAGTGGAGAAATGGGTCACATTGCATTTCTCCAGCTGATAGAGGAGGAGTAGGTAATGTGATGCGGAGGGGAGCTAGGGAGCTTTCCCGTGAGCTGGTGAGAACAAGTGTGATCCTGTGTGGAAGCAAGGGAGAGGAGGTGCTAGGTTACATCTTGAGGAAGCTTCCCGTGGATTGTGTCACCCTCACACAGAGTCACGCTCTATCGAAGGACTCTGGTGATTAATAGTTACTGTTAGCTTCCTAAGAGGAACTGCCTTAATTACTTTTTTACATTCCTGGTGTCCTATATGATTTGCATTTGATAGTGACTGTTGTATAAATGATTGGTGCAAAATATCTGAGTTTTTTTTTGGAGTTAACCCCTTTAAAATAGAGATAATTGTTGAAGTTTGGTGTATATTTAAGGTGGTCTGTGTGTCTGTGAATGAATGAATAACTTGGTAATTAAAGGCTAGGCTCAGGGAGGCTAGTGAAGAGTTGAGATTAAAATGTGATGTGGGTAGCTGGCGCCGCGGCTCACTAGGCTAATCCTCCACCTAGCGGCGCCGGCACACCGGGTTCTAGTCCCGGTCGGGGTGCCAGATTCTGTCCCAGTTGCCCCTCTTCCAGGCCAGCTCTCTGCTGTGGCCCGGGAAGGCAGTGGAGGATGGCCCAGGTGCTTGGGCCCTGCACCCCATGGGAGACCAGGAGAAGTACCTGGCTCCTGCCATTGGATCAGCGCGGTGCGCCAGCCGCAGCGCGCCTGCCGCGGCGGCCATTGGAGGGTGAACCAATGGCAAAGGAAGACCTTTCTCTCTGTCTCTCTCTCTCACTGTCCACTCTGCCTGTCAAAAAAAAAAAAAAAAAAAAAAAAGTGATGTGGGTCACAGCTCCAGCTATGTGTTTGAAGGTGGAAGCACTAAAGTTTGCTAAGAGAGCAGGAGTGGGATCAGGAGGTCCTGGTAGTCTAGCTTCTGCAGACAGGGAGTAGGGATGACTGTCAAGACTAAAGATAACAGGAAGAGTGAGTGGAGAGGAAGTAACAATCTGTTTTTTTATATTATTTTAATTTAATTTTTTTGAGATTTCAAAGTATTTATTAGACTCAAGGACCTCCAACCAGAGCAGCGTGGAGGGGGGTTTCCAAGAGAGGAAAACCCACCACTTTGGTTTTGTTTGTTGATTTTGCACTGCTGTCTGAGGTGAGGTGCAGCATTCAGGGATAAGAGAGATGTGAGACAGCCGTTTGGAAGTACAGGTCTGGAACAGGACAGAGGTCTGGGGAGTTAGAGCAGGAGAGAAAGAGAGAGAGAGGAAAGAAGAGAGATCTTCCATCTGCTGGTTCATTCTCCATATGGCCTCCACAACCAGGGCTGGGCAAGGTTGAAGCCTGGAGCCAGGAGCTTCATCCGGGTTTCCTATGTGTGTGCAAGGGCCCAAGCACTTTTCCCAGGTACATTAGCAGAGAGCTGGACTGGAAGTGGAGCAGCCAGGACTCCAGTTGTCACCCATATGGGATGCTAGTGCTGCAGTTGGCGACTTAACCTGCAGTGCCAAGGGCTGGCCCCTGGAAAAAATCTCTTCATTTTCTTGTTCAGCCTCAGTTTTCTTCAGAATAGGGACAGTGGCTACCTTACAGATTTGACTCAGGGATTTGAAAAATTGTATGTAAAACATTTAACACATAGGGCAGGCATTTGCTGCAGTGGTTAGGATGCCGCCCGAGATGCCCGCATCCCATATCTGAGTGCCTGGGTTTGAGTTTCATCTCTGCTCCCGAGTCCAGCTTCCTACCAGTGCACACTCTGGGAGGCAGCAGGTAACGGCTCAGTTAGTTGGGTCCTTTCTACCTATATGGGAGGTCTGGATTGAGTTCCAGGCTCTTGGGTTGCTTTGGCCCAGCTCCATTTGTTTTGGCACTTGGGGAGTGAACCAATGGATGAGAGATGAGCTGAAACAACATTTTCAACTGGGATGTAATAACCTGATTTGCATTTTCATTGCTGTGTGGAGGATTAATCATAGGGTGGCAAGAATAGAAGAATGGAGATTTGGTCCAGATGCTTTTCTCTGAGCTCAGCTTGTAATAGTAGACACAGGGAGATGTAGCAGAGACACAGATTTGTTTTGCCTTCTGGAATGGACTTTACCATGTTTTGTTTGGCAGCACTGTTTTTTTTTTTCAAATTTATTTCCAGCTGACATTAGTCCTTCTAGTCCTGTTTTCCAACAGTACTCATAAATATGAATTTCAAAATTGTTTTCACCAAAATAAACTTATCTTTTTTTTTTTTTTTAAAAGGTATATTTATTTGAAAGAGTTACACAGAGAGAGAAAGAGAGGCAGAGAGGGAGAGAGGTCTTCCATCCGCTGGTTCACTCCCCAGTTGGCTGCAACAGCTGGAGCTGTACCAATCTGAAGCCAGGAGCCAGGAGTTTCTTCTGTATGTTCCATGCAAACGCAGGGGCCCGAGGACTTGGGCCATCTTCTGCTGCTTTCCCAGGCCACAGCAGAGAGCTGGATCGGAAGTGGAGCAGCCGGAACTTGAACTGGCACCCATATGGGATGCTGGCACTGCAGGTCGTGGCTTTACCCGCTGTGCCACAGTGCCGGTCCCAAACTTACCTTTTAATTTAATTTTCCATGAAATTTTTGAAGGTTCTTCATATTTACCTCTGAAGGCATTTGAGATTTAAATGTAAATTGCATAGTATAAAGTCTCTGAGGTCAGAATCTTGGGTAACCTCTAATGCAGGAAGAGAATGTCACATGATGTGGCAGTAGTTAACTCCAGAGTGTTCTCCTTGGATACTTGGCTGAGAAAGGAAGGCAAGGAGGTGCAAATGAAAGGTCAGGGCAGGTTGTTCCTCAGCTCCCCTCCTGATAGGGGGAAGCTTTGAACATGTTCATGGTAATCAAGAGAGAATAGCTGGAAATACCAAAGAGGAAATTCCTGAGGATTGGTAGGAGAGGAGGGTGCTCATATGTTAGTGGGTGATGAATTTGCTGTGTATTGACTAGTGTGAAAGCATTCATTCATGCATGCACCAAATGTGTTGAGGATCTGTACTCTGCAAGCATCGCACAGGAATGCAGTGGCAAACTAGCTTGGTGGAGTTTCTTCCCTCATGGAGCTGACATTCTAATGTCGGGGGAAAAAACAGATGAAGAGAAGCATGATAGGGGCCAACATTGTGGCGCAGTAGGTTAGGCCACGGCCTGAGATACTGGCATTCCATGTGAGTTCTGGTTCAAGTCCCAGCTGCCCCACTTCTGATCCAGCTCCCTGCTAATATGCCTGGGAAAGCAGAAGTTGGCCCAGTGCTTGGGCCACTTCCACCAGTGAGGGAGACCCAGATGGAGTTCCAGGCTCCTGGATTTAGCATGGCCCTTCTCTGGCTCTTGTGGCCCTTTGGGAACTGAACCAGTGGATGGGAAATCTCTGTCTCTCCTTCTCTCTCTTTAACTCTGCCTTTTGAATAAATAAATCTTTAGAAAGCTGAATTATGTAGGCTGCCAGGTGGCAGTCAGTACTAAAGAAACAAGAAAGTAGCATAAGGAGGTTGGGAATGCCATGCCCAGCTCTGTAGTGAACATTTGCACAAAGATCTAAAGAAATGTAAGTGCAAGATAACTGGATACCTGGAGCATCAGGGACTCTGCTGATTTCAGAGCAAGGGCAAAGGCCCTGGGGTAGAGACTGTTCCATGTACTTCAGGACAACAGGGAGTTCAGGGTGGCTGGAATAGAGAAGAGTAGTAGGAGACAAGGTCAGAAATTATGTGCTTGTTGGCATAAGGACTGCAGATTATTCTGAATGAGGTAGGAACCAGTGGAGGGAGGATTTGAGCTAAGAAGTGACGGTATTTGACTCATTTTTCAGGGATAACTTTAGTGTAGAGAATAAGGAGGAAGAGTAAAGGTGTGGAGATAGTCGGTATCCAGGCAGGAGGTAGTGTTGGCTTGACCAAGTGACTACAGTGGCAGTCACGAGGAATAACAATGTGCTAGCTGCATTGTCAGTGTCAGGATTTGCTAAGGTTTTGCTTATGGCTGTGAGAGAACTCAGCAATGACTAATGACTAAGGGTTTTGGCCTAAGCTGGGTGTGGGGAACATCCAGCCTGCAGGCTGTATAAGGTCCATGAAAACATTTTGCTCTGGCCCTGACAAGGCAACTACAGGCAGGACTTGAAATTCAGTAAATCTATATAGCAAGTTAATTTCTTTTTTCAAAGATTAATTTATTTATTTGAGAGGTAGAGATACAGAGAGAGCGAGAGACAGAAAGGTCTTCCACCCGTTGGTTCACTCCCCAGATGGCCGCACGGCCGGAGCTGGGCCTATCTGAAGCCAGGAGCCAGGAGCTTCTTCTGGGTCTCCCATGTGGGTACAGGAGCCCAAGCACTTGGGCCATCTTCTACTGCTTTTCCATATACATTGGCAGAGAGCTGGATCAGAAGTGGAGTAGCCAGAACACGAACCTGCACCCATATGGGATGCCGGTGCCTCAGGCAGTCTTAGCCTACTACACCACAGCGCTGGCGCAGCAAGTTAGTTTTTTTTTGAAGATTTATTTTTTTGAAAGGCAGATATCTATATATCTCTATCTCTATCTCTATCTCTATCTCTATCTCTATATCTCTATATATAGAGAGATCTGCTGTCTGCTTGTTCACTTCCTAAATGGCCACAATGGCCAGCACTGGGCCAAGCTGAAGCTAGGAGCCAGTAGCTTCATCCAGGTCTCTCATGTGGGTGCAGGGGTCCAAAGATTTGGGCCATCTTCCACCGTTTTCCCAGGCTTGTTAGCAGGGAGCTGGATTGGAAAAGGAGCAGCCGGGACTCCAACCAGCACCTATCTGGGATGCCAGAACTGCAGGTGGTAGCTTTGTGGGGAGCAACTCGGACTAGACTAAGTTACTGGAATTAAGACTTATTCTATGCATCTGCTCTCCCACAATATGGCGCTGGGAGAGGAGGAAACAGCTTCTACACAACTGCCTCTCACCAACTTGACAAGCTGCAGGAGCTGCTCCTGATAGGAGGAGAGCAGCGTACTCGGCGTGTGGGTAGCAGAGTTGGGATTGGTGGAAGAGGACTATAAAGGAGGAGAGAGACAACATGCACCAGGAACATCTGAGGGAACACCTGTGCAGCCCCCGAGAGAGCCGGCCGGTGGTGTGCTGCTCCCCCGCGGAAGTGGGGAAAGTGGCTAGGGGGAACCGCCCTTCCACGGAGGTGGAAGGGACGGTAGCCAACCCGGGAAGAACCAGCAGCAAACCCGGGGAGGGCCGAGCAGACGAAAGAACAGCGCAGGGTCCTGTGTCGTTCCTCCACAAAGACGGGGAGCGACAAGCTTAACCTTCTATGCCACAGTGCCAGCCCCTGCAGGCTAATTTTTAAGTGGATAATTTTGTGTAGCTTGTGAATAATTTTTTTTTTTATTTGACAGAGTTATAGACCGTGAGAAAGACAGAGAGAAAGGTCTTCCTTCCATTGGTTCACCCCCCAAATGGCTGCTATTGCTGGCGCTGTGCCCATCTGAAGCCAGGAGCCAGGTGCTTCTTCCTGGTCTCCTATATGGGTGCAGGGGTCCAAGCACTTGGGCCATCCTCCACTGCCCTCCTGGGCCACAGCAGAGAGCTGGACTGGAAGAGGAGCAACTGTGACTAGAACCTGGCGCCCATATGGGATGCCGGTGCCACATGCAGAGGATTAACCAAGTGAGCCACGGTGCCGGCTGTGAATGATCTTAATATCCAAATGGCCCTTGGCAGAAAAATGGTTCCCCACCCTGGCCAAAGCTACTAGGAACTGGGGTTGTCATTTTCCCTGGTGGTATGACTAAAGGGCAGACTTTTCCTGAGGTTGAGAGAGAAGTGGAATTAACATTTAAGTTTTAGATGTATTTACCAATACTCTAAGGAAGGCTTTTCACATTTGGCTCCAGTCTATCACTATACTTTCATTTGCCATGTTATTTTGTACATCATTGCTGTCGCTTCCCTACTCGCGGAGGAACGACACCGGACGCTGTTTTCTTTCCCTGCTCCTTCCCGGATTTGCTGCTGCTTCCCCGCCTCCGCGGAGGAGCGGCACCAACGAGCTCTCTGACCGACTCTCTCAGGGGGCCCCCACATGTTGTCTCTCTCCCTCTTTTATAGTCCTCTCCCACCAATCCGTGCTCTGCTGCCCATGTGCTGAGCACGCTGCTTTCTTCCAAACAGGGGTTGGGTCAGGAATCAGCTAATTAACGAAGCAGCTGTGTGTAAGATTTGTTTACTCTCTCTCAGCGCCATATGGTGGGAGATCAGAGGCATAGAGTTAGTTTTAGTCCACAGTCTCAGTACTTATTTGTCTCCCGGGTGCCCCGCCATGTTGTGGGAGACGGACCCTGCTCCCCACAATTGCCAAATCTGTAGTATTTGCTGCTGCCACTTAGCACTTAGAGTGGATTTTTGGGTCACACTTGGGTTTGAACTTAATTGTATAATCTTAGGGAGACTTAGCTAATTTAGTCTCTTGAGTTTGTGTTTATATATATATATATATATATTTTTTTTTTTTTTGACAGGCAGAGTGGACAGTGAGAGAGAGAGAGAGAGAAGGTCTTCCTTTGCTGTTGGTTCACCCTCCAATGGCCGCCGCGGCTGGCGCGCTGCGGCCGGCACACCGCGCTGATCTGATGGCAGGAGCCAGGTGCTTCTCCTGGTCTCCCATGGGGTGCAGGGCCCAAGCACCTGGGCCATCCTCCACTGCCTTCCCGGGCCACAGCAGAGAGCTGGCCTGGAAGAGGGGCAACCGGGACAGAATCCGGCGCCCCAACCGGGACTAGAACCCGGTGTGCCGGTGCCGCAAGGCGGAGGATTAGTCTAGTGAGCCATGGCGCCGGCCTATATTTGTTTTTATAGATGTGTTTATTTATTTAAAATGCAGAGTTAAAGAGAGAGGGAGAGAGATCTTCCATCCACTGGTTCACTCCCTGCATAGCTGCAATGGCCACGTCTGGCAAGGCCAAAGTCAGGAACCAGGAGCTTCCTCCAGGTCTCCTTTGTGGATACAGCGGCCCAATCACTTGGGTTGTCCTCTGCTGCTTTCCCAGTGCCTATAGTAAGCTGTGGCTGCAGTGGCTCAAGCTACCATGCTACAATGCTAGCCCTCGTGTTACATTTGTAAATGAAATAATACCTATAATATATGGCTTTCTTTGGATCCAGTGAGTTAAGATAGTAGAAAGGTAGTGAATTTGAATCTTCTTCCCCCTTTGCTCATGTTTATTTTTCATCCTAAAAATGCCATCATACATACTCTGCCTGTAAAAGTTTTGCTCATTCTTTAAGATACAGTGCCCATATCTTTTCACTTTTAGAGCTTTTTCTGACTTAATTTACTTTTCTCTTTGTCATCCCTCTCATTATTTTCTTCACTGAATTCTACACAGTGCTTATATGATAGGCATTCTGAAAGTTTTTTGAGACTGAGTAGTGGCATCTCTTAGTATTGTGTTGTAGGTCAGGTTAAACTGAGAGGCCGTGTGGGCTTATAGATTCTTTTTTTGGTTTGTGTGCCACTTTTTCCATTTTTTTTTTTTTAACTCTGAAGTGTTATTTTATTTTTTTAAGATTTTATTTATTTATTTGAAAGGTAGAATTAGACAGTGAGAGGCAGAGAGAGAGAAAAGGTCTTCCTTCCACTGGTTCACTCCCCAAATGGCCACAATGGCTGGAGCTGTGCTGATCCGAAGCCAGGAAGCCAGGAGCCTCCACTGGGTCTCCCATGTGGGTGCAGGGGCCCAAGCACCTGGGTCATCCTCTACTGCCTTCCCAGACCATAGCAGAAAGCTGGATAGAAGAAGAGCAGCCGGGACTAGAACCAGTGCCCATATAGGATGCTGGCACCATAGGTAGAGAAATTAACCTACTGTACCACAGTGCCAGCCACGACTTTTTCCATTCTTGCCATGTCTGTGTGCCAACTAAACTTCATTGAACTGGAATTTTTCTTTGAGTGGACTCACTTTTAAAACTATGTACTTGTCCTAATAATCTCTGAGATTAGGGGCTAGATTTTGCTAGTTCTACTTTTTTCTCTCCTGTGCTGGAAGAGTATGTAACTGTCAAATATTTCAGTACACCCTGAAATGATCTGGATATCCTCCCAGGAGTTTGCCTTTTTCTTTCTTTACTGGGTAAAGTGGTAATTGATATTCCTTGGTATACCAAGCCAAGGATAAGTTACATTTTATGGTATTTCATTATTATGTTAATTTTAGTTTAATGTTTGATGTTTATATTCTCAGCTGTAAAGTAGCAAAGTATTATGAGAATTACTTTATCTAATGCCAGTTGTATCCCCTCTTAGTGATATTCTAAGATTATTTTTTTTCTCAAGATTATCAGTTTTCTAAGACTGTAAGACTTGTAACTTAATCGTTTGGAAAACTTTTATAGCAGTGTTTAATTTGTCAATATACTTTCGTTACAGTGAGATGGAAGATTTTCGAGGCATAGCAGAAGAGTCATTTCCAAGTTTTTTAACCAACTCATTGCTTGGTAATAGTGGAATTTTGGAAAATGTCACACTTTCTTCAAATCTTGGCTTGCCCGTTGCTGTTTCCACACTTGCTAGAAATAGACCCAGCACTGATAACAGGTAAGATTTGTTTGAACAGAATATTTTCAGGTTAAAAAAGTAAAACCTATACAGACTGTAAAGTTTCTTAGTCAAATAAGCTTCATCTATTATCTGAGAGGAAGATGGCCAAATGTATAAAAATGATTATAGAAAAAGGTGGAGCTTATTCTTTCTCATTCCATTGTCTTATCAATGGATGTGTTGGCTGAGTTTGGAATTTGAACACCAGTGACCTTTTTTTGGTCTACTAATTGTTTTTTCTGTCTGTGGTGTTTTGGAATTGTATTAGTTCAGATTTACTAGTGGTTAGAAATATACCAGTTTGTGCTGGTAAAGTTCAAGAGGAAAATTAATCATGAGGTACAGCAATATCTTAGGAAAATCAAGGGCAGGATTGTGGAGCTGCGTCACAGGAAGGGATTGGAGTTGGGATCTGGGAAGCATGAGGACCTGGGTTTCTGTCTTCTCACTCCGCTTGTTGTGTCCGGTATGAGACCCTTCCCAAAACAGTTCACAAAAGGCAGGCTGGATGCAATAGCAAGAGGATTTTATTTCCAGCTAGCTGGGGCTCTTACCGCACATATGATGCAGTGCAGTGCTGAGGCGAGAAGCCCCGTCGCTTCCCCTCCCAGCATTTTATGCACTCGAGTAAAAGTACATACGTCACTACACACGCAGGCGAGTTCCTTATTCCTTATATGGCAATTACCTAAATTTATGCATTTTATTGGTGCATTTGAGCAACTTAGGGGCTAGGCATCACACAGGAAGGCGGAAAAATCTAAATTTCAGGGATAATTTCACTCCCGTACCCTTAGGCCTATCTTTTCTGGCTTAAAATAAGGCCTGTCATGGAGAACAGCGGTTCTCGTAACAAGTCCTAAAAGCTCCTAAGACCAGAATTTAGCTTGACTTTAATATGTTGCCCGATATTTTATATCATTTAATCTTAATATATTATACATTAAGTCTTAATTCCAAATGTATTTAATCTAAGTTAATTTAGGGTTTGAATTAATTACTTATAATTGAACTCCACACACTCTTTCAATATGCTTGTTTTATCTGCTTTTCTGTTCCATAGTGCACTGTGTGGCAACACAGACTCTGAAAAGATAACTTTGAATGTACATTTCTGGTTATACAAGGAGACTAAAGAACTGTCTCTTGGGGTCCAGTGTTGTGGTGCAGTGGGGAAGGCTGCTACCTTATGTGAGTGCCGGTATGTGTCCTGGCTGCTGCTCTTTGATCTAGCTCCCTGCTGATGGTCTGGGAAAACCAGCAGAGGATGGCCCAAGTGCTTGGACCCCTGCCACCTATGTGGGAGAGCTGGATGAAGCTCCTGACTTCAGCCTGGTTCAACCCTCGCCATTGTGGCCACATGGGGAGTGAACCAGTAGATGGAACATCTCTCCCTCTCCCTCTCCCTCTCCCTCTCCCTCTCCCTCTCCCTCTCCCTCTCCCTCTCCCTCTCCCTCTCCCTCTCTCTCCTTCCCTCTGTCTCTGTCTCTCTCTCTATCTGTATCTCTAGTTCTCAAATAAATACATTATTCTTAAAAAACAAACCTGACTCTTAAAATCTTGAGTTATTGGTCCAGCTTGGGTTAGACACCCATCCTAAATGTAGTCAACTGTGGTGAGGGTTTGGGTTCATTTGGTATGTTTAGAGCATGATCTCTGTTGCTAACTCCTGAGTTTACTCTTTACTGGACTTGCA
Organism: Oryctolagus cuniculus; assembly: GCF_964237555.1. Classification (NCBI taxonomy): domain Eukaryota; kingdom Metazoa; phylum Chordata; class Mammalia; order Lagomorpha; family Leporidae; genus Oryctolagus; species Oryctolagus cuniculus. The sequence continues at coordinate 69,867,867 of NC_091441.1, forward strand.
TGGCTACCTGTTTCTTCCAGCCTTCAGTCTGTCATATTCTTCAGGAGTAGCTTGGTTTTACTCTGATAATAACTTTCATTTCCTAAAGTTAAGTTCCTTGTTCTAGGCAACTTATACCAGCTTTTGTTTTGTTTTGTTTCAAGATTTTATTTATTTATTTCAAAGTCAGGAGTTACACAGCAGAGAGAGGAGAGACAGAGAGAGAGAGGTCTTCCATCTGATGGTTCGCTCCCCAATTGGCCACAACAGCCGGATCCGTGCTGATCTGAAGCCAGGAGCCAGGAGCTTCCTCTGGGTCTCCCACGCGGGTGCAGGGGCCCAAGGACTTGGGCCATCTTCTATTGCTTTCCCAGGCCATAGCAGAGAGCTGGATCGGAAATGGAACAGCTGGGTCTCGAACTGGCATCCATATGGGTTGCCGGCACTTCAGGCCAGGACATTAATCCACTGTGCCACAGCACTGGCCCCTGAAAGGTCTTTACCCTTAAGATTTCTGTGTTGCTGAACATGGATGAACACCTCACTGCTAGTCACAGGTCTGAGCTTTGCACTGAGGATGGTGATGTTGAGAAGTGAGCTCCATTGTCTTTACCCTCTGGTGGTTGTTTCTACAGTTTATAGCTGTATGTCTTGGTGAATCTTAAATGTATGCAATTTAATTCTCAATAATTAAAATTTTTTTAGGTATCCTGATGTCCAGGCATCTTATTTAATCGAAAGGGGGTATTCAGTTCCAACTGAATCATCTCCCAGTTGCCAGAGTGATATTGAACTGAGAGAGAGGTTACATCTTAGCTTCCCAGATGAAGAGTAAGTATATCTTTTTATTTATTGAGCTTTTTAAAAAATTAAAAAAATATATTTATTTTATTTATTTGAAAGAGTTACAGAGAGAGACAGAGGGAGAGGTCTTCCATCTGCTGGTTCACTTTCCAAATGGCCACAATGGCCTGAGATGAGCTGATTGGAAGCCACGAGCTTCTTCTGGGTCTCCCATGCAGATGCAGGGGCCCAAGGACTTAGATCATCTTCCGCTGCTTTCCCAGGTGCATTAACAGAGAGCTGGATTGGAAGTGGAACAGCCGGGACTAGAACCATTGCCCATATGGGATGCCAGCGCTGTAGACTGGAACTTTAACCTGCTGTGCCACAGTGCTGACCCCTATTGCCGTATTTTATTTATATATATATATGTGTGTGTATATATATATATTTTAAAGTTTTTTATTTATTTATTTGAGAGTTAGAGAGGCAGGGGAGGTAGAGGGAAGGGGAGAGTGGAGCGGGGGCAGAGAGAGAGAGAATATATGAATCTTACATCCTCTGCTTTTCTACCCAGTTGTCTACAAGAGCTGGGACTGGCCCAGGCTTAAGCCAGAAGTCTAGGACTCAAGCTGAGTCTCCCACATGGGTGTCAGCAATCCACGTACTTGAGTTGTCATCCGCTGCCTATCTGAGTATGCATTAGCAAGAAGCTGGAATTGGGGCAGAGCTGAGACTCAAACTCAGGCACTCCAATAAAGAATACAGGCATCCTAAGTGAAGTCTTAAGTGCTGTGCCCAATTCCTGCCCCTCACTCTTTTTTTAATGGCTAAATAATGTTCTATTGTGTATAGAACATTCATTTGTCAATGGACACCTTGGTTGATTCCACATTGAGGCTATTGTAATAGTGCTATAATAAACAAGAGAGAGCTGATAACTTTTTGATACCCTCACGTTCATTTTTTGAAAATATTTATTTGAGAGGCAGCGTTACAGAGAGATAGGGAGAGAAACAGAGAGAGAGAGAGAGAGATCTACAGTCTTCTAGTTCACATGGCCGCAGTGGCCAGAGCTCGAGCTTCCTCTGGGTTCCTCATGTGGCAGCAGGGGCCCAAGCACTTGTGGTGTTCTCCGATGCTTTCCCAGGCCATCAGCAGGGAGCTGAATCAGAAGTGCAGCAGCCGAGACATGAACCAGTGCCCATATAGGATCCCAGCGCTGCAGCTGGAGGCTCAACCGATGACGCCACAATGCTGGCCCTCATGTTCATTCTTTTTTTTTTTTTTTTTTTTTTTTTGACAGGCAGAGTGGACAGTGAGAGAGAAAGTGACAGAGAGAAAGGTCTTCCTTTACCGTTGGTTCACCCTCCAATGGCTGCTACGGCTGGTGTGCTGCAGCTGGCGCATCGCGCTGATACGAAGCCAGGAGCCAGGTGCTTCTCCTGGTCTCTCATGGGGTGCAGGGCCCAAGGACTTGGGCCATCCTCCACTGCACTCCCTGGCCACAGCAGAGAACTGGCCTGGAAGAGGGGCAACTGGGACAGAATCCGGTGCCCTGACCGGGACTAGAACCCGGTGTGCCGGCACTGCAGGCGGAGGATTAGCCTAGTGAGCTGCGGCGCCAGCCTGTTCATTCTTAAGACAGGGAATATTGCCCTATTTTAAAAGCCAGTCTTCGTTTTATGGAAAATGAAATTGTGATGTGACTCTGATTAATTCTTAGAATATTTAAGAGTTTTTTAAAATGTATTTTTCTCAGAGATTTATTTATCTTAAAGGCAGAGTTGGATTGGGTGGAGAAAGATATTGCATCTACTGGTTCACTTCCCAAATAGCTGCAACAGTTAGGGCTGGGTCAGGCTGACGCCTCCTACGTGGGTGGCAGAGGCCTAAGTACTTGAGCTTATGTACTTATGCTGCTTTCCCAGGTGCATTAGAAAGGAGCTGAATCAGAAGTAGAGCAGCTGGGACTCAGACTAGTGCTCCTATATAGGATGCCATTGTTTCAGGCAGTGGCTTAACTCACCACAATGCTAGCCTCATTTTTATGTATTTTAATCATAGTTTTGTTATTTCAAAACATTTTTAAAAAATATTTATTTATTTGAAAGGCAGAGTTACAGAGAGGCAGAGGCAGAGAGAAAGAGAGGTCTTCATCTGCTGGTCCACTCCCCAGAAGGTCACAACAGCCAGAACTGGGCTGATCCGAAGCCAAGAGCCAGGAGCCAGGAGCTTCTTCCAGGTTGGCCACGCAGGTGTAGAGGCCCAAGCACTTGGGCCATCTTCTACTGCTTTCTCAGGCCAAAGCAGGGAGCTAGATTGGAAGTGGAGCAGCCGGGAATTGAACCAGTGCCCATATTGGATGTCAGCACTGCAGGCGGCAGCTTTACTCACTACGCCACAGCGCCAGCCCCCTGTATCTTTTTTTTAAAGATTTATTTATGATTTGAAAGAGTTATAGAGAGAGAGGGAGAGACACACAGAGAGAAATCTTCCCATCTGCTGGTTTGCTTCCGAAATGTCCTCAATGGCTGTGATTGGGCCAAGCCAAAATCAGGAGCATGGAGCTTTATCTGGGTTTTCCACATGGGTGCAGCAGCCCATGTGCTTGGGCTGTTTCCGCTGGTTTCCCAGGCGTATTACCAGGGAGCTGGATTGGAAGGGAAGTAATTGGGGCTCCAATTGACATTCACCTGGGATGCCAGCATTGCTAACCCACTGTACTGCAATGCTCACCCTTGTTTCGTTTCGTTTCGTTTCTTTTTCTTTTCGTTTCTTTTTCTTTTCCTTTTCCCTTTCCCTTTCCCTTTCCCTTTCCCTTTCCCTTTCCCTTTCCCCTTTCCTTTCCTTTCCTTTTCTTTCTTTTTCCTAAAAATATTTATCCATTTGAAAGAGTTACGCAGAAATAGAGAGAGATATCCATCTTTCATCTACTGGTTCACTCCACAGATGGCTGCAATGGCCAGCACTGTGCCTAGTCTGAAGCCAGGAACCAAGAGTTTCATCTGGGTCTCCCACATGAGTGGCAGGGATTCAAGTACTTGGACCATTGGACCATCTCTTCTATTTTTCCCAGGCTGTTAGCAGGGAGCTGGATTGGAAGTGGAGCAGCTGGGACTGGAATCAGTATGCTCCTGTCGCTCCCCGTCTTCGTGGAGGAACGACACAGGACCCTGCGCTATTCTTTCGTCTGCTTGGCCCTCCCCGGGTTTGCTGCTGGTTCTTCCTGGGTTGGCTACCGTCCCTTCCACCTCCGTGGAAGGGCGGTTCCCCCTGGCCACTTTCCCCACTTCCGCGGGGGAGTGGCACCGTCGGCCGGCTCTCTCGGGGGCTGCACAGGTGTTCCTTCAGATAGATGTTCCCCTTAGATGTTCCTGGTGCATGTTGTCTCTCTCCTCCTTTATAGTCCTCTTCCGCCAATCCCAACTCGGCTGCCCACACGCCGAGTACGCTGCTCTCCTCCAATCAGGAGCAGGATCAGCTCCTGGAGGTCATCACTCAAGTTGGCAAGAGGCAGCTGCGTAGAAGCTGTTTTCTCCTCTCCCAGCGCCATATTGTGGGAGAGCAGATGCATAGAATAAGTCTTAATTCCAGTAACTTAGTCTAGTCCGGGTTGCTCCCCACATGCTCCCAGGTAGTGGCTTAACCTGCTGCGCAACAATGCTGGGCATCCACCCCTATGTGGTTCTAAAAGTAATGTAAACTCTCTGGGGAAAAAAAAAAAGGAGCATGCCTTTTGCCTTACACCTGTGTCCCACATTGAAGTGCCTAGGTTAAATTCTTGTCTCTGGCTCCTGACACCAGCTTCTTTCTGATGTAGATCCTGAGAGGCAGCAGTGATGGTTTAAGTAATTGGGTCCTTATTAGTCATGGAAAAGACATGGATTATGTCCTAGCCATAGTTGTTGCAGTCCTTTAGGAAGTAATGTATGGGAGTTCTGTCTGTCTCTCTGTCTCTCAAAAATAAAAGAATTTAAAAAATGTTTTTAATAAAGACAAAAGTCGAGAATAGAATAATTATTAGGAAGGGGCCAGCATTGTAGTGCAAGGGTTAAGTCACTGTCTGCAACACCGGATCCCATATAGGAGATTTTGTTAGAGTTCTAGATGCTCTGCTTCTGATCTAGCATCCTGCCAACAGACCTGTGAAGGTCACCTACATGGGAGACCCTGATAGAGTTCCTGGCTTTGGCCTGACACAGCCCTGTCAACAGCCATTTGGGGAGTGAACCCGTGGATGGAAGATCTCTCTCTTTCTGTCTCTCCCTCTCTCTTTCTAACTCTGCCTTTCAAAGACATAAAATAATCTTTAAAAAAAAATCATTAGGAAGATGATAAAGGTCTGTAACCGCACTGACCACAGAATAGCCGTTGACTACATTTTCATCTATAGTCCTCTAGGCTGAATACATACTTGAGTATAATGCAAAATGATGAAACTGTATATTATTGAAAAGAGTTACTGAAAGAGGAGGAGAGACAGAGAGAGATCTTTCATCTACTGGTTCACTGCCCAAGTGGTCACAATGGCCAGGGCTGAGCCAGACTGAAGCCAGGATCTTCATCTGTGTCTCCCCTGTGGGTGGCAGGATCCAGTGCACTTGGGTCATCTTTCACTGCTTTTCCCAGGCCATTAGCAAGAAGCTGGATTGGTTGCGGAGCAGCTGGGACAAGAACTCGCACTCATAAGGGATGCTGGCATTGCAAGTGGTGCTTTATCCACTGTGCCACAATGCTGGCCTTAGTATAACTTTAAAAAAATGTGTTTGTGGTTGGCATTGTGGTATAATGGATAAAGCTGCTCCCTGCAGCACCGGCATCAAGCATGGGGACTGGTTCAAGTCCTGGCTGCTCTGTTTCTGATCCAGCTCCCTGTTAAGGTGCCTGAGAAAGCAGCAAGCATGGGAGGCCCAGGTACTTGGGCCCCTGCCACCCGTGTGGCAGACCCTATGAAGCTCTTGGCTCCTGGCTTTGGTCTGGCTATTGCAACCATTTGTGGAGTGAACCAGTGGATGGAAGACCTTTCTCTCCCCTCTCTTTCAAGTAAATAAATAAATCTTTTTAAAAAATTAGTATGTTGTGTTCTTTCAATTACAATTAATATAAATATCATAATGTTAATGCCTCTATATTCCTTGGCAATTAGATTATTGCAGTTTTATTATTACAAATGTAATAACTTGTTTATACATATGCATTTATACATAGATTTTGCACACAAGTATATTATTTTGTTAAGATAAATTTAGGGTTTAGTGCAGGTTAAGCTGCTGTCTGTAATGCTGGTATCCAGTATGGGTGCTCCTTTGAGTCCTGGCTGCTCCACTTTAGATTCAGCTCCCTGCTAATTGCCTGGGAGAGCAGCAGAAGATAGTCCAAGTGCTTGAGCCCTTGCTGCACACATGTGGGAGACCCAGATGAAGCTCCTGGCTCCTGGCTTCAGCCTTGTCCAATCCTGGCCATTGTGGCCATTTAGGGAGTGAACCAGCAAATGGAAGATCTTTCCCTCTCTCTCTCTGTAATTCTGACTTTCAAATAAATAAATAAATCTTAAAAAAAAAAAAACAAAAAAGAGCTGATGCCAACTAGGAATATCCAGTATGGATACAAGCTGGGTTTCTGGAATAAAATTACTGTAATTAGCATACCTATTTGCATCATACATCTGACACTTCCATAATTTCCAAATAGGGCATGGAAATGGGTGGTACTCAATCTCTGTCCCAAATTTCATCACCATTTGAATATTTGATTAGGCACTTCCCCAGACAACACCCCCATGCCTCCAGATCCTATAAAAGAATGGCCCAGGGGCCAGCATTGTGGCAGAGCAGTTAAGCTGCTGCTACCTGCAATGGCCGGAATCCCAAATGGGTGCAAGTAAGGGGAAAAAAAAGGTAAATTCATAGGATTTAAGTTATTGAGTTAAACATATTTCATTTGGAACATCATTGCAAATTAACACATTATATTTAGGAAACTGGTACCAGTTTACTCCCACTGGATGTGTATTAGAATGCCTATTTCTGGTTGGTGCAGCAGCTCACTAGGCTAATCCTCCACCTGTGGTGCCGGCACCCCAGGTTCTAGTCCCGGGCGGGGTGCCGGATTCTGTCCTAGTTGCCCCTCTTCCTGTCCAGCTCTCTGCTGTGGCCCGGGAGTGCAGTAGAGGATGGCCCAGGTGCTTGGGTCATGCACTCGCATGGGAGACCAGGAAAAGCACCTGGCTCCTGCCATCGGATCAGCACGGTGCACCGGCTGCAGCGGCCATTGGAGGGTGAACCAACGGTAAAAGGAAGACCTTTCTCTGTCTCTTTCTCTCTCACTGTCCACTCTGCCTGTCAAAAAAAAAAAATTAAAAAAAAAAAAAGGAAGAATGTCTATTTCTGTGAGCCCTATCCAACATTTGGTGGTGTTATTTTTAATCCTTGGTTTTAGAGGTAAAAATAATTTATACACATGCATGTATGCATGGAAGAAAATCTGGAAGTCTGTTACTGCAAAAATGTAAATGATGGTTACTTCTTAACTTGTTCTGTGTTTAAATTTGTATCTGAGAGTCAGGTTTGGCTTAGTATTAAGCCACTGATTGAGATGTCCTCATTCCATATTAGAATGCTTGAGTTTGAGTTTTGGCACATTCCTGATACCAGCTTCCTGCTATTTTGTACCCTGGTAAATAGCAATTGATGGCTCACATAACTGGATTACTGCCATCAACTTGGGAAATCTAGATCTAGTTCCTGGCTTCCAGTGCCAGTTGGGCCTAGCCCTGGTGATTGTGGTTATTTGGGGAGTGAACCAATGGATGGGAGCTGTGTCTGTGTCTCTCTCTCAAAAAGAAAAAATACATAAATAAAAATTAAAAAAATTCTCCTATTTGAGTTGTTATGAGAGTGGACATAATTTAATGTCTAATTCATTACTTATATTTCTGTTGTGAATTGCCTCTTTCTTTCTGTATATTAAAGATGTTAGCCTGTTGTATACTCATCATTCAGTGTGTATTTTTGAGTGAATGCCTGCTATGTGCCAAGCATTTTTCCAAATCCTTAGAAGATAACAGTGAACAAAACAGTTGTTAAGCAAAAGGCATTAAAAAATTCCAATTTTATAGTATATTAGATGGGAAAGGTATTAGAAAATAAACATGATAAAGAAGAGTTATTAGGTGGGCCAAAATGATGATAAAGAAGAGATTTATTCAGCTGTGTCAAATAATGTGTTGACTGAAAATAGGCCGTTTAGGGTAACATAGAAAGGTCATTAATAACCTGACTAAAATAGTGTGATGGAAGTAGGGAGAGACACAACAGCACACTTAGAGTTTACGAGAGAATAGTGAGTTAATATTAGAGGCAGACTAGACAATTCCTGGAGTTTTGCTACAAAGAGAAATGGGCTTGTAATAGCTTTTGAATGAAGTGAACCAAAAGAAGTTTTACCTTTTTTGTGGAAGAGAAGTTGCCACATGTTTGCAGGCTGATAGGAACGATCTCCTGGGAAGAGAAAAGAATTGCTGGATCAATGTCTGCATAAACAAGAGAGGACAGGTTCTAGGGTGCAGTGGGGAGAATAGTTTACATGGGCAGGACCATGGACAACTCCTGAGTCTGAGTAGGTGGTAGGTATGTGTAGTGGTTAGAATCTGCAAGATGAGCCGGCGCCGTGGCTCAATAGGCTAATCCTCCACCTTGCGGCGCCGGCACACCGGGTTCTAGTCCCGGTTGGGGCGCCGGATTCTGTCCCGGTTGCCCCTCTTCCAGGCCAGCTCTCTGCTGTGGCCAGGGAGTGCAGTGGAGGATGGCCCAGGTGCTTGGGCCCTGCACCCCATGGGAGACCAGGAAAAGCACCTGGCTCCTGGCTCCTGCCAGGATCAGCGCGGTGCGCCGGCTGCAGCGGCGGCCATTGGAGAGTGAACCAACGGCAAAAGGAAGACCTTTCTCTCTCTGTCTCTCTCTCACTGTCCACTCTGCCTGTCAAAAAAAAAAAAAAAAAAAAAAAAGAATCTGCAAGATGCCCTTTTCAGTTAAAATAGGCTCAGTCATATGAGTGTGTGGAAAAAGTGAATGGATAGGAAATATTAGGAATGCCGAACAGCTCAGCTTGAGGATTATGTCATGCATTTAGTGTGAGGCTGTTCAATGTGGTTGTGGTATTTTAGCCAATCAGTGAGTTGTGGGTATGTAGATGATGAGTAGGTAAGAAGTTGAATTTAAAGAGGATTGTAGTTTTTTCTTATAATACTTAAAGCGTAAAGTCCTCCCCCTTCCCCCCTTCCCTTTGCTATTTGAGACGCAGAGAGGTAGGTGGAGAGAGATCTTTTGTCCACTGTTTTAATCGCCAAATGCCTACAACAGGCAGGACTGGGCCAAGTTAAGACAGGAGCCTGGAATTCAGTCCAGGTCTCCCATATGGGTTTCAGGCGCCCAACATGTGGGCCATCATCTGCTGAACTCCTAGGATTCATTAGCTGGAAGTTGGATCTGATGGGGAGTAACTGGGATTCAAACTGGTGCTCTGATACGGGATGTCAGTACCCTAAGTGGTGGCTTATCCTCCTGTGCCACACAGCCTACCCCTCACTTTTAAATTCTGTGCTTAAGTGTTAATTCCATGAGTGCACCTTTGGTTTAAGCTAGTGGTTTTTTATGTACTATGGCCCCAATAAAGAGATGCAGAAACTGGGAAATAAATTGTATTCTTAGTTAGGGTTAGAGAGGTGCCTCAGGCTCAGAGAGTTGGGGTTTGGGAAATGTGGAAGTGCTGTTTTCTTTCCATTCATTCTGGCTGGAGTTAAACCTGGCCCTAGGTATCAGTTTGTGAAATGATGGGTTCGTTGCATTTGGAGGCTTTTCCCAACAGTCACATCCCTACTCCTTGGCTGTGGTAAGCCACTCTAAACCCAAGAGCTTACAATAGATTGGGAGAAAAATTGCTTTTAAGGAAATGTATTTCTTTTATGTGTTTATTGATTTTCAAAGAATTATTTAATTATTTGAAAGGCTGAGTGACAAAGAGATCATCCAGCTGCTGGTTTACTCCCCAAATGGCTGCAACCGCCAGCTCTGGACCAGGCTGAAGCTAGGAGCCAGGAATTTCATCTGAATCTCCCACATGGGTGGCAGGGACTCAGGTACTTGGACCGTCTTCCACTGCCTTCTCAGGTGCTTTAGCAGGAAGCTGGATTAGAGTGGAGCAGCAGGACTTGAACCGTCATTCTAATTTGGGATGCTTGCATCTCTAGTGACAGCTTAACCTGGTATACTACTATGCTGGCCTCTCTTTATTGATTTTTTTTTTTTTTTTAACTTGTGAAGCATTAGAGAGAGAGAGCGTGAGAAAGAATATACGAGTTCCTATCTGCTGGTTCACTCCCCATATTCCTGCAGTGGCCAGCATTGGGCTGGACCTGAGCCAGGAACCAGGAGCCAGTTCTGGGTTTCCCACATGGGTGGCAGAAACCTAATGACTTGAGGTACATACTGGACTAACAGGAAGCTATAATCAGGAGCTTGAGCTCAAACTCAAGGAATTTGAAGATCATACTCAAGCATAGCAATGTGGGATTAGGTATCTTAGCTAGCATCTTAACCACTCTCACTAGGCCAAATGCCTGCCCAAAGGAAAAATATTTTCATCTCTATATAAAACAGCATAGGTACTTGCAAAGATTGTAATAACATCAAAGGCAGGGGCAATAATGTAAAATGTTACCAAACTTTATTAATTCAGAGGTATAAGGTATTCTTTGAGTTTGTCTTGTTTTTAGAAAGCTGATGTTTTCAGGATCCTTTTTTGGAAAAGAAATAAGAACTCACTACTTGGGAGGCAGAGAAGTAATATATTTATTCTTTGCTTTTGGTGGACTATATATCCCTTGACCTAAATTGTTGAGCTTCCCAGAATTTGCAACAGTGTCACCAACTGTAATTTCTGGTTGGGCCCAGAAATCTTTTTTCACTGTTTCTATTTTTTTTTTCTTTCTGGGAGAGGAAATACGTAACTGATTAATAGATATCAGGGTGGGTGTTGTACAGTAGATTAATCTGCTGCTTGAGACACCTGCTTCGCTTGTTGGGTGCCTGAGATCAAGTCCCACTGTTGTTTCCGTCTAGCTCTCTGCTCCTTGCATCTGAGGCAGCAGATGATGGCCCATGTACTTGGGTTCCTACCACGCACAGTGGAGATTCAGATGAAGTTCCTGGCCTTGGCCTAGCACAGCTTTACTGTTGTGGGCTGTTGTGAGCAAGCCAGCACATGGAAAATAGGTCTCTTTCTAGCTTTGTTTTTCCCTCTTTACCTTTCAAATAAATACAACTTAAAAATTAGACATTTTATAGATAAACCTGAGGTAATTAATTGTTCTATTCCTGTATATAATAAAGTTCTATCTCTAGGAAAAAGAACTATATGAAAAGTGAGCATTTGTCAAGTGGTCTTATGAAGCAGTCGGCTTTTGAAAGTGATACAACAAGAGCAGCAGAGAACCAACCTAAAACTACAAAATACTTTCAGAGCCAAGATCCTTTTGATTCAGTTTCATCACTTGAACAAGTGCAAGGTACTGAATTGTTAGACATTTATTTCTTAATGTATATATTTAATTTCCTTTTTCATTTCCCCATCTTTGGACTGGTATTTGTGTTGTCATATGGAGAACTGAAAATGTTTTGGCATGAACATAATAATAATACACTCACAGAACTTTTCTAGGAAAAGGTGTCCTGATTTCCTGCTGTCTTAACGGGTTTCAGCCAAAATCTTCTTTCCTTTAGCAACTACGCTCTGGAGGGCCAGAGTATGCTGTTTGGAGCCTATTTCTGTTACACCTTTCATTTTTCCTCATACCCATTAATTTGTATTCTTATAAGAATAATTTTTATTCCTAAACTTATATAGCTAGTGAATTAGAAGTTCTAAAAGAAATTATTGTTTCTAAGAAAATGAAATTGAATGCTTTGGAAATAAAGGTAAGTCATTTGAGAAATTGCTCTCAAATTAGATATGGCCAGGACACTATATACATATGGAGGAAATTGTTAAAAAAAATTACAGGTTTGTGTTGATTCCTTTGAAGTACTGTACACTCTCTTTCTTCAAGGAAATCAAATCTGGAAATTGAAAACTATATGTTCCAGGCTTAGATATAGCAATGGTTTCATGTAACTCCAAACTGTAGTTCAGTACTTAGAAGATCTTGCTCGATCATCGGCTATAATATTGCTAAATGAATGCACATTTGTTTACCTAAAAAAATTGCTACAGGATATGTATGTTACCTTTGATGAAAAATACCAACTTTTTTTTTTTTTTTTAAGATTTATTTATTTATTTGAAAGTTAGAGTTACACAGACAGAGGAGAGGCAGAGACAGAGAGAGAGGTCTTCCATTCGCTGGTTCACTCCCCAGTTGGCCACAACGGCCAGAGCTGCGCCAGTCCGAAGCCAGGAGCCAGGAGCTTCTTCCGGGCCTCCCACATGGGTGCAGTGGCCCAAGGACTTGGGCCATCCTCTACTGCTTTCCCAGGCCATAGCAGAGAGCTGGATTGGAAGAGGAGCAGCCGGGACTAGAACCGGCGCCCATATGGGATGCTGGCGCTTCAGGCCAGGGCATTAACCCACTGCGCCACAGTGCCGGCCCCAAAAAATGTCAGCTATTTAAGAAAGTAGAAAGAAGAGTATTAATACCCAAACTCAAAAGCAATAAAAGAGAAAACATTAGATAAATGAGATTTTTATCAAAATTGAAGACATCTGGTTTCTGTGCTTGGCTTAGGAGCCAGTGAGACAGAACTACACTTTGTGGGATTATGTCTGATGCATCTTAGAACCCCGCTTGGGAAGAATGATACAGCAGCTCCAAGGAGATGCAGTTAGTCTTGGGTAGCTAGTTCCCTATGTCCCTGCCAGCAGACCTCTGTGCACTAGGACTTGGGGTCTGGTGAAGAGAGCTCTTTGTTTTGGAAATAGGGTACATCCAAAAAGGGGGCCGTCCCTCATCTGTCAAACAGAGCACATTTGTGGGGAATTTGGTGCTAAACCATTCCTGGAGGACCTGCTTCTGGTTTGGGTTTTGTAGGTAGCAGAGCAGTTCCCTTCCTGTGATCTATTGATAGCCACCAACACAAGCATTTGTGAAAATAACAAAGAAAAAAATCAAAACTTTCGTGTTTCAGATGATATTATTGGAGCTGGTGCTGTGGTGTAGTTGGCAAAGCCACCACCTGCAGTGCCAGCATCCCATATGGGTGCAGGTTTGAGACCCGGCTGCTCCACTTCCAATCCAGCTCTCTGCTATGACCTGGGAAAGCAGTAGAAGGTGGTCCAAGTCCTTGGGCTCCTGCACCTGCATGAGAGATCTGGAAGAAGCTCCTGGCTCCTGGCTTCGGATTGGCACAGCTCCTGCTGTTGCGGCCATCTGCAGAGTGAACCAGAGGATGGAAGACCTCTCTCTCTCTGCCTCTGTCTCTCTGTAACTCTGCTTTTCAAAGAAATAAATAAATCTTTTTTTTAAAGACATTATCAAGAAAGGGAGAAGACAACCCAAAGAATGGGAAAAAATAAAATATAATTAGAAATCATGTATATAAAAATGGACTTATGGTGAAAATATGTAAAGAGTTCTCGTAACTCAACATTAAAAAGACAGATTAGCAAAGAATTTGAATAGACATTTTTCTGTAGAAGTTGTACAGATGGGCAATAACCACATGAAAGGATACTTAATATCATTGGTCATCAGGGAAATGCAATTCAAAACCACAATGAAGTATCATTTAATACCCACTAGGATGACTAATCAAAAAGATGTAAAGCAGTGTTAATGGGGATATGGAGAAATTGAAACCCTCATGCATTGTTGGTGGGAATGTAAAATAAGCGCAGCTACTTGGAAAAGAGTTTGACAGTTTTTCAAAACATTAAACATAGAGTTACTAGCAATTTCACATTTAGGTGTATACCCAAGCGAAAGGAAAACATGTACACAAAACCTTGGACATCAATGTTCATAGCAGCAATATTTGCAGTAGCCAAAAAGTGGAAACATCTCAAGTGTCCAGTTGCTGAATGGATAAACAAAATGTAGTATGTTCTCATGGTGAAATATTCATCTGTGAAAAGGAGCAAAGTGTTGATGCATGCTACAGTATAGATGAATCTGGAAACTGTTATGTTGGGACTTGCATTGTGGCAGAGAGGGCAAAGCTACTGCCTGTGATGGCTGACATCCAATATGGATGCTGGTTTGTATCCTGGCTGTTCCACCCTGTTAATGCACCTGGGAAAGCAGTGGAGGATGGCCCAAGTGATTGGAGCTCTGCCACCCAAGTGGGAGACCAAGTTGAGGCTCGTGACACCTGTCTTTGGCCTGGCTCAGCCATGCCTGTTGTGTCCACTGGGGGAGTGAATCAGTGGATAGAAGACCTTTCTCTCTGTCTCTCTTCCTCTTTCTCTGTAGCTCTGACTTTCACAATAAATAATTTTTTTTTTTTTTGGACAGGCAGAATGGACAGTGAGAGAGAGAGAGAAAGGTCTTCCTTTGCCGTTGGTTCACTCCACAATGGCCGCTGCGGCCAGTGCACCATGCTGATCCGAAGCCAGGAGCCTGGTCTCCCATGCGGGTGCAGGGCCCAAGGACTTGGGCCATCCTCTACTGCACTCCCTGGCCACAGCAGAGAGCTGGACTGGAAGAGGAGCAACCGGGACAGAATCCAGCGTCCTGCCCGGGACTAGAACCTGGGGTGCCAGTGCCGTAGGGGGAGGATTAGCCTAATTGAGCCGCAGCGCCAGCCCCACAATAAATAAATCTTTTTGGGGCTGGCGCTGTGGTGTAGCGGGTAAGGCTGCTGTCTGCAGTGCCGGCATCCCATATGGGCGCCGGTTTGGGACCCGGCTGCTCCACTTCTGATCCAGCTCTCTGCTATGGCCTGGGAAAGCGGTGGAAGATGGCCCAAGTCCTTGGGCCCCTGCACCCACGTGGGAGACCTGGAAGAGGCTCCTGGCTCCTGGCTCTGGATCGGCGCAGCTCCGGCCTTTGCGGCCATTTGGGGACTGAACCAGCGGATGGAAGATTCTCTCTCTCTCTCTGCTTCTCCCTCTCTCTCTGTGTGTAACTATGACTTTCAAGTAAAATAAATAAATCTTTAAAAAATAAAAAAAATACATATTTTTAAAACAAGTTAACGCTAAATGAAAGAATACATATAAAATATCACAAAATAGGGCCAGCATGGTGTAGCAGGTAAAGCAGCTGCCTTTGACCCTGGGATCCCTTATGGGTGTGGATTTGTGTCCCAGCTGCTCCACTTCCAATTCAGCTTCCTCCTAATGGCCTAGGAACAGCAGCAGAAGATGGCCCAAGTGTTTGGGCCCCTGCCATCCCCATCGAGACCCTGATGAAGCTCCTGCTTCCTGGCTCCATCCTGGCCCAGCCCTGGCAGTTGTGGCCTTCTGGAGAGTGAACCAGTGGATTGAAAATGTCTGTCTATGTTTCTCTCCCTCTCTCTCTGACTTTCAAATAAATAAATAAACCTTTAAAAAAGTCACTAAATGTGTGATTCCATTTATCTATAGGCCAATATATAGGTACAGAATAGGCTAATTCACAGAGACAAAAAGTAGAGTGATTTTCGTGGTTGGTGGGAGAGAAGACTAACTAGGGAGTGATGGCTAATAGATATAGTATTTCATGGTGAAGGTATTCTGAAAGTAGGTAATGGTGATGGTTGTACAACCTCAGTAATACACCAAAAAAAAACACTACTGAATTGTGTGCTTTAAAAAGGTGAATTTTATGGTGTGTGAGTTATATATCAGTTTAAAACTCCTATATATCTGTTAGTTTCAGTTGGCATAAGATTTTGTCATTTCTGCTTCATCTCCTTTTTTTCCTGATTAAAAGAAATTTCAGATGCAATTTTATTCCTCCATTTTTTATGATGTATTTCTAAAAATGGATTTTTTAAAGATTTATTTTATTTATTTGAAAGGCAGAGTTTTGGACAGAGAGAGACAGAGAAAAATGTCTTCCATTCCCTGCTTCACTCCCCAGATTCCCACAATGGTTGTAGCTGAGCCAGATGGAAGCCAGGAGCCAGGAACTTTTTTCCGGGTCTCCATGTGGGTACAGGGGAGGTGCCTGGGCCTTCCTCCACTGCCCTCCTAGGCCCATCAGCAGGAAGCTGGATTGGAAGTGGAGCAGTGCACATATGGGATGCTGGTACAAACGGGATGCCATCATTGCAGGCAGACTTTAGCTATTTGACAACACTGGCCCCAATGGATTGATTGATTTTTTTCAAGATTTATTTATTTTGGGGTGCGGGGCTGTAGTGCAACATGTTAAAGCCCCGGCCTGTAGTGCCAGCATCCCATGTGGCTGCCAGTTTGAGTCCTCGCTGTTCTACTTCTGTTTCAGCTTCCTGCTGATGCTCCTGGGAAAGTAGCGAAGGATGCTCAAGAGTTTGGGCTCCTGCACTCACATGGGAGACCTGGAAGAAGCTCCTGGCTCCTGGCTTCAGATCGGCTCAACTCTGGCTATTGTGGCCATTTGGGGAGTGAACCAGCAGATGGAAGACCTCTCCCTTTCAAGTAAACAAATAAATCTGTAAAAACAAAAGACTTATTTATTTCAAAGGCAGAGTTACAGAGCAGCAGGCAAGGGGGAAGACAGAGATCTTCCATCTCCTGATTTACTTCCTAAATGGCCACAACAGCCAGGGCTGAGTCTGGCCAAAGCCAGAAGCCAGGGGTTTCTTTTGGGTCTCCCACATGGGTTCAGAGTCGCAAGGATTTGGGCCATCCTCTGCTGCTTTCCCAGGCACATTAGCAGGGAGCTGGATTGGAGATGGAGCAGCCAGGACTCAAACTGGTACCTATATCAATGCCAGTGCTGCAGAAGATGGCTTAAGCTGCTGAGTCACAAAACTGGCCCCTGGATTTATTCTTTTTTTTTTTTTTTTTTTTTTTTAAGATTTATTTTATTTATTTGGCCGGCGCCGCGGCTCACTAGGCTAATCCTCCGCCTAGCGGCGCCGGCACACCGGGTTCTAGTCCCGGTCGGGGCGCCGGATTCTGTCCCGGTTGCCCCTCTTCCAGGCCAGCTCTCTGCTATGGCCAGGGAGTGCAGTGGAGGATGGCCCAGGTGCTTGGGCCCTGCACCCCATGGGAGACCAGGAAAAGCACCTGGCTCCTGGCTCCTGCCATCGGATCAGCGCGGTGCGCCGGCCGCGGCGGCCATTGGAGGGTGAACCAACGGCAAAGGAAGACCTTTCTCTCTGACTCTCTCTCTCACTGTCCACTCTGCCTGTCAAAAAAAAAAAAAAAAAAAAAAAAGATTTATTTTATTTATTTGAAAGACAGGGTTACAAGAGAGAGGTAGAGACAGAGAGAGAGAGGTCTTCCATTCGCTGGTTCATGCCCTAGATGGTTGCAACAGCTGGAGCTGCGCCGATCTGAAGCCTGGAACTTCTTCCAGGTCTCCCACGCAGGTGCAGGGGCTCAAGGACTTGGGCCATCTTCCACTGCTTTCCCAGGCCATAGCAGAGAGCTAGATTGGAAGAGGAGCAGCTGGGACTCGAACCAGTACCCATATGGGATGCCGGCACTTCAGACTGGGGCTTTAACCTGCTGCACCACAGCACCGGCCCTCCCCCACACTCCCAGATTTATTCTTAAACCATAGTGCTGTTATGCTGTTAGTACAGTTAGCAGCCAACAATTCTTATCATCTGCTGTGGCTGTCTATATTGGTTTGCTTGATTTGGGTCTGAGAAGGTTACACTATGATTGGTATATTTGTTGTGTCTCTTATGTGAGTGCTTTGATGAAATGGGTTGGACCAGTGATTGTTGTTTGTCCTACTGTTTTCAGTATCTGTTTGATTACTGAGGGTATTATTGCTCTTATTTCTCTTTCCCACAGTTCCTTGCAAAGCATAAGTAAGCTTTAATGTTTTGATATATTCAAGTTTTTTTGCTTTTGTGTAATTGATTTTTGATTCCTCAGCCTAATATTTTAAAAAATTTAACTAACCATTGATGGATTTCTCTACCATCATTTAAAAATGCTTCTATTCTAAGCAATATGTTAACTTATTTACGATTTTTAGGTAGTTGGTAAAATAACCTAGTCCCTGAGTTTTTGTTTTTGTTTTTCTAAGCAGATTCATCTGTTGACTTTTGTTTACAACCTTGGATGAGTAACAAGGAAAACAAGGTAAACTTTATATTTTTTTTAGCAATTTTTAGAGTTTTGTGAGAATAAGTTCATATTTCACATATCCTATAAATGTTAAAAGGTTTCTATATAGGTATAGCAGAACTCCAACTGAGGTAGTTTCAGGAAAAATGGGAGTTTATGTCACGTTATGAGGAGTTTCAAGGGGGGGGGTGTTGTCATAGGGTGTGTGTATTCTTTTTTCCTTTTTTTGGGGGTGTGTGTGTGTATTCTTGGGATTGATGATATCATCAAGGCTCTCTGCATCTCTTTGTTCAGCTTCACTCTGTTCTGTCTCATCTAGCATGTTAGCTTCATGAAGGCAAAGATTTCTCTGTTTGCCCGTAACAGTTCTTGGTACATGATTTTCTGTTAATAATTTGTGAGATTGTTAGTGAGTTGTCTTCATTTGTAGAAACCCAAGTCTACACTCTTAACATTCATTGTCAAAAAAGAAGAGTATGATTTAGGATAAATGAGAAAGAGAGTTCTAATGGACTTACCCAGGTTATACATTCTTCTCTATGATAATCACTGGGCCAGTGATTGGGTTGGGATAGGTATAGATGTCCCTCAGTATCTGGGTGGGATTGGTTCCAGGACTCATGCAGATTCCCAGAATCTGCAGATGCTCAGCCTACCATGAGATGGTGTAGTGTTGGTATAGAATCTATGTACATCCTCTAGATTTCTTTTTTTATTTATTTATTTATTTATTTATTTATTGGCAGAATGGACAATGAGAGAGAGAGACAGAGAGAAAGGTCTTCCTTTGCTGTTGGTTCACCCTCCAATGGCTGCCGTGGCCGGCGCGCTGCGGCTGCCGCACCGTGCTGATCCGATGGCAGGAGCCAGGTGCTTCTCCTGGTCTTCCATGGGGTGCAGGGCCCAAGCACTTGGGCCATCCTGCACTGTACTCCCGGGCCACAGCAGAGAGCTGGCCTGGAAGAGGGGCAACCGGGACAGAATCCGGCGCCCTGACCAGGACTAGAACCCGGTGTGCCGGCGCCGCTAGGTGGAGGATTAGCCTAGTGAGCTGCGGCGCGGGCCCATCCTCTAGATTTCTTATAATACTTAATATGTTGTAAATTGTATGTAAATAGTTTGTATTGCTTAGGGAATAATGATAAGAAAACAAATCTTGGGCTGGCGCCGTAGTTCACTAAGCTAATCCTCTGCCTGCGGCACCGGCACCTGGGGTTCTAGTCCTGGTCGGGGCGCCGGATTCTGTCCCGGTTGCCCCTCTTCCAGGCCAGCTCTCTGCTGTGGCCCGGGAGTGCAGTGGAGGATGGCTCAAGTGCTTGGGCACCTGCACCCGCATGGGAGACCAGGAGGAAGCACCTGGCTCCTGGCTTTGGATCTGCATAGCGCGCTTGCTGCAACGCACCGGCTGTAGAGGCCACTTAGGGGCTGAACCAACGGAAAAAGGAAGACCTTTTTCTCTGTGTGTGTCTCTCTCTCACTGACCAACTCTGCCTGTCAAAAAAAAAAAAAAAAAAGAAAAAGAAAAAGAAAAACAAATCTGTGCATGTTCAGTACAGATGCCTTTGTTTTTCTTATATTTTCAATC
The DNA here is from genome assembly GCF_964237555.1 of Oryctolagus cuniculus. NCBI lineage: Eukaryota > Metazoa > Chordata > Mammalia > Lagomorpha > Leporidae > Oryctolagus > Oryctolagus cuniculus. The sequence continues at coordinate 69,887,422 of NC_091441.1, forward strand.
CACACTTGGTTGAATCCTTGGATATGGAACCTGTAGTTACAGAGGCCTACTGTAATCTGATGTTGGATTCTGGATCTGTGTATGTGCTTGTGCATTGTGCATATGTGCACAGAGACAGCAGAGGGACTCACAGCTCCACCAGGACCAAGTCAGGTAAAAAGTGGTAGGTTCCTCCAAGGCAGCAGGGATGCTGAGGAGATCAGCAGTTTCTGTCAGCTTAAACAGCCTGGACGTGAGGTGTGTAGTCTCATTTTATGAGCCTTAAAATATATAATTACTTGTAAAACTTAGAGAAAGGGGATGAGATTTTAAAAATTTTACTTTTCATAAGGTTTTGGAGGATTATTTTTGTAAATGATTGCAAAAGGATCTAAAATAAAAGTTACTTCATGTGTCAGGGATTAGCAAACCAGAGCTCATGGTCCAAATCCCCTCCCCCCCCCCCCCCCACCTTTTTTTTTCCTAACAGGCAGAGTGGACAGTGAGAGAGAAAGAGACAGAGAGAAAGGTCTTCCTTTGCTGTTGGTTCACCCTCCAATGGCCGCCGCGGCTGGCGCGCTGCGGCCGGTGCACCGCGCTGATCCGATGGCAGGAGCCAGGTGCTTTTCCTGGTCTCCCATGGGGTGCAGGGCCCAAGCACTTGGGCCATCCTGCACTGCACTCCCTGGCCACAGCAGAGAGCTGGCCTGGAAGAGGGGCAACTGGGACAGAATCCGGTGCCCCGTCCGGGACTAGAACCCGATGTGCCGGCGCCGCAAGGCGGAGGATTAGCCTAGTGAGCCACGGCGCCGGCCCTAAATCCCTTCTAATACCTGTGTTTGTAAAGTTGGGAACACAGCCAGGTTCATTTGTTATATTTATGGCTGATTTCATGTTAGAGCAGCAGAGTTGAGAAGGTTTGCTAGAGATTGTACAGCTCACAAAACCTCAAATGTATAACTTTCTAGTCCTCAACAGAAAACACATCAATTCTGCCCTATCCACTGGCCCCTGTATTTAAGTACAGAGAGTTTCAAGTGTGAGGGATGTTTTATAGAGGGAGTCCAGGTGTTGTGAAGTTGAAATTAAGCCAGAAAGCATGATTTCTTAAAACTGCAATCAAATTTTACAGAAATATACTTATTTTCAAAAAATAAAAAGTTTCTGAAGGAGAACATAAATTTTCCCTCTGGAAGATAATTTATTTTCATAGGATAGCTGATGGATTGACTTTCTAAAAGTATTAGAAGTAATTTGATAATAACAGTATTATAAAATTGGACAGCAACAGTTAGAGAGACATGAGATGCTCAACAAAAGGGAAAGAAGTGAGAGTATGGAGAAATAAATGGATTAGAAAACTGAGAGGCCGGCGCTGTGTCGCAGCAGGTTAACACCGTGGCCTGAAGCGCCTGCATCCCATATGGGCATCGGTTCGAGACCCGGGTGCTCCTCTTCCGATCCAACTCTGCTATGGCCTGGGATAGCAGTGCAAGATGGCCCAAGTGCCTGGGCCCCTAGAACCATGTGGGAGACCCAGAGGAAGCTCCTGGCTCTTGGCTTTGGATCGGCACAGCTCTGGCCATTGCAGCCAATGGGGGAGTGAACCAGTGGATGGATGACTCTCTCTCTCTCTCTCTCTCTCTGCCTCTCCTTCTCTCTCTGTGTAACTCTTTCAAATAAAAAAAAAAAGAGAAACAAAACAAAAAACCAGGACTTAATGGAGCTACTACTGTGCTGTATTTTTGCTAGATCTTGTCTAACCTGTAGAAGTGTAACCACTTTAGCAGAAGAGAGACATTCTCTGGAGTCTAGCTTTAGTTGTCTAGTATGTAAGGAACCGAGTATGGTAGAGGGATAGGTTCTCAAAGCAGATGTGACTAAAAAAGCTGGGATGTTTCATGTATTATTTCTCATAGATTTTCCCCCCAGCTTATTATGAAAAATATTAAAACACAGTTTTTATATTACACAGCTGTCTTATTTTTCATGGACTATCTAGGTGAGCATCTAGTTTAAATAGTAGTGTGTCACAGTAGCCCCTTGGTGCCCCTGTGCCTTAGAAATATTTGCGACTAAGCACTAACCCTTTGTGAGGGTAAAAATCACTTTGAAGGTCCTTGTTTTCATCTTAAACATTAGTGTACATTTTGCAGTCTAGTTCTTATGCACATATTGTTTTAGTGTGTGTTTAATATTAGTCTGAAATAAAATTGACACTTAAAGAGAAATGTTAGATTTTCATTCTGGTCCTTGAGCATCCTTAGCATACTGCTATTCACCCTTTGGAGTTCATAGTCACTGGGTTAAAAAGCAAAGAAATAAGTTGTTCCAGTATGACGATGAAGAATTACTTGGTAAAGCTTGCTGAGCCCAACTTTTCTATTATTTTCACTTTGTTCTCTGAGCCTTGTGTTGCTCAGATTCAGTTGTGTGAGAGTGAGTATACTAAACATGGTACTAGGTTCTCTACGTATGTGCCAACAATTTTAAGATTTTTTTTTTATTATTTGAAAAAGTTACAAAAACGCAGAGGCAGAGAGCAAGGGAGATAGAGATCTTCCATCCGCTGGTTACTCCCCAAATGGCCACAACAGCTGGAGCTGGGCCAATCTGAAGCCAGGAGCTTCTTCCCGGTCTCCCACGCAGGTGCAGGGGCTCAAGGACTTGGGCCATCTTCCACTGCTTTCCCAGACCATAGCAGAGAGCTGGATTGGAAGAGGAGCAAGCTGGGACTCAAACTGGTGCCCTTATAGGATGCTGGCACTGCGGACTGTGGCTTCACCTGCTACACTGCAGCACTAGCCCCAGTTTTCAGGCCCAGTTTTTAGGCCTTCAATTTTCAGGAGTCTCACTTGGTAAGAGGAGCAAGGAGATCTGGGAGCAGGAAGGAAGGTTATTAATACACCTACAACAAATAGCCCCTCATTGTCTGCATTGTGATTTACAGATGCTGAGCACATGGAAAGTTGAGACAGCTTTTTGGAGCCTTGTACTATTCTCGTCTAAGTAGTGAATGTGCTTCTCTTGTTCACCTCACTGTCGTCTTTCTTTCAGGTTGGTGTGCCTGGAGATGGAAAACATTTTGAAAACAAAATTCCCAACACTGATTTAAGCCATACTAGCTTCTTAGAAAATGAGAGACTTACATCTCTGACCAGCTTGGAAGATTCTTCTGGTACTGTAATTTGATTTGCGGTTTCCTGGTTCCTTACTTTCCACTCTGCTGCTGCTTTGCCAACTTTCTGGTTTTTTTTGTTTGTTTGTTTGTTTGTTTGTTTGTTTTTGTTTGTTTGTTTGTTTTTGTTTTTTGACAGGCAGAGTGGACAGTGAGAGAGAGAGACAGAGAGAAAGGTCTTCCTTTGCCGTTGGTTCACCCTCCAATGGCCGCCGCGGCCGGCGCGCTGCGGCCGGTGCACCGCGCTGATCCGATGGCAGGAGCCAGGAGCCAGGTGCTTTTCCTGGTCTCCCATGGGGTGCAGGGCCCAAGCACCTGGGTCATCCTCCACTCCCTGGCCACAGCAGAGAGCTGGCCTGGAAGAGGGGCAACCGGGACAGAATCCGGCGCCCTGACCAGGACTAGAACCCGGTGTGCCGGCGCCGCTAGGCGGAGAATTAGCCTAGTGAGCCACAGCGCCGGCTAACTTTCTGGTTTTTTACCTTCACCTTTTCTTCCTACCTTTCAGCACTCAGATGGTCATTTCCTATAAGTGATGGGATTTAAAAACTTAATTCTGTATATCTTGATATGATTATTATCCTACAATTTAACATCATTGGATACAAAGTAGTCACCTAAAGGTGCCACTTAGTTAAAAGTCCCGGTCGGGGCGCCGGATTCTATCCCGGTTGCCCCTCTTCCAGGCCAGCTCTCTGCTGTGGCCAGGGAGTGCAGTGCAGGATGGCCCAAGTGCTTGGGCCCTGCACCCCATGGGAGACCAGGATAAGTACCTGGCTCCTGCCATTGGATCAGCGCGGTTCGCTGGCCGCAGCGCGCTGGCTGCGGCGGCCATTGGAGGGTGAACCAACGGCAAAGGAAGACCTTTCTCTCTGTCTCTCTCTCTCACTGTCCACTCTGCCTGTCAAAAAAAAAAAAAGAAAAAAGTACTATGTGAAGAAATTAGGTAGCCGATGACATAGTTAGCCTCTACTCTCTCCAGAACCTCATCTAAGAGCAGAGAATTGTGTAGCTAAACTTTAGATTGTACCTCAACAGTACAAGAATCCTCTGGCCGTGTGTAGCAGGTCTGCAGCACATGTGGGAGGCCCCATTGGCAGATACACTTGGAAAAGTAGCTGGGGCCAGCTCATTCATGGCTTTGAAGGCTGGGCTGTTGAGCTGACTGGGCAGATAGAAACCATAAAGAGTGTCAGGACAGGGTTTGCTGAAAAAGGACATTTTCAATTGTTTTTGGATTGTGGAATTGTGGATAAGGAATTACTGAATTTATAAGATTTTTTGTTTCAATAGGTTTCATTCTTAAAGGTGAAATTATTAAATCAAAGGCTTTTTCTGTTGATTACTAAATTAACCTCTAAAAAGTCTGTGTCAGTTTATTATACTACTACCGTTATGATATTCCTGGTTTTATCTTGCCCTTTCAGTGTCTCGTCTTCTCTCATTCATTCATTCTTTATTTTTATTTCTTCTATGATAGGCTTATCTACCCTGTTTTGACAATGTTAACCACTTGCCACACCATTTTATGAAGAGCCTCTTTCCCTTTGCTTTCTTATGCTACATTGTCACTTGATAATATTCCAGGGTCTGTTTCTGCTGTCCTTTCACAGAGGTTAAATCCTCAGCTTGTATTAAAATGTTCTTAATGACTTGCAAGTGACTGAAATATTAGTAATTTTCTCATGACAATTGTGAAAAGAAAAACCGTTCATTGAACCATTTGTATCTTTCCAGGTTTTTTTGATTAAAATTATTTGTAGTTGAGTCACTACCTCAAAATCTTCTTATATTTTTGTCTATTTTGTCAATAGATGATGATATCAATGATGAAGAGTTTTATGATGATCATTTGGAGGCTTATTTCGAACAACTGGCAATTCCAGGAATGATATATGAAGACCTAGAGGGACAGGAACCTCCAGAAAAAAGTTTTAAGTTACCTACAAGTGATCCATGTCAGGTATGTTTAAATCTTTATGGTATTTCAAAAGTCTGGCCTAGAAAAATTCCCATTCGTTTCATTGGCTGTTAATGTTAAATTTAAGCCTTTGGTTTTCTTTGGACTCTTTTATCCAAATAAGGGTTGATGAGAAATACCTGTTTGTTCCTAATTCTTCTTTCTTACCTTACTCTAATCTACAACAAATGAAAAGATAGTACAGTGAGGGCTGGCGCCGTGGCTCACTTGGTTAATCCTCCGCCTGTGACACCTGGCATCCCATATGGGCACCGGGTTCTAGTCCCAGTTCCTCCTCTTCCAGTCCAGCTCTCTGCTGTGGCCCGGGAAGGCAGTGGAGGCTGGCCCAAATGCTTGGGCGCCTGCCCCTGCATGGGAGTCCAGGAGGAAGCACCTGGTTCTTGGCCTCGGATCGGCGTAGCTCCAACCGTAGTGGCCATTTGCAGGGGTGAACCAAAGGAGGGAAGATCTTTCTCTCTGTCTCTTTGTCTCACTAACTCTATCTGTCAAATAAATTAAAAAAAAAAAAAAAAAAAAAGATAGTACAATGGATGTTTGTATACCTTCCATCCAGTGTTAACAAATTTTTTTTAAGAATTTATTTATTCATTTATTTGAAGGGCAGAGTTAGAGAGAGAGAGAGAGAGAGAGATCCTCCATCTATTAGTTCACTCCCCAGATGACCAAAATGGCCATAATTGGACTGATCTGAAGCCAGGAACCAGGAGATTTTTGGGGTCTCCCATGTGGGTGCAGGGGGCCAAGTACCCAGGCCATCCTCCACTGCCTTCCCAGGCCACTAGTGGGGAACTGGACCAGAAGTGGAACAGCTGAGACTCAAACTGGCACCCATATGGGATGCTGGCGCCACACTCAGTGGCTTTATCTGGTATGCCATGGTTCTGGCCCCGGCCATTTTTTCTATTTTAAAGATTTATTTATTTATTTGAGAGAGAGAGAAGAAGAACCAAAGAGAGAGAGTCCTTCTGCTGTTTCCCTCCCAAGATGGTGGCAACAGCTGGAGCTGGGCCCAAATGAAACCAGGAGCTTCTTCGGGGTCTCCCACATGGGTGCTTGGGCCCAAGCATTTGGGCCATTCTCTGCTGTCTTTCCTGGCCATTAGCAGGGAGTTGGATTGGAAGTGGAACAGCCAGGAAATGAACTGGCACCTGTATAGGATGCCGGCACTGTGGGCAGCAGCTTTACCTGCTATGTCCCTAACCAGTTGTTAATGTTTTCCAGTTTTGTGGTTTTTTTTCTCTGTCCATAAATGCTTCCTCCCTGAATCATTTGAAAATAAATTGTGGATAGCATAATGTTTCCCCCAATAAATCAACATTTATCTCTGTGAATAAGAACATTTCCCTTCATAGTCACAATTCTGTTACTTAACTTTGACACACTTATGTCCTTGATTGTGTCTGATCCAGAATACGGTCAGAGATTACACTTGCCTTGGGTTGTCCTGTTTTTTGTTTTGTTTTGTTTTGAGATTTGTTTAGTTTATTTGAAAGGCAGAGTTACAAAGCGAGGGAGACAAAGAAAGAGAGATCTTTCATCCTGCTAGTTCACTCCCCAAATGGCTGCACTGAGACCATCTTCTGCTTTCCCAACCACATCAGCTCCCTGGATTGGAAGCTGAGCAGCCAGGACTTGCACCATCATGCTAGCTTCATAAGTGGTGGCTTAACCTGCCGCACTGCAACATGGATACCCTTTTTATTCTCTTTTAGGAGTAGATTTGGAGCAGTTCTTTCAGGAAATTAAACACTGTATATAGTCTTGACTTTTTGTCTTGTAGAATGATTCCTTATCTAGATATATGTGACTTTTTTTTCCTCCTGAATTAGATTAAACATTTTGTCAAAATTTCAAATTAAACTTTTTTCTCATGAGTGGATTCATATTAAGTACTGGGAATGTTGTATTACCTCACATAAGGAGAAGTGTAATCCTATTTGTCCCACTATTGGTAATTGCTATATTTGATAGTGTTGGTTAAGATATTAATGGCTTTGTATATATGAAATGCATGAAATTTGTATACCTTAAATTAAAAGTTTCTAGGACAAAAAAAGGTAGTACTGGCTACATGTCTCCTCATGAAAGCACATCTTCCACTTTGTTGTGAATAAGTCTACGGGGTGGCACAGGAAGATCGTGTGATCATCCTGCTCTCCTCAGCCCTCCCTGAACTGGTTGTAGTATCTTTGCAGAAGCCTCCCTTCTGCTTTCATGACCTGGCTTCCTTCCAGGAAACAGCTGTTCTCTGCTGCCCATGTTTGCCCCCTCAAGATATATGATTTTAATGAATACAGCTAACATATTCTTTTAACAGGAAAATGAAAACAATGCTTTAACCTGTAAATTTCAATCAGAAAGTAACAGCTTTCTGATTTCCCATGGCTCACATTCTTCAGAAAATTCTGAAACAACCCACAAAGAGAGTGAGGAAGGCCATGCTGTTTGTCATTCTGGGATCAGTAAGTACTGAAATAGGATTCCTAGTTCTTTTTTTTTTTATTGTTGTTGTTGTTGTTGTAGATGTTATTTTTAAAGATTTACTTTATTTATTTGAAAGATACAGTTAAGGCCGGCGCCGTGGCTCACTAGGCTAATCCTCCACCTTGCGGCGCCGGCACATTGGGTTCTAGTCCCGGTCGGGGTGCCAGATTCTGTCCCGGTTGCCCCTCTTCCAGGCCAGCTCTCTGCTGTGGCCAGGGAGTGCAGTGCAGGATGGCCCAAGTCCTTGGGCCCTGCACCCCATGGGAGACCAGGATAAGTACCTGGCTCCTGCCTTTGGATTAGCACGGTGTGCCGGCCGCAGCGCGCCAGCCGCGGCGGCCATTGGAGGGTGAACCAACGGCAAAGGAAGACCTTTCTCTCTATCTCTCTCTCTCTCACTGTCCACTCTGCCTGTCCAAAAAAAAAAAAAAAAAAAAAAAAAGATACAGTTACAGAGAGAGAGAGATCTTCCATCCTCTGGTTTACTCCTCAGATGGCCGCAACAGCTGGAGCTGTGCCAATCCAAAGCCTGGAGCCAGGAGCTTCTTCCAGGTTTCCCACACGGGTTCAGGGGCCCAAGGACTTGGGCCATCTTCTACTGCTTTCCCAGGCCATAGCAGAGAGCTGGATCGGAAGAGGAACAGCAGATACTAGAACCGGTGCCCATATGGGATTTTGGCATTTCAGGCCAGGGCTTTAACCCTCTGCACCACAGTGCTGACCCCAGGATTTCTAGTTCTTTTTTTTTTTTTTTTCTTTTTTTAAAGATTTTATTTATTTGGGCTGGCGCCGTGGCTCACTAGGCTAATCCTCCACCTAGCGGCGCCGGCACACCGGGTTCTAGTCCCGGTTGGGGCGCCGGATTCTGTCCCGGTTGCCCCTCTTCCAGGCCAGCTCTCTGCTGTGGCCAGGGAGTGCAGTGGAGGATGACCCAGGTGCTTGGGCCCTGCACCCCATGGGAGACCAGGAAAAGCACCTGGCTCCTGGCTCCTGCCACCGGATCAGCGCAGTGCGCCGGCTGCAGCACGATGGCTGCGGCGGCCATTGGAGGGTGAACCAACGGCAAAGGAAGACCTTTCTCTCTGTCTCTCTCTCTCACTGTCCACTCTGCCTGTCAAAAAATAAAAAAAAAAACCAAAAAAATAAAGATTTTATTTATTTATTTGAGAAGTAGAGTTACAGACAGTGAGAAGAAGAGACAGAGAGAAAGGTCTTCCGTCATTTGGTTCTCTCTCCAAATGGCTGCAATGGCCGGAGCTGCGCCGTTCTGAAGCCAGGAGTCAGGAGCTTCTTCTGGGTCTCTCATGCAGGTACAGGGGCACAAGCACTTGGGCCATCTTCCACTGCCTTCCCAGGCCACAGCAGAGCGCTGGATTGGAAGAGGGGCAGCTGGGACTAGAACCATCACCCACATGGGATGCTGGTGCCTCAGGCAGAAGATTAACCTACTGTGCCATGGCGCCAGCCCCATGATTCCTAGTTCTTAAATTGTGTATTTGACTTCACCTTTTTCTTTAAAACAACTTTTTCCTTAAGATAATTTATTTGAAAGACAGTGTTACATGAAAAGAAAGGGATCTTACATCTGATGGTTCACTCCCTTGATGGCCACAGTGGTCCAGGCTAGGCTAGGCCAAAGCCAGGAACCTGGAACTCCATCTGAGTCTCCTACATGGGTGTCAGGGGCCCAAGCACTTGGCTCATCTTCCACATTAGCAAAGAGCTGGATTGGAAGTGGGGCAGTTGGGACTCGAACCAATGCTCATATGGCAGTGTCTTGATTTGCTGTACCACTGCACTGCCTGCCCACCTGCTCCCCCACCCCCTTTTAAAAGAGATTTTTATTTGAAAGGTAGAGAGAGCGAGCGAGCGAGCGAGTGCTCTTTGATTTGCTGGTTCATCCCCCAAATGCCTGGAATAGCCAGGTTAGACTGGGCTGAAGCTAGGAGCCAGAAACTCTGTCTCAGTCTCTCACATGGATGGGAGGAATCCATGTACTTTGGCTGTCATCTGCTGCCTCCCAGAAGCATTTGCAGGAAGCTGGATTTTGAAACAGAAGCAGAAGTAGGATTCTGTCCCAGGCACTCCAATATGGGATGTGGCTTAACCCACTGTGCCACAATGTGCCCTCCCAAGATTCATTTCTTTTTTATGATTGATTATATATTAATCTTTCTATCTTTTCAAATTTTTAGATAGTTGAAAACTTTTCAGAAGCATTTTTGATAGTGTCTAAGTAAATTGGTATCATTATTAACACTGGCATATATTTCTTGGTTGACTAATATGAATAATTTTCCTCTGACAGTTGAGAATTAGAAATAAATTCTGTATGATAGACTTTGTCATGTTCATTATTGCTTCTTAATGCTGTTTCCTTTCATATGCAGTTACTGAAGTTGTCAATGAATGCCATAAATGCTAGTCATTTTGTTTATGTAAAATTTGACTATCAGTAAGTAGTTTTACATTAGATTACCCAAACTTTGACACTGTTCCACTTTGTTTCTTTACTTTTCGGGTAATTCTGTAGGATCTGGGAACAGTAGAACACATGTAGATGGTTCATCACAATTTCCTTCTAGTACCTGGAGAACTGAGAAAAAAAGGACAGAAAGTTTGAAGGGTATTGTTCCAGATCAGAGCAGGGTAAGTTCATATGCATTGTATTTAAATTTGCTGTGAAAAGAAATGAATCTTTTGTGTTGTATGATACCAATTTTTTTCAAATAGTAGTTATTGTTGACTTCTGGAGAATAACAGAATGCATTAATGTCTCTGATAATATTTGTGTGTATGTATCTTTGATAACAGTATTGTACAATTGTATAATTTTCTTGCATTTAAATATTTAATAACTTGAATTTAGATTATTCACCTAAAAAGTTCTTCAGTTAATGTTTGATCATTAAGGAAAAAGTGAACTGCTTTTATCTTACTCCAGCATATTTATTTTTGTTTTTTAGTGTTTCTATTTGTTAATGGTTAATGTTACCCATTTCTCCTATGGTTGAAGCTTGGTAGTAACTTTTGACACTCTTCTATCCCTTTTTTAGTAATATGTGGGTCAGGATTGTAGGATGGTTTTTACTGTTCAGGTGGAGTATGTATGTGCTTACTAAATATGTGGAGAAGACAGTCATTTTATTCTTAGAGCAGTCCTCTGAGTATATTACAGCAGCAGGTGATGGAATTGTCAGTTCAGAAGACTCATTCTTTTTAGAAAGTTCTCAGGCTTATGTCCTGGAGTTGTTCTCTCCTGTTTATTTCTTTTACCCCTATTCAAGTTCAAGGTACTTATTCTGTCATGTTTCCATCTGATCAGTCTTGTTGGCTTTTTTTTTTTTTTTAATTTATTTATTTTTTTGAAAGGCAGAGAGAGAGAGAGAGAGAGATCTACCATTACTTTTGCACTTCCCAAATGATTGCAGTAGCCAGGGCTGGGCCAGGCTGAAGCCAGGAGCCAGGAGCTTCTTTTGGGTCTCCGTGCAAGTGCAGGGGCCATAAGACTTAGGCCATCCTCTTCTACTGCTTTCCCAGGCCATGGTAGAGGGCTGGATTGGAAGAGGAACAGCTGGAACTCGATCCAGGGCCTGTATGGGATGCTGGTGCTGTAGGTGGTGGCTTTAACTGCTACGCCACAGCGCCGGCCCTGTAGTGGCTTTTTTGTACTTAATATTCTGTCTGTTATCTATCATATTAATACTTCTTGAGTGCTATATAATCTTGGCTCAATGTTATCTGTCTCTTTTACTCTTGTACATTTCTTCTACAAATCCTTGTTTCTAGTTTTTTTTCCCCTTGCTTTCCTAATCCAGATTATGACCCTCTTTCTTACTTTAGGTCATATACCTGGGTACTTTTAAATAATTGTAAACTATGTTTATTTGTCTGAACTCCTGTTATATTAATCATTCTACATATTTTACTTATCCAGAATTAGCTCTTCAGCAGATTCAAGAATTTGCAGCTCATTCCAGAAATCACTTAGGTACAAATAAAGTACAAAGCCCTTCTGTGGTCACCAGAACAGGTATTCTAGAATCTTTGGGGTTTTTTTCCTAGGACTGATTCGGAGAGAGATATCAGTGGTATAGACTTAAACAATTCTTTTTTTTTTTTTTTTTTTTTTTTTTTTTTTCCGGAAGAGGAGCAGCCAGGACACGAACCAGTGCCCTTGTGGGATGCTGGTGCTGCAGGCAGAGCAGACTTAATGTAATTCTAAAATATTTCTGTTATCTAATATGTTTCTAGCCCTCATCCAATTGGAACTAACACATTAGGGGAAAACAAGAAGAAACAACATTTATTAGTTTTATAAGTTTTATAAATATATCAATATATCAATCTGTGGTATTTAATTTTGGGCTAGGGATTTTGTTCTGTTACAGTTTAGTAATCTTTTTTAAAAAATTTTATGTATATGCGAGGTAGAGTTACAGAAAGAGGGAGAGACAAAGAGAAGAAAGGTCTTCCATTTGCTTGTTTACTCCCCAAATGGCTGCAAATGCTGGAGCTGTGCTGATTGAAGCCAGGAGCTTCTTGTGGGTTTCCCGTGCAGGTGCAGGGGCTCAAGCACTTACACTGCTTTCCTATGCAGAGGAAATTTGTTTATGCTTTCTCATAAGCAGAGAGCTGGATTGAAAGAGCAGCAGCTAGGACTTTTACTCGTGCCCATATGGGATGCCAGCATTGTAGGCAGAGGCTTAGCCTACTACACCACAGTGCCAACTCCATAGTCTTCATTTAATAGTGACTGTTTGCCATTAAAAATGGAATATGTTGGGGCCAGCACTGTGGCATAGTGGGTAAAGCCGCTGCCTGCAGTGCTGGCATCCCATATGGGCGCCGGTTCGAGTCCAGGCTGCTCTACTTCCAGTCAGCTCTCTGCTATGGCCTGGGAAAGTAGTAGAAAATGGCCCAAGTCCTTGGGCCCCTGCACCTGCATGGGAGACCCGGAAAAATCTCCTGGCTCCTGGCTTCAGATCAGCACAGTTCCAGCTGTTGTGACCCACTGGGGAGTGAACCAGCAGATGAAAGAGCTCTCTCTCTCTCTCTCTCTCTCTCTTCCCTTCTCTGTGTAACGCTTTCAAATAAATAAATAAATAAATATTTTAAAAATGGAATATATTGAAATTATTATTTATTTGAGAGGCAGGGCAAGCGTGAGTACCCACTTCTGCTGGTTCATTCCCCCAAATACCTTTAAAGGCTGGGGCTGGGACTGGGCTAGGGCTGAACCTAGGAGTTGGGAATGCCATCATGGTGGCAGGAACCCAGTGCTTGAACCATGGTCCCTGCCTTCAGGGTCTGCCTTTGGAGGAAGACTCAGCAGCCCATGCCAGGAATTGAACCTAGGTACTCCAGTCTGGAGTGTGGGCATCTTAACTGCCCCATTTCCTTTTAATATGGGTAAGCACTCACAAATTGCTGGGAACCTTGAGTAGGTCATTTCAGCTGAGAATTACTGGGGATCTTCTCAGTGAGAGTTAAGTACTTGATGCACAAGTCATGCAGAGATAATCCTCTTTACTTGGTAGGAAAATAAAAGAAGTACTTAGATAATTGTAAAGTAAAGCCAAGTCCTGTTAAACTGCATGGCACTTCCTGTAGGAAGCCCCCAAGTTCTGATTGTGTTGTGTTGCAAAAATTTTTTGAAGGTGGAAATTTTTCCTGTTGTAAGCAAAGACATGATCTGATGATTCATTTCTGGCCCATCTTCTCAGGAAGTATTGAATACCTAAGACAGCTGTTTCTGTAGGAGCCTAGGGATTCTCAATGCTGAAACACCACAGAGGCTGCTAAGGAGGCTGGTGCATATGGGACAGGATGTGTGAACTTGTTCTCACACTTCTTAAATGGGGAAGAAATCCCTGCCTGCAGGTCACCCTTCAAATACATTATTGCATGAAGTGTCCATAGTTTTTTTTGTACTTGGAGTAGTACAGTTTGTGTTACTGTGAAGCAACCTAGTGGTATCCTTCATTTGGCAAGATCTGCAGCCCGTTTTTTTCTGTTGTGTGAAGTCTGTAGAACACAAATACAAGCTACTATCTTGAGTTAATCGAATTCTTTCTGTTTAATATGTTACTATACAAGGGTACTTTTGAAAGTTTTAGGAAAAATTAAAATCTATGCATAATATTTTCATACTATACATCTCCATGAGCTTTTTGAAGAATTCGTATGCATGGATTTAAAATATCTTGCAGTAAAGTATACTTACCTTTAATTCTATTTTCCACAAACTTTTTGAAGTACTGGCTTATCTTAGAAACAAATTGTTTTACCACTAAAATAGTGTAAATTTGGGGGAGTTGAAGGTGCATGGGTGCCATCTGGTGGTGAAAACTCTCCTTACCTAAAAAGGAAAAAATTAAAATAGCTAAATAAATAATTGAGGGTGTCAGCTTAACATTTGTTTGAATTCTTTTTATAGCTGGATTGTAAAACTTTGGGCCCTTTTTGAATCCTTTTATGTGTATCTTTTATTACATCCTTGTTCCCTACACTGTTTATTACATCCTTGTTCCCTGCTCTGTTTCTTCAGTAATCAGGATATGTTTTCATGCTGTCCAGCATTGCTTTCTAATAATCTGGTAATTCTGCAAACCATGGTGTGAGTTTTGTATCTGGGATACTTTTTCTTTTTTAACTTTTATTTAATGAATATAAATTTCCAAAGTACAGCTTATGGATTACAATGGCTCCCTCCCCATAACTTCCCTCCCACCCGCAACCCTCCCCTTTCCCGCTCCCTCTCCCCTTCCATTCACATCAAGATTCATTTTTAATTCTCTTTATATACAGAATATCAGTTTAGTATATATTAAGTAAAGATTTCAACAGTTTGCACCCACATAGAAACACAAAGTGAAAAATACTGTTTGAGTACTCGTTATAGCATTAAATCACAATGTACAGCACATTAAGGACAGAGATCCTACATGAGGAGTAAGTGCACAGTGCCTCCTGTTGTTGACTTAACAAATTGACACTCTTGTTTATGGCATCAGTAATCATGGGATACTTCTTCTAAACGATACCCACCTTGCTTGCTCAGGGTGGGCATTTAGTATAGCAGTTAAGATGCTGCCTGGGACACTTAGGTCTGATATCTGGGTGCCTGGGTTCAAGTCCTGGCTTCTCTTCTAACTCCAATTTCCTGCTAATGTATACTCTGGGGAGGCAGCAGGTGATGGCTTGAGTAGTTGGGTCCTTTGTAACCAACCATGTGGTAGACCTGGATTGAGTTCCTGACTCCTGACTTCAGGCTGACCTAGCCAGGCTGTTGTTGGTGTTTGAGGAAGATGAAAGCTGATGAAAGATCTCTCTCAATATGTGTGTGTGTGTGTGTGTGTGTGTGTGGCCATTTGTCATCATCATTTTCTGATTTTCAAATAGAAGGAAAAGAAAAATAAAATTCTTTTTTTGCTTCTTTATGCATCTCTATTTTCATGTTTTATATTTTTAAAGTGTGATAAAATATATACAACATAAAATTACCATCTTAACCATTTTTAACCATTTTTAAATGTATAGTTCAGTAGTGTTAAGCATGTGTACATCATGCAGCCAATCTCTGGAACTCTTTTCACTTTGCACAAGTAAAACTCTATCCCCATTAAGCAACATTCCCCTCTTTCTCAAAACTCTGGCAGTTTGTTTTCTATTGCTATGAATTTGACTACTGCAGGTAACTTCATATAAGTGGAATCACAATATATTTAACTTTTCTGTTTCTGGTTTATTTCACTAGGTGTGATATTTTCAGTGTTTATTCATGTTGTAGCATGTATCAACATTTTATTTATGACTGAGTAATATTCTATTATAGTACATTTTATCTATATCCTCATCGATCAGTGGAATCTTAGGTGTTTCTGCCTTTTGGTTATTCAAAGTAATGATGTTGTGACCATTCCTGTGTAAATATTTGATTGAGTCTCTGCTTACAAGTCTGGGATATATATATCTAAGAATGGAACTCTTGAGTTATGTGGTAGTTCTAACTTTAATGTTTTGAGAATTGCCTTCCTTACTGTTCAGTGCCTCTTTTTGGCATTAAGATGATTATATAGTTTTATTAATGTGATGTAGTACATTGAGTTTTTTATATCAAACCAGCCTTGCATTCTTGGAGTACATCCCAATTGGTTATGGTGAATACTCTTATAATGTGTTGTTGGATTGAATTTGTTAGTCATTATTGAGGATTTTCCCTTTCTGTATTCATGAAGGATACTAGTCTAAAATATTCTTGTGATGTCTTTATCTTACTTTGGTATCAGAATAGTTGTGACCTCATACAGTGAGTTAGGAAACATTCCCTCTTCAGTATTTTGGGAAGAATTTGAGAAGAATTGTTTGGTGGACTTCACTAGTAAAGCCATCTGGTCCAGGATGTATTTGATTCTTGGACAGTTTTTGATTACCAGTTTAATTACTTTACTCATTACAAGTCTGTTGAGATTTTCTATTTATCTGTGTTTTAGGAACTTTATGTAACTTAGACTTAATTCATTTCTTTTGGGTTGCTTGATTTATTGGCCCACACAAATGTGCAGAGTTCTCTTATTATCCCTTTTATCTTTGAAGGTCAGTAGTAATGTCTACTTCAATTTCTGAATTTAGTCACTTTTTGTTGCATATCATCTTTCATCTGTTTAGTGAATGAGTTTTCTATTTTGCTAATATTTTGAAAGAATCAGCTATTTTTCTCCATTTTTAAAATACTCTCTCTAATCTTTTTTTTTTAAAGATTTATTTATGTATTTGAGAGGTAGAGTTATAGACAATGAGAGGGAGAGACAGAGAGAAAGGTCTTCCTTCCGTTGGTTCACTGCCCAGATGGCTGCAACGGCTGGAGCTGAGTCAATCCAAAGCCAGGAGCCTGGTCTCCCATGTGGGTGCAGGGACCCAAGGACTTGGGCCATCTTCTACTGCTTTCCCATAGCAGAGAGCTGGATTGGATGAGAGGCAGACCAGACTATAACTGGTGCCCAGATGGGATGCTGGTGCCGCAGGTGGAAGATTAACCTACTGTGTCACAGTGCCTGCCCTGTCTCTCTAATCTTTATCATGTCCTTCATTTGCTAGCTTTCAGTTTAATTTGCTCTTACTTTTTAGTTCCTTAAGACGTAAAGTTAGGTTATTCATTTGAGATTCTGCTTCCTTTATGTAGGCATTTACAACTATAAATTTCACTTTTAACACTGCTTTTGCTGCATCCCATTTTTTTTTTAAAGATTTATTTATTCTATTTGAAAGGCAGAGTTAGAGAGAGAGAGAGAGAATATCTTGGATCTGTTGGTTCACTCCCCAAGAGGCCACTGAGCTGATCCAGAGCCAGGATCCAGGAGTTTCTTCCGGATCTCCCATGTGGGTACAGGGGCCCAAAACTTGGGCCGTCTTTCCCTGCTCTCCCAGGCGCATTAGCAGGGAGCTGGATCAAAAGTGGAGCAGCCAGGGCTAGATCTGGTGCCCATATGGGATGCTGGCACTGCAGGTGGTGGCTTTATTTGCTACACCACAGTACCGGCCCCAGCTTTGTAAGTTTTAGTATCTTGTGTTTCCACTTTCATTTCTCTTAAGTATTTTGTAATTTTCTTTGACCTATTGGTTGTTCAGTATTATGTTTAAATTGTATATATTTGTGAATTTTCTAGTTTCATTTCTAACTTCATCCTATTATGTTTAGAGAAGATATAGGGGAGTCTTCAACAAATTTGTGGAAAATATATATTATGAAAACTATGCATGGATTTCAAATTTTTTAAACAAAGTATTTTAAACTTAAACTTAAATTTCATTTTTCCATGAATTTTTTGAAGTACCCCTGCACTTTGTATATCTTTTAGTGTTTCTGAGACTTGCATTGTGGCAGAAAATATGATCTGTCCTGAAGAATGTTGCACATGTTCTTATGAAGACTGTGTCCTGCCATTGGTGGTAGGGTGTTTTGTGTATGTCTGTTAGGTCTAGATGATTTATTGTGTTATTTATGTCCTGTATCTCCATCCCTATCTTCTGGCTGATTATTTTATTTTTGAAGGTAGTATATTGAAATTTTCAACTAGAATTATAGAACTTCTTATTTCTCCCTCCAGTGCTGTTAATTTTTACTTCATTTATTTTAGGGGTCTGTTATTCTGGATGTAAATATTCATAATTGTTATATCTTGTTATATTGACTTACTAATATATGATGTTCTTCTCTGTCTCTTGTAATCCTTTTTGTTTGTATATCAATTTATTTGATGATATAGCTACCACCACTGTTTGGTTACTATTTCCGTGGAGTATTTTCTTTCTTTTTAATTTTTAAAATTATTCATCTATTTATTTGAAAGACAAAATGGCAGAGAGAGAGGAAGAGAGATTCCACCTGCTGATTCACTCCCTAAATGGTTACAACAGTCAGTTCTGGGCCAGGCTGAAGGCGGAGACAAGAACTTTATCCTGCTGAGTATCTCGCTTCCTCAGCAGACTCATAGAATGGCGGATGTCCTAAACAGCACTCTGGCCACAGAATCAGCCCTAAAGGCATTCCAATCTGGCTGAAAAGCCCATGAGAGTATTTCAGGCATGGAAAGCCAAGACACTCTGGCAAAAAAAAAAAAAAAAAAAAAAAAACCACACAACACCTAAATGAAAGATCTCTGTGAGTGAGATCCCAGTGGAAAGAACAGGTCTTCAAAGAAGGAGGTACCTTTCTCTGAAGGGAGGAGAGAACCTCCACTTTGACTATGACCTTGTCTAAATCATCTATTATTTTTCACTTTATGTTTCTGTGTGGGAACAAACTGTTGAAATCTTTACTTAATGTATGCTAAACTGATCTTCTGTATATAAAGAGAATCAAAAATGAATCTTGATGTGAATGGAAGGGGAGAGGGAGTGGGAGAGGGGAGGGTTGCGGGTGGGAGGGACGTTATGGGGGGGAAGCCATTGTAATCCATAAGCTGTACTTTGGAAATTTATATTCATTAAATAAAAGTTAAAAAAAAAAAAAAGAACTTTATCCTAGGTACTTGGGCCATCATCTGCTGCCTTCCCAGGTGCTAACATAGTAGGAAGCTGTATCAGAAGCAGAGTACCTCAGAGGAACTCCAATATGGAATGTCAGCAATGCGAGTTGAGCTTAACTCATTGGCTCCAATGCCAGCTCCTTCTTCAGTTCTTATTTTTAACCCTTTTGTGTCTGTATCTAAAGCAAGTTTCATGTAGCCAGCCTGTAGTTGTGTTATATGTTTTTTCTCATTCACTCAGTCTGTGTCTTTGATTGGAGAATTGCATCTATTTACATTTAAAATGATTACATATCAAGAGGAAATTACTTTTGTCACTTTGTTGTTTGTATTCTGTGTATATAAATTCTGTAGCTATTTTCTTTGTGGTTACCATGGGGATTACGTTTAACATCCTGAAGTTATAAAACTCCCATTTGAATTTGTACCAACCCAACTTCAGTCACAAACAGAAGGTCTGCTTCTCTGTGTTGCTGTTGATGTCACAGATAACATTTTTACACATTGTGTGCCCAGTGTCATAGATTAATGGTTTTTTGTGTAGTTGTCTTTTACATCATGTAAGAAATAAAAAGTGGAGTTCCAAATTAAAGTTTCATTAATATTAACTTTTATTATTGCCTGTGTAGTTACCTATACTGAAAATCCTTGTGCAATTTTGAATTGCTGTCTACTTGTCTGATTCTGATGTTAGCTCTGTGTTCAGACTGTTTTCTGACTTCTAGTATGCCATGCAACTTTTTTCTTGATGTCTGGGCATGATGTTCCAAGTAAAAAGAACCGCTTTAAATTAGCCTTTAGTTGTGTTGTAATGGTTGAAGGGGAACAGAAGTGTTCTATAATTGGATGGTTAGATCTCACTGTTTTAGGGTGCCTGTGGCTGTAGACTGAATTTCTCAAGTGTTTCTCCGTGTTTCTCTTCTCCTTAGGCTGGCTGGGATAGGAAGAGGAAGCTGGGGTTTGGCATCTCCTGTTTCCCAGTTTAGTTTGGCTCTGATCAGACCCCTCAGGGTGAATAGTTTCTCTTGTGGGCAGGGTTTCTAGAACAGCTAGTCCAGGGAATTGTGAAATGCCTTCTCTCTCTTTTTTTTTTTTTTTTTTATTTTTTGACAGGCAGAGTGGACAGTGAGAGAGAGAGACAGAGAGAAAGGTCTTCCTTTGCCGTTGGTTCACCCTCCAATGGCCGCCGCGGCCAGCGTGCTGCGGCCGGCGCACCGCGCTGATCCGATGGCAGGAGCCAGGTGCTTCTCCTGGTCTCCCATGGGGTGCAGGGCCCAAGCACCTGGGCCATCCTGCACTGCACTCCCTGGCCACAGCAGAGGGCTGGCCTGGAAGAGGGGCAACTGGGACAGAATCCGGCGCCCCGACCGGGACTAGAACCCGGTGTGCCGGCGCCGCTAGGCGGAGGATTAGCCTAGTGAGCCGCGGCGCCGGCCCGAAATGCCTTCTCCTAACTTCCCGCTGCTGGAAGCTCAAGAGATTGTTCTGTGATGCTTGATGTGAGAACCTGCTTGAGCCTCTGGAGGTAAAACTCAAAGAAGCATTGGCATCACACTGTGACAGAGGTCCCCCTTGAGTGTTTACCTCTTAGACTGTCCACACTGAGCTGTCGTTTCCTCAGTGACAATTCCTGTTTCCTACCCTGGCCTTGGTTACCGCTGGAGGTTTGTGCTTAGGAATTGTATGCTTAGGTTTGCTATATCCACCCGTCTCCTGGTTTTGGAGGGAGTAGTTTCTCTATGCCATCATTCTGTTACAGATCTAAGAAGAATTCTTGATTTGTCTGTTTACTCATCTTTTGATTTGTTAGCACAGAGTGGTAACTTTGAAGCTTCTAATATATGGATCTGGAATCTGGAAGTCACATCTGCATTCTTGGTTCATGATTGTTATAAATTGCTCTATGCATGACAGAGCTGGTTTTCTTCATTCTGGTTCCTTTTTTTTTTTTTTTTTAATTTTTTTGACAGGCAGAGTTAGACAGTGAGAGAAACAGAGAGAGTTAGAAAGTGAGAGAGACAGAGAGAAAGGTGTTCCTTCCGTTGATTCACTCCCCTAATGGCCACTACTGCCAGCGCTATGCCGATCCGAAGCCAGGAACCGGGTGCTTCTTCCTGGTCTCCCATGCGAGTGCAGGGACCCAAGCACTTGGGCCATCTTCCCCTGCCCTCCAGGGCCACAGCAGAGAGCTGGACTGGAAGAGGGTCAACTGGGACTAGAACCCGGCGCCCCAACCAGGATTAGAACCCAGGGTGCTGGTGCCCCAGGCAGAGGATTAGCCAAGTGAGCCACGACAGTGGTCCATTCCGGTTCCTTTTAATCTTTGCTAATGTCATATACAAAAAGTAGTTCTCTATTTTTAAGTGGCATTCCTTTTTTTTTTTTTTTTTTTTTTTTTTTTTTTTTTTTTTTTTGACAGGCAGAGTTACACAGTGAGAGAGAATGAGAGACAGAGAGAAAGGTCTTCCTTTTTCCATTGGTTCACTCCCCAAGTGGCCGCTACGGCTGTTGTGTTGCGGCTGGTGTGCTGCACCAATCTGAAGCCAGGAGCCAGATGCTTCCTCCCAGTCTTCCCAAGCAGGTGCAGGAACCAAGGACTTGGGCCATCCTCCATTGCCTTCCCGGGCCACAGCAGAGAGCTGGACTGGAAGAGGAGCAACCGGGACAGAATCCGGCACCCCGCCTAGGACTAGAATCCAGGGTGCCGGCGCCACAGGCGGAAGATTAGCCTAGTGAGCCTCGGCTCCAGCCAAGTGGCATTTCTTTTGTCTGTTTTCTATTGGGTATTCATATTTTAACTTGATTTTATAATGTCCTTTTGTTACAGAAATATATTGATTGATCTTTATGTGTTTTAGGCTTTTGTGTTTATGTTACTTTAATAGGGCTAGCAGAACAAATTATTACTATCATGCTGATTTGAAACAATAGAATTACATTCTTCTGGTTTCTGGAGGCCAAAAGTCTAAAATCAGGGGTACTAGCAGAGTGGTGCTCCTGTAAAGGCTTTAACAAAGAATACTTCCTGCTCTTTCCCAGCTTTTGGTGGCTTCTGGTGTTCCTTGGCTTGTAGCAGCGTCACTGTAATCTCCCTGTGTTCACTGTTCTCTGTGTCTGAAATCTTTTTATTTGTCTTATAATGAATTTAGTCAGTGTTCTTAGGGTCCACCCTCCCAGGATGATCTCATCTCAAGATCATTAAGTTAATTACATGTGCAAAGACTATTTCAGAGTAAGGTCATAATTTACAGGTACTGAGGTTAGAACTTGGATATGAACTCTCTTCTGGGGGAGGGGGACACAAATGAAGATACGACATATATGTTAGAAATTGTTTTTCTCTGAACAGTATGAAATTACTCATGTATATTTTCTTAGTACTTTCACATATAAATCTTTTAATTTATGTGGAGTTTATTTTGATAAAAGGTGGGGCCGGCACCGTGGCTCACTTGGTTAATCCTCCGCCTGCGGTGCTGGCATCCCATATGGGCGCTGGTTTCTAGTCCTGGGTTCTAGTCCTGGATGCTCCTCTTCCAGTCCAGCTCTCTGCTGTGGCCCGGAAAGGCAGTGGAGGATGGCCCAAGTACTTGGGTGCCTGCACCCACATGGGAGACCAGGAGGAAGCACCTGGCTCCTGCCTTCGGATTGGCGCAGCGCTCTGGCCATAGTGGCCATTTAGGGGTGAACCAACGGAAGGAAGACCTTTCTCTTTCTCTCTCTCTCTCTCACTGTCTAACTCTGCCTGTCTAATAAAAAAGGTAAAGATGGAAGTTTATTTTTATATTACAATGTTGACAGACCTTCCATTTAATAACTAGTAGCCGTAGGACTTGAACTTAGGTCTTTCTTATTCCAAAGTCGTCATGTTTTAACTGTCTCCTTTTAGTAGTCTTTTTTTTTTTTTTTTTTTTTTTTTTTTTTTTTTTTGGACAGGCAGAGAGGACAGTGAGAGAGAGAGACAGAGAGAAAGGTCTTCCTTTGCCGTTGGTTCACCCTCCAATGGCTGCTGCGGCCAGCGCGCTGCAGCCGGCGCACCGCGCTGATCCAATGGCAGGAGCCAGGTACTTATCCTGGTCTCCCATGGGGTTCAGGGCCCAAGTACTTGAGCCATCCTCCACTGCACTCCCGGGCCACAGCAGAGAGCTGGCCTGGAAGAGGGGCAACTGGGACAGAATCCGGTGCCCCGACCGGGACTAGAACCTGGGGTGCCGGCACCACAAGGCGGAAGATTAGCCTAGTGAGCCGCGGCGCCAGCCAGTAGTCTAACTTTTAAAATCTTTATCAAAGGGCTGATGCTGTGGTACAACAGGTTTAATATCCGGCCTGCATTGGTGGCATCTCATATGAGTCCTGACTGCTCCATTTCTGATCCAGCTCCTTGCTAATGTGCCTGGGAAAGCAGTGGAGGATGGCCCAAATGTTTGGGCTCCTGCACCCACTTGGGAGACCTGGATGAAGCTCCTAGCTCCTGGCTTTGGCCTGGCCCAGCACTGGTCGTTACAGCCATTTGGGAGTGAACTAGTGGATGGAAGACCTCTCTCTCTCAACCTCTTTCTGTAACTCTGCCTTTCAAATAAATAAAATCTAAAATCTATCAAGCAGCCTGTTTTTGGTATTATACATCTTACTATAGCAAAAAGGACTGCTGTTCTTGGTTTTATTGGCAGTTGAGATAAATGTCTTAAAACAAAATTGCAGGCATTTGAACCCCCTGTCAAGAGTGGTTGTTTTAGGAAGGAATAAGAAGTACTGTTTGGCAAGTGTAGTGGAAAGCATAGTTTTGAGGCACTGGCATAGTTTGCTGAGGCTGAACAGTTGAAAATGGACTCCTCAGGGCATTGTTAGTATTTGCTATCTTTTTTTTTTTTTTTTTTTTTTTTTTTTTTTTGGACAGGCATAACTAGACAGTGAGAGAGAAAGACAGAGAGAAAGGTCTTCCTTTTCTGTTGGTTCATCCCCCAAGTGGCTGGTACGGCCGGCGCGCTGCGTCGATCCGAAGCCAGGAGCCAGGTGCTTCTCCTGGTCTCCCATGCGGGGGCAGGGCCCAAGGATCTGGGCCATCCTCCACTGCCTTCCTGGGCCACAGCAGAGAGCTGGACTGGAAGAGGAGCAACCGGGGCTAGAACCCAGGGTGCCGGCGCTGCAGGCGGAGGATTAGCTTAGTGAGCTGCAGCGTCGGCCAGTATTTGCTATCTTAACTGCTATTAAAAGATATTTATGTTTTCATGAGCTGCTATTCATATTAATTTTATTAAGCTTGTTACTTTAATATGCTTACTACATTGTGGAGACTATTGGTAATCTTATAGTTTTATCAGCCTGTAATATAACAGACATAGAGGACCCATTTTAATATCTAAAATCTGATTATCATGTTAGAGAGTTTGGTTTTGGTGAGTTGCTTACATTGGTTTATATATAGTCTAGAATACAGTGATGTGTATGTAGGCTGTTCCTTCACATAATGAATACTTTTTTTATCAACTGCATGATTTTTTTTTCCTATGAAATTTTTGAATGAGTTTTGAAAAACAAAGCTTACTGTCGGTCTGTTACTGATTTTTAAAGGAAAGCACAAGAGAAGGTGTTCTAATGAAGACTCTTGTGGCTACCAAAGAGAAACTTAACCCTGTTCATTCTCAAGATGCAAGTGCTGATGATAACAGCAGTTTTGACCTGAATGATCCTGTAAAACAGGGTGCAGGGGCTCCTCAGCAAAGTAAGCATTTGGTGTCGGACTCAGAAACAACTCTGCACGTGGATGGGTGCTTAGACTCTGGGACTTCTGCAGCATCTGCTCAAAAGCCTATGGACATGGTGTCTTTGAAGCCTGTTAGTAACGATGGAATTAATTCCAATGCTATCCTCTGGTCACCAACTTGTGATCGGCGAACCTGTGCATTTTATGAGTCTATTGGAAAGAATAAAGATCGTAAGTGTACTTTTTTTCTTCTGATACGATTCAGTAATAAGATGTTTGTACATTTTGAATAGGATATTTTCCACATTGAACTTGCCAATATCTCTTGTTGAAATATTTGATGTTTCAGAGTTTAAAGATTTTTAAATATGTTGCAAAGAGAAATAATATCTATTTATTTGTAGTATTTTATTTTTTATTTTAAAGGCAGAAAGATAGAGTTCTTCCATCTGCTGGTTCATTCCTGAAATGCCTGACACAGGTGGGACTGGGCCAGGCTGAAAGAAGGAGCCTGGAACTTGCTCCAGGTCTCCTGCATGGGTGGCAGAGACATAAGCTCTTGAGCTTTTGTCTGTTGCCTCCCAGGCTGCATGTTAGCAGAAAGCTGGATTGAAGGTGAAGGAGCTGGAATTTGAAATCAGGCACTCCAGTGTGGGATGTGGATGCCCAAAGTGGTGCCCCAACTGCTGCACCAAACACCCATCCCAGAAATAGTTGTCATTAATCAGAGATGTAGTAGAAGTATATATGTCTTTTTTTTTTTTTTGCTTTTCTAAGATTTATTTTCTTTTTTCCCTTTTTTTTTTGTTTTTTAAGATTTATTTATTTGAAAGTTGGAATTACAGAGAGAGAGAGAGAGAGAGAGAGAGAGAGGTCTTCCATCCGCTGGTTCACTCCCCAGATGGCCGCAACGGCTGGAGCTGTGCTGATCTGAAGCCAGGAGCCAGGAGCTTCTTCCGGGTCTCCCACATGGGTTCAGGGGTCCAAGGATTTGGGCCATCTTCTACTACTTTCCCAGGTCATAGCAGAGAGCTGGATCAGAAGAGGAGCAGATGGGAATAGAACCGGCGCCCATGTGGGATGCCGTTGCTTCAGGCCAGGGCTTTAACCAGCTGTGCCATAGTGCCAGCCCCAAAATTTATTTTATTTTTTTGAAAGGCAGAGTTATAGAGAGAGATATCTTCTGATAGAGAGAGAGAGATCTTCCATCTGCTGGTTCACTACTCAAATGGCCACAACGGCCAGGCTGAAGCCAGGAGACAGGAGCTTCTTTCAGGTCTCAAGGGGCCCAAGGACTTAGGACATCCTCCACTGCTTTCCCAGGTACTTTAGCTGAGAGCTGGATTGGAATTGGAACAACCAGAACTCAAACTGGTGCCCATATGGGATGCGGGCATTGCAGGCAGCAGTTTAACCCTTTACTCCATAACACCAGCCCCATAAGTATATATTTCTAAGTTTTTGTCTTCCTCCCCTTTATTCCTCATTCTCCATTATAGGCTTTTACTATGCATAAGGCTTGTTTTGTTTACCATTAGGAGATATTTTTCTTTTCTTTTTCTTTCTTTTTTTTTTTTTTTTTTTTTTTTTAGCAGCAGAGTTAGACAGTGAGAGAGACAGACAGACAGAAAGGTCTTCCTTCCCTTGGTTCACCCCCAAAATGGCCACGATGGCCAGCGTGCTGCACCAATCTGAGGCCAGGAGCCAGGTGCCTCCTCCTGGTCTCCCATTCGAGTGCAGGGCCCAAGCACTTGGCCATCCTCCACTGCCTTCCTGGGCCACAGCAGAGAGCTGAACTGGAAGAGGAGCAACTGGGACAGAATCCGGCGTCCCGACCGGGACTAACCCAGGGTGCTGGCTGCGCAGGCGGAGGATTAGCCTAGTAAGCTGTGGCATCGGCCTGTTTTTCTTTTATTTTAGGGAAATGTATTTTCCTTTCTCTCTCTCTCTCTCTCTCTCTCTGTCTCTTTTTTTTTTGGAAAGGCAGAGTAAGAGAGATCTTCCATTTGTCAGTTCATTGTGCATTCCCCAGATGAATGGCTTGGGCTAGGCTAGGTCAGGCCAAAGCCGGGAGCATGGATCTCTATCCGGGTCTCCTACATGTGTGGTAGGGGCCCATGTACTTGGACCATCTTCTGCTTCTTTCCCAGGCCCATTAGCCAGGTGCGGGGTTGGAGATGGAACAGCCATACATGAACTGGTGCCCACATGGGATACTGGTGTTGTAGGTAGCGGCTCAACCTGCAATGCCACAACGCAGGCCCCTTTCTGTTTTTTAGCCAGCTTTAGTACTATTTATAACTAAGGCAGTCGAATAAAATTATTTGAGAATACTTTATCATTTTAGTTGTTTAATATGCCATTGGCTATTTTGGGAATTTTATTTTGTAGAAACACATCTCTCCCAGAGTGTGATCTATCAAAATGAGGACGGTAAATGGGTCACTGATCTTGCCTATTATACATCTTTTAATAATGAACAAAATTTTAATATGTCTCTAAATGAGAAGATGAATGAAGACTTCAAATCTGGTTGTAAGTATATAGTTACCCAATTTTATTATATGGTTTCATTGTTTCTGATGATTGTCTGAGATTACTCTTTTTATATTGGTGAGGCACATCAGCGCCTTTCTGGAATATAATTGTATTCTGGAAATTCTTTGCTTGTTTTTATACAAAGGTTTTTTTTTTTTTTTTTTTTTGGTGGAATGAACTGGTCTGTTTCTTTCAGTAGGGACAAGGAATTAGACCAGCATTCCTTTTTACTTCCATTTGGGACCCATAGTATTGCTGGGTTTGAAGGTTACATTTAGGATTTATTTGGGTCACTTTTAATATTCTGTCCTGAGTAAAAAAAGTGTCCTGATAAGCCAGTCCATTTTGGAGGGTTTTCTACAGCTGGATTTTTTTTTTTAAGATTTTATTTATTTATTTGAGAGGTAGAGTTACAGAGAGAGGCAGACGCAGAAAGAGAGAAAGCTCTTCCATCTGCTGGTTCACTCCCCAAATGACCACAATGGCCAGAGCTGGGCCAATCCAAAGCCAGGAGCTTCTTCCAGGTCTCCAACATGGGTGCAGGTGCCTAAGCATTTGGGCCGTCTTCTATTGCTTTCCCAGGCTATAGCAGAGAGCTAGATTGGAAGAGGAGCAGCCAGGACACGAACTGGCACCTATATGGGATGCCGGCACTGCAGGCTGAGGCTTAGCCTATTATGCTGCAATGCCGTTCCCATATAGCTGGAATATTTTTGGGTGAACAGGTACCTGGGGTACCTTAGCAGACATCTTTGTGGTGATCTTGCATAGTGTTGGTAGTCTAATTGTTCAGGTGAAATTCCTCAAGTATTCATGGACATGTACTTAAACTCAGGTGTGTCAAGCTCTTCAAAGCTAAAATTAATTTGAAACTTTTAAAAATGACAACTTAAATTTTTCTTTAGTAAACTAGGACCAGTTAATAAGTGATAAGATAATCATAGCAGTGTGTTCGGACCTAAGTATTCAACATAGATGCATTTATAAACAGTGTATGTCCTTCATATTTCATTTTCTTAACTAGCTCAATTATGTTTGTGTGCTAGTGTTCAATTAGGCATTGATGTAATTAGTTATATGAATTTATTGTTTTTTAAGCTGAAGCATTGGATTTGATTGCTCAAGATGAAGAAGAATTTAATAAAGAACATCAATTTATACAGGTTTGTAATTATTTCTTTAACCAAAGTTTTAAATTTTTCTGGGATGTAAGAAAAATGTTCATTCCTTTCTGAATAGAAAGAATTAATTAATATAGAATTCTTATTCTCAAGTGTATGCAACTTTTCTTTCATATTCTAAAGTATTAATTGCTTACTGAAATATTGGAATAAATATTTTTTAAAAATGATGTTTGTATTTATTTTATTTTTTTTAAAGATTTTTAATTTATTTGAGAGGCAGATTTACAGAGAAGGGTAAAGACAGAGAGAGGTGTCTTCCATCCTCTGTTCATTCCCCAAATGGCTGCAATTGCAGGGTCTGAGTCGATCCAAAGCCAAGAGCCACAACCTTCTTCCAGGTCTCCTAAGTTGGGCTGTCTTCCACTGCTTTCCCAGGCCATAACCAGGGAGCTGGATCAGAAGAGGACAGCCTAGACACAAACCAGTATCTAAATAAGGATGCCACTGCTGCAGGTGGAGGTTTAACCTATTGTGCCACAGTGCTGGCCCCATGGGTTTATTTTCTTTTTAAAACTTTTAATTAATTTTTATTTATTTAAAAGACAGAGACAGAGATCTCCCATCCATTGGTTCCCTCCCCAAATGCCTGTAATAGTCAGGACTGGGCCAAGATAAAGCCAAGAACACAGAACTTAATCTGTGCACTCTGACACAGGCTGCTGGCACCAATACGTGCCATTGAAATAAGCCTTTAATTCACTTAAAGTAATTTTAATCGCTTTTACAGATAGTTCAATAGTTCTTAAAATATGTTTTCCTAATAAAATAATCCTGTTTGTTTTTAGTAACAGTATATCCATTTCTAAAGATTCTTACTTGTGACAACATTTAAGCAATATGTTAAGACAATGTTGGGGCTGGCACTGTCGTATATTGGGTAAAGCTGCCACGTACAGTGCTGGCATCCCATATGGGCGCCAGTTCAAGTCCTGGCTGCTCCACTTCTGATCCAGCTCTCTGCTGTGGCCCGGGAAAGCAGTATAGAAGGTGGCCCAAGTCCTTAGGACCCTGCACCTGAGTGAGTGACCTGGAAGAAGCTCCTGGCTTCTGGCTCCTGGCTGCATATCAGCCCAGCTCCAGCTATTGTGGCCATTTGGGGAGTGAACCAGCAGATGAAAGACTTCTCTGTCTCTGCCTCTTTATTTCAAATAAATAAATCTTAAACAAAAAAGAAGTGCAATGTGTTTTATAGCTCAAGTTTTCAAAAATCACTTTCTTTTTTTCTGGACTTCATTAGCTTTAGTAGCTACTTATATTTGAATTTGTTCAATTATTTTTGCCTAACTTTTCAAAAATTGATTTTTAAGTTTTCTTAGTTAAATTTTTCCAAAAAATTTTATTAGAGAGGGAGAGAGGGAGGGAGGGAGAGAGAACCAGCTATCTTTTAATTCATTCCCCAAATGCCCACACTGGTCAGGGCTGAACCACGGCCAAATCCAAGAACTGGAAACAAAATCCAGATCTCCCATTTGGATGGTAGGATCCCAATTACTTGAGCCATCACTGTTGCCTCCCAGGGTTGGCGTCAGTGGGAAGCCAGTGTCAGGGGCTGCAGCCAGGTATTGAAACTAGGTACTCTGACGTGGGACAGAGGTGTCTTAATCAGCATCTAGCTGCTAGGCCAACTGTTTACCCTGTTACATCTTTCTAGGTTTTATATTAGAATAGAAATTAGGCTTGCTGGTGGAAGAAATGGAGTAATAGCTTTTTTTCCTTCCTAGGAAGAAAACATAGATGCTCAGAACACTTCTGTTGCACTAGGGGATACATCCTGGTTAGCTACAGTTAATTACAATCTGTTGAAGAAATCATTTAGCACATCTGATCTGAACAAAGATGATGCCAGTTATTTACGACTATCTTTAGGAGAGTTCTTTGCTCAAAGATCTGAAGCTCTTGGTTGCCTTGATGGTGGTAGCAATGTGAAAAGAGTAAGTATAAGATGTGTATAAGTTGTTAAAGTGATCAGATGTAGTAGTCCGTTTTGTGTTGCCATAACAAAATACTCAAGACTGAGCAAGTTATAAAGAAAAGTGGTTTATTTTGGCACAGTTTTGGAGGTGACAGTGATGAGGATTGATTGGGTGGGTATCTGTGTTCTTGTGAGGTCCTAGTGTTGCAGAAACTTGTGTCAGAGAATCAGGTTTGTGCAGAAGGAACACATGTGAGAAAGAGGAAGCAAGAGAATGCTGAAGAAACTAAACTTGCTCTGAAACCAGGCTGGGTGCTGTACCAGGTGCTGGGCGCCTTGGGCCACCAGCTGAGGGAGACTGCTCCAGGCCCATTCCCTGAAACCACACGGCCCTTCTAGGTCTCTAGGCCTGTGGTAAGAGGGGAGGCTTGGGAGCTTTGAGACAAGTCCCTGGGTTCTGATGATTAGTATCTTGCTCCGTTTTAGTCCTGAGCAAAGTGTTGCTTGCCAGTTTTAACATTCTCTGCAGAGTATGCTTTTTCACTCTGTACATGGCCTGATAATTTTTCCAAAAATGTTCAGTCTTCTTTATCTTTAAAATTGTTTGTTTTTTAATAGAATGTTTATTTTTTTACTTATTGTCATCTGCTTGAAAGGCAGAGGTACAGAGATAGAGAAGGAAAGATTTTCTACTGATTCATACCCCAAATGCCTGCAACAGTCAGGGCTGGGCCAGGACAAAACCCAGATTCTAGGACTCCATCCAGGTCTCCCACATGGAACCAAAACACTGGAGCTATTGTCTGTTGCTTTCAAGGATGTATTAGAAGGAAGCTTGTTTGGAATTACAGTAGCTGGGATGCAAACTAGAACTCTGATATTGGATGAGAGCATCCCAAGTGGCAGCTAAACCTGTACCACAATGCCTACCCCTACCGTTTAAAATATTTATTTTCAACTTGGAAGGCAGAATCATACATACACATACATACACACGCATACACACAAAGTGTAGCAGGTAAGGAGAAAGATCTTCCACCTTCTGCTTCACCCCTAAATGGCCACATTAACCGGAGCTGGGCCAGGCTGAAGCCCGTAGCCTAGAACTCCATCCAGGTCTCGCACATGGGTGGCAGGGACTCAAACACTTGAAGCATAATCAACTGTCTCCCAGAATGCATTAGCAGGAAGCTGGGTTGGAAGCAGAGTGGCTGGAACTGGAACTGGAACTCTGATATAGGATGGGGCCTTGCAAGTGGCAGCTTAACATGCTGTGCCAAGATGCCTGCCTCTGCTTCCTTTTTACTTAAAAATTCTGCCTTTAGGTGATTCCTTTCCTCTCTTACCTTAGTGCAGCCCAAATGCTTTTCTACTTAGATAGTTCTCTTGCCAGATCCTTAGTTCATCAATCTTAAGCTTTTGAGAGAGGTGGGTTTTTGTGCATAGCTTGATTGGGATTCTTGAGATTGTGAGAGAAATTGAGAAGTGAGTGAATTATTTTAAATCAGATGAACTGGATCATGCAAAAAGAGATCTGTTATTCCGATTTTAAATTTTGGTATTAGTCATGCATTTTTACTTGCATTCAAGTTATTGGGCCAAGGAAAGAAATTCCCAAGTGATGGAGAGTAAAATTGATTTTATCAGGCAAATACACATTTTAGATCGCATATACGGAAGTTAAATAAGAAAGACAAGTGGGAATTTATTTCCTGTCCTTCAGCAGGCTCCTTGGATGTCACCTTGTCTGAAACTTTTGTACAAGTCAGTAGGAACATACCTAATCTTAAAACATATTTTCAAGGATGTGTTTAGTTTGTAAAATAAAATACCTTTATACTCCATAAGTTCTAGGAGGCAGGAATTTTTATCTTTTTTCTCACTGAATGTCACAGTGCCTAACATTTAAGTATCATTTCTGTGTTGTTTTAAATCTGAATTTCTTAGGGCAATTTATTTGACAATATTAATTCTAATGATTAAAAGGTAGGTTGCATTAAGGAAATAAAAGTTTATACCTGGACTTTTTAAAGTACATCTTATAATTGGATGTTAAATGGGATAAACAGTTTTGATGAAGCCATTTATCTGTTTTTCCAGTATAAGATAGCCTAGAATTTCTCAAAGCAGTTGAGAATAAAGCAAGTAATTCACGTTTAATTATTTTGTAGCCATCATTTGGTTATTTTATTAGATCACCGGAGAAGACAGAACCCATTGCTTTAATAAGAAAGTCTGACCTATCAAGAAGTAATATGGAAAAAGAAATGACTCATCTTAACCGTGATCCATTTTCAGGTAAAGGATTAAATGCAAGAATTTTAGGAACCTTTATATTAAAACTTGTGACTTAGTAATTGTGTGATCATGTTCAGTATGAGTGCAAATATATATGCCACTTTGTGTATTTTCAATAATGGTGATAGATTTTACTCATATGTAAATCCATATTTCCTTTTCAATCTGAAGTAGAAACAAATCAGCCAATATCCTCCTAAATCCTTTTGTGAAAGCCAGAGTAAATAAAGTAATTTCAAATAGGTAGTTAATTTTGGCCTTTTAAATGAGTGAATTAATTAGTCATAGATATTGTATTTATTATTTAGATAGACTTAAATAGATTTTTAAGATTTCAGGTATGATTGTCTAAATATGCTATTTATAAAAGTATTTTATTATGGCTGGCGCTGCGGCTCACTAGGCTAATCCTCTGCCTTGCGGCGCCGGCACACAGGGTTCTAGTCCCAGTCGGGGCGCCGGATTCTGTCCTGGTTGCCCCTCTTCCAGGCCAGCTCTCTGCTGTGGCCCGGGAGTGCAGTGGAGGATGGCCCAAGTGCTTGGGCCCTGCACCCCATGGGAGACCAGGAGAAGTACCTGGCTCCTGCCTTTGGATCAGCGCGGTGTGCTGGCCTCAGTGCGCTGGCTGATCATCATTTTGATTGGTCCTTATCCCACAGATGGTTTCTGTGAGAGAGTATATAATTTTAAATTGACTGTTGTATATTTTCTGCAGGAGATTTAAATGAACAGTCCGAAGCACAACTAAGTGAAGGATCAGTTACACTTCAGGTTGAAGCACTGGAGAGTACTTCACAAATGGATGAAAATGATGTGACGTTAACTGCCAGTAAAAGCAAAACAGAGGTAGCTTAAGCCTTTCATGAAAGAAATCTAAGATGATCTTGATATATTTTTTGTGTAAGATTGAAGTAAGATCACCTGAGCAAAATATACAGTTTCACATGGATTTTTTTCTGGTTTCAATTTTATTGCAAGTATTCTTTAGAAGTGTAAAACAAAAAGCTATTTCATCAATGTAATTATACATACCAAAGAGTTTATAAAAGAAACAGATTTAATGAATGTTTATATATAATTTATACACCTGTGCACATCCCTTGTCAAGAAAGTATATTGCTAACAGCCCTGAAACTATTTTTTGCCCCCTCCCAAATACCATTTCCTTCATTGGTACCTTGACCTCAAACACTGTATTTATTTCATTTTTTGAACTTCATGTAAAAGAAACCATGTGATAATACTCCTTTTCTTAGACTTTTTCCTCTTCATCTTCTGTTAGATGAGTATGACAGAAACCTATTTCCATTACTGTATAATATTCCATTACAAATATTCTACAATTTACATATCCATCCTATAGTTGATGAATGTTTGGGATAGTCACAGTGTTGAGCAATTATAAAAGAATGCTGTCTGAACAGCCATCCTAGTACCCTTGTCTTGTTGATGTTGTCCACACATCCATGTGTCAGGTGTTTTTAAGAGTAGAATTGCTGGGTCATAGAGTTTGTATACCTTCACTTCGATAATTTTAACATTGTTTTCCCAAGTGTTTGTATCAATGTAGATTTCTTCCAATAGTGTATGATAATTCCTGTTAGTACATTTCCTCACCCATTCTGGGTGTTATTAATCACTCTGGTAAGTGTGTCATGGTATCTCCTTGTTTTAATTTGCATTTCCTTGACTGCTAATGAACTTGAGTACATTTTTAGTTTATGGTCATTTGGATAGCTTCTTTTGTGGAGTAGCCGTTCAGGTCTCCTCATTTTTCTAGTGGGTTCTTTGTCATACCGATTTGTAGTTCTTTATATGTGTTGGATAGGAGCCTTTTGCCAGTTACAACTGTTTTACGTATCTTCTCCCCATCTGTAACTTGCCTTTTTCACTTTTAATGGTATCTTAATGGTCCAATTAGGCCATGCTTCTCCATTCCTCTAATACACCAACTTTGTCATTAATCAGATACCCGTGATTTTATATGTCTATTTGTAGATTCTCTATTGTGTTTCTTTGGTCTAGTTGTCTGATTGTGTCAGTATGGCAACGTTAAATATTCTGTCTTTGTAATGGGCCTTGCTATCTAGTAGAATAAGTCCTACAAGTCCTTCCATTATCATTTTTCTTAAGTATCTTGGCTATTTTTGGCACTTTTCATTTCCGTAACATCAAACCATCAGATTCTGCATAGCAACCAACTGACCTTTTCTGTTTAATCTGTAAAACAGCAAATTGACATCTGTGTGATCTTGAATCTTTTAAAGGTTATTTCATTTTTAATCAAAAGGCAGAGAGAGAGAGAAATCTTCCATATCCCTCAATTTGTTTCCTTCTCTTTGTGTTTTATGTTTGTGTGTGTGTATTTTTCATGTCTCTTGTTAGATTTCTCCCTAAATTATTGAAACATCATATTAATGTTATCTTTCTTCATTTTTTATTTGTTGTGGCTAAAGCAAAATGCAGTTTGTTCATATATATAAGTATATATACTCTATATCCAATAAATTATTATCTAATAATTACAGATTCTCTGAATTTCCTATGTATAATTATGTCATCTGGGAATAACAAGTTTTATTCCTTCATTTCTGTGTTTTGTTTCTTGTTTTGCCTTACTCAACTGGACTTCATAACAGTATTGAATTTAAGTGATGATACATTATTTCCCCAAACAGTGGGAAAGCTTTTCGGTATTTTTATCTTTACATTTGATGTATACTGTAAGTTTCTGTTTATCACTGAATTAGTAGAGTTCTCTTCTTTGCTCACTATTTTTTTGTTCTGTTTTCATTTTTTTTTTTTGCTTTTAACATGTAAGGCAGTTGCCTGTTGTCACATGCTTTTCTGAATCTTTCAAGATGAATATGAGGCTGGCACCGTGGCTCACTAGGCTAATCCTCCGCCTGTGGCGCCGGCACACCGGGTTCTAGTCCCCCTCGGGGTGCCGGATTCTGTCCCGGTCGCTCCTCTTCCTGTCCAGCTCTCTGCTGTGGCCCGGGAGTGCAGTGGAGGATGGCCCAAGTACTTGGGTCCTGCACCCGCTTGGGAGACCAGGAGAAGCACCTGGCTCCTGGCTTCGGATCAGTGTGGTACGCCGGCCGCAGCAGCCATTGGAGGGTGAACCAATGGAAAAGGAAGACCTTTCTCTCTGTCTCTCTCACTGTCCACTCTGCCTGTCAAAAAAAAAAAAAAGGATGAATATGAACTATCTCTTATTTTGTGAATTACATTATATGGAATAAACCTGATTTGTCATGATATCTTACATTGGATTTGGTTTAACAGTTTGGTTAGGACTTTATATCTTTTAAGATTAATGCCTCCTCTTGGGGTATTGTCTGGTTTTGATCTCATTTTTGCTATTTTCTGGTAGTTTTGATAAGATAGCTACTTTTAAAAAATTTTTGCTAGAATACCTTTTTGAAATCATCTGGAACTGGTATGTTCTTTATTTGGTGCTTTTTAATTGCAAATTCGATTTCTTTAATTGTTATACAACTCCTAAAAAACAAAACAAGAAAAAGTTATACAACTCCTGATTAAAATTCTTAGTGTCATGTCACTTTAAGTAAGTTGTAGTTTTCTAGGAATTATGATGTTTGCTCTTTACCTGAAAACCTATTGTAATAACGCTGACTGTAATGTTCTCTTGTTGTCTTATGTTCTTTAGCTATGTCTATTTTGTTCTTATATTGACTAAGTCGCCTGTTTTCCTTGAGGTGTCTTAATTGTGTGAATTTATCAATTTTATTCTCTGTTTCTTCTATTTCATATTTTCTGGTCTTCATTTCTTTTAATTTCTGTGAATTTCATTTGCTGTTTTTCTGACTTCTTCAAATGAGTAGCTAGTTGATTTTTCTGTCTCCCTGCTTTTCTAATTTAATCAGGCATCTAGTGGTATTAATTTCCATAGTAGAATTTTTGTTGTAGTCCACACAATTTTTCATTTATTCCATATGTTTTGATATGCCATGTTTTCATTATTCATTGAGTATATTTTTTTAATTTCTTTTGCTCATGAGTTCTTTGTTGTATTTATTTATTTATTTATTTGACAGGTAGAGTTAGAGAGAGAGAGATACAGAGAGAAAGGTCTTCCATCTGATGGTTCACCCCCCAGATGGTCGCAATGGCCGGAGCTATGCTAATCCAAAGCCAGGAGCCTTTTCCTGGTCTCCCATGCGGGTGCAGGGCCCAAACACTTGGGCCATCCTCCACTGCTTTCCCAGGCCACAGCAGAGAGCTGGACTGGAAGAGGAACACTACCAGGACTAGAACCCGGTGCCCATCTGGGATGCCGGTGCCGCAGGCAGGAGATTAACCTAGTGCACCATGGCACCGGCCCCTCTTTGTTTTTTTTAAGATTTATTTGTTGGGGCCTGGCCCAGACCTGGCCATTTTGGCCATTTGGGGAGTGTACCATTAGATGGAAAATCTTTTTTGTCTTTCCCTTTCTCTCTCTGTGTAGCTCTGCCTTATTAAGGCCAGGCTTCCAGCTCTTCCATGTCTTCCAGGTGGGTGCAGGGGCCCAAAAACTTGTGTCATCTTTCACTATTTTCCCAGGCACATTAGCAAGGAGCTGGATTGAAAGTGGAGCAGCTGGGATTTGAATTGGTACCCATATGGGATGCTTTTTTTTTTTTTTTTTTTTTTTTTGACAGGCAGAGTGGACAATGAGAGAGACAGAGAGAAAGGTCTTCCTTTTGCCGTTGGTTCACCCTCCACTGGCCGCCACGGCCGGCGCGCTGCAGCCAGCGCACCATGCTGATCCAAAGCCAGGTGCCTCTCCTGGTCTCCCATGCGGATGCAGGGTCAAGGACTTGGGCCATCCTCCACTGCACTCCCTGGCCACAGCAGAGAGCTGGCCCGGAAGAGGGGCAACCGGGAAAGAATCCGGCGCCCCGACAGGGACTAGAACCCAGTGTGCCGGCACCGCAAGGCGGAGGATTAGCCTAGTGAGCCGCGGTGCCGGCGGGATGCTATCTTAACCTGCTGCACCACAATACCTGCTCCCCTTGAGTGTTCTCCCCCTTGCCATCCCCTTCTTCTTCCCTCTTCCTTTCCCAGTTACTTAACAAGTTAGAGAGAGAGGAGAGACAGAGATCTTTCATCCACTGGTTCACTCTCCATATGGCTGCAACAGCCAGGGTTGGGCCAGGCCTAAGTTAGGACACAGGAGTGTCTTCCAGGCCTTCCACATGGATAACGGACCGAAGCACTTGGGCCATCTTCTGCTGCTTTTCCCAAGGCATTAGCAGGATCAGAAGTAGATCAGCCGGGACACAAACTGGCACTCATATGGGATGCTGTCGTTGCAGACAGCGGTTTTATCCACTGTAACACAGCACCGGCACCTCCCCTTGAGTTCTCTAAAAAACGTGTCACCTAGTTTCCACACATTTGAGATTTTTGGTTTTAGGCCAGTTGTATGTACCTAGAGATTCTTTTTGTGTTTATTCTTTTGTCATTTATTGAGATATGTTATGTAACTCAGCGTCTGTACTGCTTTTGAAAATGGTCCCTATGCACTTGACGGAAATGCCTGTCCTGTGACTGGTGGCTGCACTCTTGTGTTTCTTTTCAGTGAGATTTGTTTAGATCAGGCCGCTCAAGCTGCTTGCATTCTTAGAATCATTGTGCTGTTGTTTCAGTTATTTAGGTTTTTAAATCTCCCACTATGATTGTGGAATTTCTAGTATTAATTATGAGTCTGTATATTTGCTAATTTTATTATGAGTTTATATTTACTATAAATATTTTTAAAAATTTTGAGGCTATATAAAGTCAATACAAATTAAAATTGTTCTCTCTGGTGAATCAAATCTTCTATCAGTCAGTATATGTCTTCCCATCTCTATTGATGCTTTTTTTCCCTCAGTCTTGTCTGACATGAGCCTAGTTAGCACCAGCTGTCTTTGATTAGGGTTAGCAGGTTATATCTTTTCCCATGATTTTCCTTTTAAGCTTTCTATGTCGTTGTATTTTAGATGTTTCTTTTGTGAGAACATGGAATTGTATTTTGTTTTTCAACCAATCTCACAATCATTCTTTCCACTTTTATTTAAGATAGTTACCAATAAATGACACTTTCACGGTGCTGTCTTCATTTGCTTTCTGTTTCCTTCATTTAGACTTTATTCTTTTGCCAGTTTTTTGGAGTAAATATTTAAAATATTTTAATTTTTCTCTATATTAATTTGATTATACATAATAACTATATTCATATTAATGTAGTGGTTTCCCATGTATTATAACCTGTTTCCTTGACTTACTAATGTTTAATAAAAATTATTTTTTGTTTTTATAAAAGTTCTTATTATACATAGTAAGGATAATAAAATACTCAATTTACTGCCCTCCAAACTTTAAAACTAATATTGTGTTAAATTTTAATTGTCTCTATATTTAAATACCATGTTATATGATGATAAGGATGGCTACTATTATCACATCCAAACAGTGTACATCTTAGCCCTCTCATATGAGGTTGATTTTCTTCTAGTTGAGGGATATCCTTAATATTTGTTTTAGTAAGGGTGTGCTGGTAATGAGTTTTCTTTTTTTTCTCTCCAAAAATGTCTCTGTTTCCCCATCATTCTACAAGTGTATTTTTCTTGGTAAGAGTTCTGTTGTGAACAGCTTTTGCACTTTAAAAGCTTTTGTTTCATTTTAAATGTTGACTGAGTCTTACTGTTAATTGATTAAAGATAATGATATCTCTGGCGGCTTTAAAATTTTTCCTAGGGTTTTTATTCATTTTACTGCAATGTGCTTAAATATCTTTTTTTTCCCCCCTGAGTTTACAGGGAAAATTGTTGAAATAATTTGAGGCTAAGGGAGATGCTGTCTTCCAGACTGATTTTGTTTGCCCCTGATAGGGAGGGAGTAAGGGGAACTGGCAACCTCTGTAATTCTGTTATTGGCATTGAGCTGAGTAGAACCGTGCTCTGGTCCTTAACAGGCCAGTCCAGTGTTAGTTTACCTTTGCTCCCACCATGTGTCCCTTTGTGGTTTCTCCCTGAATCATTGAGGTTTTCTATGATGTCACACACAAACACACTCATACCCAGGCAAGCCCTTAACCCCAAACCCCATCATTGTCAGACTCTGAACTCAATTTTTGTACTCTATTTCTCACTTGAATAGCTTTGCTCAGCCTCCTGAAGTAGCAGGTCCTCAAAGGAGAAACATTCCCACTGTTGGGCTTATTACTCTGAGGTGCTTTCTTCTCTTAGATTTTAGCCCCATGTACGTGGACTGTCCTAACTCTCCAGTTGATCAGAGATGTTTTTGAAGATGCGTCCTGGTTCTAATTGCTGTTGGCAACAGGTTGTTTTGTATTACCTAATCTGTTACTAGAGGCAGAAGTCTTTACCTGAATTTTTTTGTTAAATAGTTTTATATTTCTTTGCTGTTGGGCCCATTTCAGTTTTTAATTCATGGTTCTGATTTAAATAATTCTAATGATTAATAAAAATGTTGAGAATTGTACTAGTAATCACAATGGCTAGCTACCTCTTCAATATCAGTAGCTTAGTTTTTTGGTTATAAATTATTCTTTAATTAAATTTTAGCATCTTTAATTCCTCGTTTTGCTTTCTTTTTTAAACCTGACAATTTATATATAACCTGACACTGTGTGATTAAAGTTAATAACAGCTGTCTTTTTCATTAGGCTGTTAAACTGGTATACTATTCATTCCTTGGTGCTGTTATATCTTACATAATGCTTGTACATTAGTCCCTTCTTATCTAAGTTTTAGTTTCTGTAGTTTCAGTTTCCTGTGGTCAACTGTGGCTCTAGAACATTAAATGGCAAAAAATTTTTTAAAGATTTAATTATTTATTTGAGAGAGTGACCAAGAGATGGAGCGATATAAAAAGAGATCTCGGGCCGGAGCCGCGGCTCACTAGGCTAATCCTCCGCCTTGCAGTGCCGGCACACTGGGTTCTAGTCCCGGTCGGGGTGCCGGATTCTGTCCGGTTGCCCCTCTTCCAGGCCAGCTCTCTGCTGTGGCCAGGGAGTGCAGTGGAGGATGGCCCAAGTGCTTGGGCCCTGCACCCCATGGGAGACCAGGAGAGGCACCTGGCTCCTGCCATCGGATCAGCGCGGTACGCCGGCCGTGGCGGCCATTGGAGGGTGAACCAACAGCAAGGGAAGACCTTTCTCTCTGTCTCTCTCTCTCTCACTGTCCACTCTGCCTGTCAAAAAAAAAAAAAAAAAAAGATTTCTCTGCTGGTTCACTCCTTAAATAGCTGTGATGGCTGGGGCTGGACTGGGCTGAACTCAGGAGCACAGAAATCCATCTAGGTTGCCCACATGGGTGACAGGAGCCAAGTACTTGGGCCAACTTCT
Organism: Oryctolagus cuniculus; assembly: GCF_964237555.1. Taxonomy (NCBI): domain Eukaryota; kingdom Metazoa; phylum Chordata; class Mammalia; order Lagomorpha; family Leporidae; genus Oryctolagus; species Oryctolagus cuniculus. Next base: position 69,928,069 of record NC_091441.1, read on the forward strand.
GCTTTCCCATGTGCATTAGCAGGGAGCTTGATCAGAAATGGAGCAGCCAGGACTCAAACTTGTGACCTGATATGGGATACCAGTGTCAGTGGTAGCTTAACCTGTTGTGTCACAACATTAGCCCCAAATGGAAAATTTTGAGAGAGACTGATTGATTCACATAAGACGGGTAGGGAATGTATGGCCTGTGGGCCACATAAAGCCTATAGAATCATTTGGTCTGTCCCGGCTAAGGCAATCACAGGCAGGACTTGAAATTTAGTAAATCTATAGCAGGCTAATTCTTTTTTTTTTTTTTTTTTTTTTTACAGGCGGAGTTAGACAAGTGAGAGAGAGAGACAGAAAGGTCTTCCTTCTGTTGGTTCACTCCCCTAATGGCCACTAGGGCTGGCGCTTTGCTGATCCAAAGCCATGAGCCAGATGCTTCCTCCTGGTCTCCCATGCAGGTGCAGGGCACAAACACTTGGGCCATCCTCCACTGCACTCCCGGGCCACAGCAGAGAGCTGGACTGGAAGAGGAGCAGCTGGGACTGGATCCGGCGCCCCGACCTGGGCTAGAACCTGGGGTGCTGGCGCTGCAGGCGGAGGATTATCCTAGTTAGCCGCAGTGCCAGCAGCAGGCTAATTCTTTTTTTGACAGGCAGAGTTAGAGAGAGAGGGAGAGAGAGACAGAAAGGTCTTCCTTTTTCCGTTCGTTCACCCCCCAGATGACTGCTACGGCCGGCGCTCTGCACCAATCCAAAGCCAGGAGCCAGGTGCTTCCTCCTGGTCTTCCATGCGGGTGTAGGGCCCAAGGACCTGGGCCATCCTCCACTGCACTCCTGGGCCACAGCAGAGAGCTGGCCCGGAAGAGGAGCAACCGGGACAGAATCCGGCGCCCAGACTGGGACTAGAAGCCAGGATGTCGGCGCTGCAGGTGGAGGATTAGCCTAGTGAGCTGTGGTGCTGGCCGCTAATTCTTAAGTTGATAATTTTGTATGGCTCCCAAATGATAGTATAAATATCCAAATGGTCCTTGACAGAAAAAAGATTCTTCACCCCTGAATAAGACATTCACGTAACTTTTATTTCAGGGTATTGTTTTAATTATTCTCTTTCATTATTAGTTGTTCCTAGATTTTACTTTAAATTTTATCATAAGCATATATATTTAGGAAAAAACTTAGTATATGTATGGTTATAGGCATCCTCTGGAAGTCTTGGGGCATATAACCCATGGATAAGTGGGGGACTACTATAAATACAGATTAAACTAATATGTTCAGCTGGTGCTATGGCTCAGCAGGTTACGCTACTGTCTGTAGTGCCAGCATCCCATAATGGGTACCAGTTTAAGTCTTGGCTGCTTCATTTCTGATCCAGCTCCCTACTAATGTGGCTGGGAAAGCAGCGGCGTATGGCTTGAGCCCAAGTGCTTGAGCCCCTGCACTCACCTGGGAGACATGCAGGAAGCCTCTGGCTCCTGGCTTTGGCTTGGCCAAGCCCCAGCCATTGTGGGCATTTGGGGAGTGAACCAGTGGGTGGAAGAGCTCGCGCGCTCTCTCTCTCTCTCCCTCCCTCCATCCCCCCTCCCTCCCTCCCCTTCTCTTTCTGTATTTCTGACTTTCAAATGAACTTTTAAAAAAATATGAACTAATATGTTCATGTCTCTGGAAATGAAGTATAAACGTATCTCTTGCAAATTTTTTCAATTCCAGGACACTTTCTTCAGGAACAACAAACTCCAAACAAACGATGAGATGTCAACTAGTGGTAGTGATTCTGTCCTTAGGATAAGCACCATTGCCTCAGCCATTGCAGATGCATCAGTCAGTACCGACCCTTCCCAACTTGTTGCCATGATTAAGGCACTTACAAATAAAAACAGAGACAAGGCTTTACAGGAAGATGATAAACGAGAGATCTGTTCCAGTGTATCCAATTTCTCACCAAATGATTTAGAAAAAAGCAGTGCATCTAATGCATTTGATATGGAGAAATATCTTACAAAAACAGAAGTGAATAGACAAGTAGGTAGATTGGAAAACCTTTCCAGAGCTGGTATGTCTGGTATCTGGGATTTGTCTTTGCCAAAAGAACAAAGTATTCAAGACATGAACTTGGGAACTACTAATGTAAATGGAAGGGAACCAAGAGAAAATACAGCAGCTGTTTTTTATGGTGAAAATGGAGACAGTGGGAACCAGGAATCAGCTGGAGCAGTAAACTCTTCAAACTCAGTTCTTACAAATGTAAGAGAGAACGAAGGTGCAGTAGTGGATGTGAAGATACACACTGTTGACAAGGTATCAGGTGTTGGTGATAGTGAGAAAGCTACCTCTGCTTCCACTCCAACATCTCTTTCATCAGTAAGGAATCCCAGAATAACATCTGTTTGGCTGCTAGAAGGGCATGAAGAAACGGAAGATAATGGAGAATGCCGTAGACAAAGTGAACATGTTAGTGAAACAAGCAACAGCGAAAAGCATGTGACCTTTGGAAAACATTCCGTAGTCTCACCCAAAGCTGTTGGTAAGTGTCTGAGTAACTGATCACACTCACAAAATTATGCAGGTTTTTTTTTTTTTTTCTATTCTCATTGGAAATACTTTCCTGATAGATTTGAAAGATGCCTCTCCTGAGCGAGGTGCACATGGCTCAGAGGAAGACCAGGAGAGCTTCAGACCTTCTACATCACCACTGAGTCACTCTTCTCCTAGTGAAGTTTCTGGAACCAGTTTATCAGGGTAGGTGCTTACCTCTTTTTAATAATAAAAGGATATGCTCAGTGTATAAAAACTGGTCAGAAGGTTTAAAGAAGAAAAATTATTAACCTACAGCAGAGGTGGGGAACTGCAGGCCTGTAGGCTGCATAAGGCCTGCAAAATCATTTGGTTTGGCCCTGTCAAGGCAGCTGCAGGCAGCACTTGAAGTTCAATAAATCTATAGCAGGCCAATTTAAAACAAATTTATATTAATATAAAGAAAATAGATTCCATGTGTTTCATAGATACAATTCTAAGAAGATAACCATACTTCCCTCCCTCCCTCAACCACCCTCCTTCCTACCTTTTTTTCCCTTTATTTTTTACAATAACATATTTTCAGTTTACTTTATAATTATAGGCTTCATGTACCACCAACCATAATGTTCAGCAAGTAAAAAATAGAAAGACCCCTGTTCTACAAGAGTATAGATAAGAATAGCACACTAATTTTTAAGTTGATAATTTTGTTTATTTATTTATTTGAGTGGTAGAGTTACAGACAGAGTGAGAGAGAGGAAGGTCTTCCATCCATTGGTTCACTTCCCCATAATGGCTGCAACAGCCAAAGCTGGGCCAATCCAAAGCCAGGAACCAAGAGCTTCTTCCAGGTCTCGCATGTGGATACAGGGTCCCAAGCACTTGGGCCGTCTTCCACTGCTTTCCCAGGCTGTTAGCAAAGAGCTGCATTGTAGAGGAGCAGCCGGGCCTCGAACCAGTGCCCATATGGAATGCTGGTGTCACAGGCCGAGGCTTAGCCTACTACACCACAGTGCTGGCCCCACGTTGATAATTTTGTATAATCCATGAATGATATTACAAATATTCAAATGGCCCTTGGCAGAAAAAATGTTCCCAACCATTGATCCATAGATTCATTTCTCAGAAGTAATCATTTTAAATACTCACGTTTTCAGAGCTGTTTTTCTGTGCAAATTTTTATACTCTTATTTACAATATCTTCTAAAGATTTGTTTATTTATTTGAAAGGCAGAGTTACAGAAAGGCATAAGCAGAGAGAGAGAGCGTGCGGTCTTCCATCTGCTGGTTCATTCCTCAAGTGAGTACAGTGACTGGAGCTGTGCCAGTCCAAAGCCAGGAGTTAGGATCTTCCTCCGGGTCTCCCATGCAAGTGCAGGGGACCAAGGACTAGGGCCATCTTTGCTGCTTTCCCAGGCTATAGCAGATTACTAGATCAAAAAGTAGAGTGACGGGACTTGAACTGCAGGTGATGGCTTTATCCGCTATGCCACTGCTCTGGCTCAAAGTTGGTAATTTTGATGATATTATAAATATTCAAATGGCCCTTGGCAGAAAAAAGTTTCACCACCACTGATGTATAGATTTATCTCTCAAAGGTAATCATTATAAATACTTATGTTCTAAGATAGCTGTTTTTCTGTGCAAATTTTTATACTTTTTTTTTCACTTAAAGTAATTTTCTGTATTTTTTAAAAGAAGCAAGCTAGTAGGCCAGTATTGTGGTACAGTGGGTTAAGCTGCTGCTGGCAATGTTAGTATCCCCTGTCAGTGTATCAGTTCAAGTTGCAGCTGCTCCATTTCTGGTCTAGCTTCCTGCTAATGCATGCGATGGCAGCATAGGATGGCTTTAGTACTTGGGTCCCTGCCATCCATGTGAGAGACTTGGATGGAGTTCTCGACTCCCAACCTGGGCCTGGCCTAGTACTGGCAGTTGTGGCTTTTTGGGGGCATGAACCAGCAGATGGAAGATCTTTCTGTTTCTCCCCTCTCTTGCTGCTGTGCCTTTTAAATGAATAAATAAATATATATATTTTTAAAATAGCTGGTAATGTTACAGATTGTATAATGGGTCTGTTTTAGTTTATTTACTTGATGCTTCTTGGGGAAACTTAGTGTCTTACATGATTTCTATTTTAATACAACTGAAATGAATAACTTCACACAGTTTTAACTTTGTTTTATGACTTTTTATAAGAATTTCTTATGTTTCTTTATTGAAGTGTTATTAGGGAATATGAAAATTTGCCTTAACCAGTAAAATTGTCATAAAGATACAGATTTGATTTATTTCAAAATGGTATATTTTAGAATTACCTATTAACTTTGCTGTGCTGCCATTGAAGTGTTCCAGTTTCATCTGAAATGTGGTGTGGGTCACTGAGAGCTTGATATCAGCAGAGAGCTTAGTTCTTTCATGTATCATGGACTCCTTATAGATGCCTCATTTTAAAATAGCTTTTTGGCCGGTGCCACGGCTCACTCATTTACCAGTAGTACTGTATTCTAAAGGATATTAAAGGTCATTCACCGCAACCAAATTTGAAGGTCATCTGGCTCATGGCGTGTCGTAGTGTGTTTTCAATCTGTAACTTACACTTCTCCACAGAGTGTTGGAGAAAATCAGAGTCTACCTTAATTCTTTTTGCCTTTGAATTGACTTGATGTTTATAAGATTTTGCTGAAGACTCTTCAGTTTTGAAGTTTACTGATTTTAGTAGGCTGTCGTTGTATCTCTGTTAACTCTTCATAGTTACTTTGCCCTATATACAGTATACCCATTCAACATTGTGGATTCAAGCATTCTTTTATTTACAGTAAGTTTTTTGGGGGGTTATTTCTGGAAATATTAATCCTACTGCATTCCCTTTCTCCCTGCTCCACTCTCAGAAGCCTTTGTGATACATATACAGGGCCTATTTTGCTTGATTTCTGCAATTTATTATCTCTTTAATCCTTTTTTAAAGAAGATTTGTTTTATTTATTTGAAAGGTAGAGTTAGAGAGAGGGAATGGTCTTCCATCCACTGGTTCAGTCCCCAGATGGCTGCAGTGGAGTTTCATCAGAGTCTACCACGTAGGTACAGGGACCCAAGCACATGGGCCATCCTCTGCTGTTTTCCTGGGTGCATTAGCAGGGAGCTAGATCAGAAGAGGGGTAGCCAGGACTCGAACTGGCACCCATGTGGGATGCAGGCACTGCAGGCAACTGCTTGTCCTGCTGCACCATGGCGCCAACCTCCTCTTTAAACCTTTCATAAAACATTTTTACTTTGGAAATAATTATAGATTCACAAGAAGTGTACCCTCACGCAGTTTCCCCAGTACAGTACTACAACTGTAGCTCAACGGGAGTACTATGTGTGGGTCACCATGTATTAGTAGAATTAATATTAATTATAGGTTTGCTTTGTGTATCTGCTCTTGAAACCAAAGCTCCTGAGCTGTTTCATCCCTACAATAGTCTGCCTCTTTCTTAATTTCTATCTTGTTTTGTTTATATTTCACATTTTTATGTGTAGATTCCTTCCTGGACAGTATTTTTTGCAGTGTCCCTTTCCTATTGTGTATTTTCCAATTTCATCTTTTGTTCTTTGGTTTTATTTTTTATTTTTTTTGCCAGGCAGAGTTAGACAGTGAGAGAGAGAGACAGAGAGTTACAGACAGTGAGAGAGAGACAGAGAGAAAGGTCTTCCTTCCATTGGTTCACTCCCCAAATGGCCGCTATGGCCGGTGCTACACTGATCCAAAGCCAGGAGCCGGGTACTTCCTCCCGGTCTCCCATGCGGGTGCAGGGACCCAAGCACTTGGGCCATCCTCCACTGCCCTCCTGGGCCACAGCAGAGAGCTGGATTGGAAGAGGAGCAACCGGGACTAGGACCCGGCGTCCCAACCGGGACTAGAACCCGGGGTGCCGGCGCCACAGGCAGATGATTAGCCAAGTAAGCCACGGCACTGGCCTGGTTTTAATTTTTTAAAAAATATGTATGAAGGCATTCAAATAAAAATATAAATACTCTATGATGACTTACTTTATTATAAGTTTCTCCTTCAAACTGTCCTTTACTGCATGGTCAGACCCCAAATATTGGGCTGATTGGTCTTAATCTTGAACCTACCAGTTTTTTTTCTTGAAGTCTTAAGATAAATATTTGTATGCTTATACATTCAGTGTAGGTAACATGCTTAAAGGGGAAATTGAGCCATCTCTTGATCATAGCATATGGCCAGATATTTTGAATGAGGGTCACTTTTCTAAAAAGTGACCATGAAATTGGTAAGCTCACACAGTAGTAAACTAGCAAAGTATCTGTACCTTCATTTTGTTGGCTGAGTCAGAACCATGGAACTTAATAAGAAAATAAGAAAAGGTTGACTTGTGAGAGTGTAAGTGTGCCATGAATTAAAATTGCTGGAGAATATGATAAAGAGAGTTAATTGTGTTTTCGAGTAGCTTAGCGTACACTTTATGCTTCCATATTCACTAAAGCAAATACAGTTGAAATTGCTTGATCAGTGTGTAGCATATAGATTAATCTGTGCATTCTTCAAGAGTAAGGTTTAGGGACTGGCGTTGTGACATAGCACATCAAGCCCATTGCTTGGTGATGCTGGCATCCCATACAGGCACTGGTTTGAGTCCTGGCTGCACTACTTCTGATCCAGCTCCCTGCTAATGCTCCTGGGAAAGCAGCGAAAGGTGACCCAAGTGCTTAGACCACTGCAACCACATGTTTAGACTGGGAAGAAGCTCCTGGCTCCTGGCTTCAGTCTGACCCAGCCCAGGCTGTTGTGGCCATTTGGCTAGTGAATCTGTGGATGAAAGTTCTATCTCTCTGTCTTTCCCCCTCCCTCCCTCCCTCCCTCCCTCTCTCTCTCTCTCTCTCTTTCTCTCTCTCTATCTTTAATTCTATGTTTCAAATAAATTAATTTTTTTTAAAGAGTAGGGTTTAGCCTACTAGCATGTTTATAGTCAAATTTTCTCCCCCTCCTAATCCAATTTTGCACTTTTCCAATATAAATTTTTTTAAAATATTTTATTTATTTATTTGAGAGGCAGAGTTACAGATAGAAAGAGGGAGAGACAGAGAGAAAGGTCTTCCATCTGCTGATTCACTCCCCAAATGGCCGCAACGGCCGGAGCTGAGCCAATTGAAGCCAGGAACCAGGAGCTTTTTCTGCGTCTCCCACATGGGTGCAGGGATCCAAGCACTTGGCCATCTTCCACTGCTTTCCCAGGCTATAAACAGAGAGCTGGATTGGAAGAGGAGCACCTGGGAATCGAACCAATACCCATATGGGATGCAGGCATCACAGCCTACTATGCCATAGCTCCAGCCCCTCCAGTATGAATTTTTTATTATGTTTTTATTGAAGTATAATTAACATACAGTAAAACAGACATATCTTGGGGGTATCAGTGAATGAGTTCTATTTATTTATTTATTTAAAGATTTATTTATTAATTTATTTGAGAGTTAGAGTTACAGACAGTGAGAGGGAGAGAAAGATCTTCCTTCTGTTGGTTCACTCCCCAAATGGCCAGAATGGCCAGAACTGTGCTGATTCGAAGCCAGGAACCAGGTGCTTCTTCCCGGTCTCCCATGTGGATGCAGGGAGCCAAGGACTTGGGCCATCCTCCACTGTCCTCCCAAGCCACAGAAGAGAGCTGGATTGGAAGAGGAGCATCCGGGACTAGAACCAGTGCCCATATGGGATGCTGGCGCCGCAGTCAGAGGATTAAAGATTTATTGATTTGTTTGAAAGAGGTACAGAGAGGCAGAGGCAAAGGCAGGGAGAGAGAAAAGTCTTCCATCCGCTTCCATTGGGTTCACTCCCCAATGGCCGCAGTGGCTGGAGCTGTGGGATTTGGAGCCAGGAGCCTCCTCCAGGTCTCCCACATGAGTTCAGGGGCCCTTTTGAACTGCTTTCCCAAGGCATAGCGGAGAGCTGTATTGAAAGTGGAGCAGTTGGGTCTTGAACTGATGCCCATATTGGATGCTGGCACTACAGGCGACAGCTTTACCTGCTATGCCACAGCACCAGCCCCTGAATGAGTTTTTGACATATATATGGATGCACATAAAACATTTTCATTATTCCATCAACTACTTGCCTGCTGCTGGTCAATTTCTTTCCTTATCCTGGAACCCATTCTCTGTAATTTAGTTTTGTCTGTTCTTGGATTTTATATAAATGGAATCACACAGGATGTTGTTCATGTTTGTGCCTGGGTTCTTCCACTATACTGTTTTTGAGTTTCATTGCCATTGTTGCACAGACTAGCAGTTCATCATGTTTACTAAGTAGTACTATTGCATGAATCTACCACCTCCTGTTTATCTGTTCTCTGCAATACATAGTTTCATCTAAACCTAAACTGCTGGGTCCTTTTTATGTTGCTGTTGTTTTCCCTGTGTCAGCTGCTTTTGGCTAATTTTCCTGGAATATGGTAACCTCTGTATGTGCAGTTTTTTTTTCCTTAAGGTTTCATTTATTTATTTGAGAGGTAGAGTTACAGACATTGAGAGGGAGAGACAGAGAGAAAGGCCTTCCATCCACTGGTTCACTTCCCAAATGTCCACATCAGCCAGAGCTGAGCTGATAGGAAGCCAGGAGCTGGAGAAGCTTCTTTGGGGTCTCCCATGCTGATGCAGGGGCCCAAGCGCTTGGATCATCTGCTGCTGCTTTCCCAGGCCACAGCAGAGATGGATTGGAATAGGAGCAGCCAGGGACTAGAACCAGTGCCACATGGGATACTGGCACTGCAGGCGGGGATTAACCTAGTGTGCCACAGTGTTGGCCTCTGTGCAGTTCTTTTTTCTGCTAAAGAACGTTTTAATTTTTATCACCTTTCATTTGGCTGCGTCCAGCTTATTCTCACCTCCTTTTGAGTACACCCATTACCCTTCTCTGGTTATCTAAGACTGTTCCCTTTTTCTCATTTTCCTTTTCTGTCAACCTTCCTTCTGTATCAGGGATAGTTTTTCAGATGTTTATCTTCTGTACCAGTGATTTTCTACAATATTAACTGTGCTTTTCATTGCTATCAATGTGGGTTTGGCTTTAATTTTGTATTTATTATCTTTACTTAAAGCTTCATACTTTTTTTTCAGGTTCCTGGTGGTTCAAATTCTATTTCCTCCTGATGCCCTGTTTCTTCATCTATTTTTTACTTGCTAATTTATATTTCTCCTGTGTGATCGTTGTTCATAGAGGTGATTGCTTCATTGTGTGTGTGTGTATGTGTGTCTGTGTGTGTGGTGAAATGTTGGTTGCAGTTCTACTAGTGGTAATATTTTCTGGCTATTATATTTGCTTGGTGAATTTTGCTGCTCCTTGGCATTCCTGCACATGGGTCTTCTGGCTCCTGGCTGGCTTTCAGCTGGTCCATGGAGCTGATGTAGAGTTTCTAATCTAGAACTGATTTTGAATCTTTGTGTGCTGTGTACTGCACTTTTGTAGTTTGACCTCTCAACTGAAATGTCTCCTTTTTTTCCACATGTGCTTTTGCAGTTCACTTGTTATTACTTGAAGTAATTTAACCTAAATGGATTTATTCCTGTCAACCAAAGGAACTGAATTAATAGAATACATCACTCTAGTGACCCAGAACTCTTTTTCATGCCTTTATCGTGGTTTTGTGTGTGTATAGCTATGTCCAAGCATGTATATATGTGCAGGAACCCTCTAGGTGCATGTCATGCAGTAGCCAAAATACAGAATGAAAGCAATTTGGTTAATAATATTTTGTCTATATTGGCTAGTATTTTACTAACTGATATTTTGACAATACTGTTTTGATTAGAGGCTTTTTACAGATCAGAATTCCAATTTGAATTTTCTGTGTTTTGTCCATTGCTAACATGAATGTTCAGAACTTTGTGTCAAAAATGATGGGGTAAGATCCTGTCAAGTTAGGGGCTAAATTGAAGCTCAATGGCAGAGCCTTCTGTAGTTGCAGAAATTATCGGCAGTGATAGCTCGGTATTTTCCTATTGCCTGTGCTGTCGGCACTGTGACTTTTGCCACTCACCTTGGGAGGTACTATCTGCTTCTCCTATCACCTACATTGATGGCCCTGAGACAGGTACTGACTAACAGAAGAAAGCAATAAACACTGAGCTCCCATACATATTGCACATATTTGCAGATGTGCAATATGTATGGGAGCTCACTGTTTATTGCTTTCTAATTTTTAAAAGACATTATTGATTTAAAAGAGCAACAGAGAGAGAGGAGAGACAGAGAAAAAGATCTTTGATTTATTGGTTCACTCTGCAAATGGCTGCAACGGTCCATGCTAGTCCAGGGTTAAGGTCAGGAACCTGGAACTCCATCTGGGTCTCTCATATGGGTGGCCAGGGCCCAAGCACTTGGGCCTTTTGCTGCTGATTTCCCAGGTGTGTTTGCAGGGAGCTGGTTTGGAAACAGAGCAGCTAGGACTCAAACTGGTGCTCCGATATGGGTTGCCAGCATCGCAAGTGGAAGTTTAACCTGCTTTCTTTTAACTTTTGTTTTATCTTTTAACTTATCATAGTTTTTTTTTTTAAAGATTTATTTTATTTATTTGAATATCAGAGTTAAACAGAGAGAGAGAAAGAGAGGTCTTCCATCTAATGGTTCACTCCCCAGTTGGCTACAACAGCTGGAGCTGTGCTGATCTGAAGCCAGGAGCCAGGAGCTTCTTCCGGGTCTCTCATGCAGGTGCATGGGCCCAAGGACTTGGACCATCTTTTATTGCTTTCCCAGGCCATAGCAGAGAGCTGGATTGGAAGTGGAGCAGCCGGGACTTGAACTGGCATCCATATGGGATGCTGGCACTGCAGGCCAGGGCATTAACCCTCTGTGTCACAGCGCCGGCCCCATAGTTTTCAGTGGCTGCAGTGTTTTATTGTATGTTTGTGCCAGAATTTCGATAGCCTCGTTCTCCCTATATGACATGTGAGAGTTCCCACTTTATTATTGATAGTGGTGACATGTAGTTTTTGTGAACTGTTTATTGTTGATTTTTTTCTCCTGAGGATGAATTGCTAGATGCAAAATATCTGAGTCCAGGAGTTTTAAAATATCATTTGCTTTTATTTATTTGAAAGGCAGGGGGAGACAGCAAGAGAGCTTCTGTTTACTGGTTCGCTCTCTGAATGCCTGCAATAGCTGAGTCTGGGCTAGGCTGAAAGTAGGAGCCTGGAATTCAATCCAGGTGTCTCCTCTTCTGGTGGTAGGGCCCCAACTACTTGAGCCATCATTTGCTACTTCGCAGGGTGTGCATTAGCTTGAATTGGAATTGGAAGTGGAGCTGTGTCTGAAACTCAGGCACTGCATTATGGGATGTGGGCATCCCAAGCCTCCTCTTTACCACTCTGACCAATGCCAGCCTCTCACCGGGATTTTGACATGTACCACTTACTTACTTATCCAAAAGTTGTACTGCTTTACACTCCCTGTCATTGGTATGTGTGTATGACTATTCCCATTGCTTTGCTCTTTAGAGGCAGTAATATTTGAATGCTTTTATTCATTGCTCTTTATAAGGTACTCATAAGTTTTTATTGAAAGATACCATTGTCAAGTGTCTGTATGGTTTTCTTTTTTTTTTTTAGTAAGATTTATTTATTTATTGGAAAGGCAGATTTACAGAGAGGCAGAGGGAGAGAGGGAGGGAGGGAGGGAGGGAGGGAGAGAGAGAGAGAGAGAGAGAGAGAGAGAGGTCTCTCATCTGCTGGTTTACTCCCCAGATGGCTGCAATGGCCAGAGCTGGGCCAATCGAACCCAGGAGCCAGGAGCTTCTGGGTTTGCCATGCATGTGTAGGGGCCCAAGAACTTGGGCTATCGTCTGTACTGCTTTCTGAGGCCATAGAAGAGAGCTGGATCAGAGGTGGAGCAGCCTGGACTCAAACCTGCACCTATGTGGGATGCCTGCGCTGCATGTGGTGGCTTTACCTGCTACACCACAGTGCCGGCCCCATGTGTATGATATTTATTAGTGAAAATGCTGTGACATTTTTATTTCACAAATAGCTTATTAGGTTCTTCATTCAATGAGAACCATTTACCATTTTATATAATTAAATGTAAATGATGATTCTGTGGTTATTTATAAGATTATAGACAAGCAGGAATGGCTTTTTGCTGATGCAGATAATACTAAGTAAAGGAATGGATCACTGTAGTCAGAACGTCTTGTCTTTTTCAGGTATGCCTTAGAATCTTTTTGCTCTACAGCTCAACAGAAGCCTCCCTGTGAGAATGAGCAGTCTCGGCTGGCCAGTTCACTTGCCAGTGTGAGCAGGCTGACTTACGTGTCTGAACCAGAGAGCACCTGTCCTACCACAGCCATGGAATATGGCCCAGAGGACCGTAAGGTGGGCAGACCTTTGGAATGTTTTTATAGTAAGAATTTCAGCTGTTGGGCTGGCGCCGTGGCTCACTTGGCTAATCCTCCACCTGTGGTGCTGGCACCCCAGGTTCTAGACCCAGTTGGGGTGCCGGATTCTGTCCCTGTTGCTCCTCTTCCAGTCCAGCTCTCTGCTGTGGCCTGGGAGGGCAGAGGAGGATGGCCCAAGTGCTTGGGTCCCTGCACCTGCATGGGAGACTGGGAGGAATACCCGGCTCCTGGCTTTGGATCAGTGCAGCGCTGGCCGTAGTGGCCATTTGGGGAGTGAACCAATGGAAGGAAGACCTTTCTCTCTGTCTCTCTCTCACTGTCTGTAACTCTCTCTCTCTCTCTCTCTCACTGTCTAACTCTGCTTGGCAACAAATAAAAAAATAAATTAATTAAAAAAAAAAAAGAATTTCAGCTCTCAAGATAGGACTGTTTGATTCAGACTGAAGTTCTGGCCTGTGTACCCTCTGAATTGCTGTTTGTGTATGTGTACATATTAAACAGTGCTGATGCTGGAGAGGCACTAGAGTTACAAAGAGAAGTTTATCTCTGCCTAGTATAAGACATGCTAGATAATGAAGTGCATTGTAATACACCTATGGCTTGGGGATTCAGAGGGAAATGACCAAACGCTGGCTCTGAGGGGCATTAGGAGATAGTTTAGCCAAGGCTAATGGGGACATTGTGAAATGGTGGGTTGGACACTGCATCAGAGGTATGCCAAGAAGTTCAGAATGGCTGTGGTGGATCTTGTATGTGGGTAGAGGAAATGAGGCTAGAAAAAGAGGAGGAATCAAACTGTGTGGTCTTGGCTGTAAAATATGACCATTTTCAGACTTATAAGCAGGACACTGACCTCATCTGATTTGGTGTTTTAAAAGCTGACTCTACCATGAGCATGAGATTTAGGGAACAATATTGAAACCCGGGGGATGACATGGGACAATAGCCATTTTAAGCAAGAGACAGTATGGGCCCTTACCAAGGTGGGAGCTGTGGAGAGAGAGAAGGAATTCTGAGAGATTTATGATGGTGAAGCTAGAGCATGTGTGTGAATGTGTTGTGTGACAGTGTGCAGTTTTTAGTGAGCTAAACATGACTTCCGTGGGTCTGCTCTGCAGGTCTCTTCCTGAGCACTAAGTGTGTGCTGTGAAGTCATTGAGCATGTGGTGCATTAGACAGAGTCTCACATCCATCCATGAAAGCTGTCTGGCAGTGGTGGTGTTAGACATTGAATCTCTGTTTAGTGTGGTAGGTAAGAGCTGAGTCAGTTACTTCTCCTTGCTTACTGAACCTCCATAAACCTGGTTCTTTGCACAGAGGAGTAGTGTATGAGGGCAGTGCTTGCCATCTGTAAGTCACCCTGAATACATACTATTTTTTACTATTCAAAACCAGCAAATAATCTGGTCTTTGTTTATTAATATCTTTGTTTCTAAAGCTTTGGTCCAGGGGAACCTTCCAGACAGACAAGTACTAGAAACAGTGAGGCTTGTATGTCTTACTTTTGTGCATCCCAGCTTGTCCCTCCTGCAGAGCTGTAGATGTTACCCTTCAGGTTATACACTATCAAGAAATGAGTATATAAACATTCACTAGGACAGTTAACAGTATTTTCATACTTACAAAAACAGAACCATACAAGCCAAGATACTGGAAAAGGCTTAGTACATATAAAAATCTGCATCTTTAAATTGTCATGCCTGTGCGGCAGTCTGGACATGTAATGGGGGTGGGAGGAGCTGGGAACTGACTTTGTATCTCCAACCTAATGTTCCTCTCATTTGAACGCTTACTTCTCCCCACTCCTTTGTTACTAATTTAGATTTCTATTACAAAGTTTACAGAAATAAATCTCCTAAATTTTCCAGAAAAAAAATCACATGATTGTAGTCTTGTATCTCTCTGAATTTTTCAGATATAATTGGTTTATACCTCCTATTTATTTTCCTCCTAAGTCTTTATAAAACTGTGAATGCAAATTTTCTAACATAAGCTTGCATTTCACAGCTATATAGTTCTTTTTTTGTGTGTAAACCAATTTTTTAAAAAAGATTTATTTATTTGAAAGTCAGTTACACACACACATACAGAGATATCTTCTATCCACTGGTTTACTCCCCAGGTGGCCACAATGCCAGGACTGGACAGGCTGAAGCCAGGAGCTTCATCCAGGTCTCCTAAATGGTAACAGGGGCCCAAACACCTGGGCCACCTTCTGCTGCTTTTCCCAGACCACTAGCAGGGAGCTGGATCAGAAATGGAGCAGCCAGAACATGAAGTAGTACACAAGTTATATGCTGGCATCAGTGACAGCTTAACCTGCTATGCCACAACATTGGCCCCATACCAATTATTTTTCAGGGAGATAATGTCATGGAACTCTTTATCTTTTTATGTGAGATTATACCAGCACAGGGTGAATTTGTTATATGCATTTTATTTATGGATTACTCAACATTTTTTTTCACACTCAGAGTGATATCACCAGTGAATTGAGCACCACAATTATGCAAGCCAGTCCAGCTTCATCAGAGGAACAAGCTATGGAAAAGCTGAGAGAAAAAGTTCCATTTCAAAATAGAAGACAAGGAGCATTATCATATATTATCCAGAGTACCTCTGATATGGAAAGAGTGACTGAACCTACTTCGATGAGAAGCAACCCTGAAGATGTAGAAACTAATTTTAGATCAAGTGAAGATCCTTCTTCTAAAAGTGAAGAAATATTGGAGACCAGCGAGGTAGGTTTGACATCAAACTTCAGTGAGTTGGACCCAATCCATCTGGCTCTGCTGAGCAAGTCAGATCTCAGCCATCAAGCCAGGTCAGCCACAG
The DNA here is from genome assembly GCF_964237555.1 of Oryctolagus cuniculus. Lineage (NCBI taxonomy): Eukaryota > Metazoa > Chordata > Mammalia > Lagomorpha > Leporidae > Oryctolagus > Oryctolagus cuniculus. Next base: position 69,943,794 of record NC_091441.1, read on the forward strand.
CACACCTCCCCGTGTCTTGCCGTGAGTCTGAGTCTGTGAGTGGAGGTCAGAGGATCACTTCTGAAGATATGTCAACTGGCAGCAGTGAATTCAGTGGCCATATTAATTGCAGCACCTCTGGAAACCAGCACATCCCTGTTCCTGGCATTCTGGTTCATGGTTCTGCTGCTGAGATGCAGAACATGCCTGCTGTGCTGCCTACACTCTTGCCTCGACCTTCTTTTAGCACAGCTCCCTTTGCCCAGCAGTATTTGGGGACTCTTCCTGTAGCTGGAAATGTTGCTGTGCCTCAGTGCTATGCTAGCAGCACCTCTGTCTGTGGATTCGCGGGATGCTATCCCTATCCTGCTGTCACAGGAGAACATGTTCAGAACTCTGTGGCCCTGGGGATTTGTCTAGGACCAAATAACAGCTCTGGATTGATGGGTACCAGCTCCCTGGGTAACCCATATTCTAATGCCGTACACCAGAACCTGCTAAACACAGCAAAACCCTTTCCTGCACAAACTGCTGCTGCAAATTGTGGAACTGAACCATGGGACTCAGGAATAACATCAGGATTTGGTAAGAGATTTTTTCTGTCATGTTACTGTTGCTTGCTATTATTTCAAAGTTGAATTTTCTCAAATGAGATCACAAAACGTGTTTGAAGGAAATATTGGTTGGCTTTAGGTGTTTGCAAGTTTTTTTCTGTGTTCTAAATTGAGAACACTGTAATGTATTTTCTGTGCAAGAGTCCCTGTAGTTACTTAGAAAAACACTAAAACTTACACAGGTAAAAAGCTCTCTGTGCCTTTGTCTTCCTTATCTTTCTTTTCTTGGATTTTCATTACTCTTTCATTTAGGAATATCCAGTTTAGAGTTGAATCCCAGGATGAATGGGTAACCTTCTACCTTCTGAGTCTTCAGGAGGTAATACTTTGGTGGTGACAGAGTGCTCATCAACTCCCACCTGTAGGGGCTGATCTTGTGCTACAGGTTGCACAGAGCTGGGTCCTCTACTTTTCCTGACCTGCACACCTGCTTGCTGGGGTGCTGTATTTGAGTCTGCTCTCGCAAGTATGGTAGTGGGAAGAGTGGTGATGGTGTTACAAGTGTACACCTATGGAAGGCAAGAGCCTCTGCAGCTGCTTTTTACCTAAGCTAATAGCTTGTTATTTGTGAAAGGAAAAAGAGGTTATGAACTGATAATACAAAAGATTTGGCTAGCTGTTGATTGTAAGTTTGGTTGGTTCTGTATTTTGTTCCTGGGCTGGGTGGAACAGGAATGAATTGTTAACAGGGCTCCACCATGGCTTGCACCACATTAAGGACTCCTATACATCTGGGTCTCTTACACTGTGGGTCTTGGGTCTAAACAGATAGTCTTACATAATGATTTCCATTTAGCAAGTTGTGCTTTTAAAGATCAGTGTCGCATAGAGCTTCCTTTTGACTTCTTCCCCAGGGAATGTCAGAGTGCCTGAGGAGCTGAAGTTCCCACATGCGTGCTGTGTTGGTATTGCTTCACAAACCCACCTTAGCCTACTCAACCCGACTGAGCGTTGGCTGCAAGTCAGCATTGGGGTTCTCAGTGTTAGTGTTAATGGTGAAAAGGTAAGTTCTCATTTGGCTTAACAATTGCATTGTGATCAAGTGCTTGATTTCTGTGACCTTCTACACTCTCCCCCTCCACACACATATTCTCTGAATGACATCTCCTTCACTCCCCCTTTTGTTGTAGTATGTACAGTTTAAAAAGTAAAATTGAGGCCGGAGCCGCGGCTCACCAGGCTAATCCTCCGCCTGTGGAGCCGGCACACCGGGTTCTAGTCCCGGTCGGGGTGCCGGATTCTGTCCCGGTTGCCCCTCTTCCAGGCAAGCTCTCTGCTGTGGCCCGGGGGTGCAGTGGAGGATGGCCCAAGTACTTGGGCCCTGCACCCTATGGGAGACCAGGAGAAGCACCTGGCTCCTGCCATCGGATCAGTGTGGTGCGCCAGCTGCAGTGCGCTGACCGCAGCAGCCATTGGAGGGTGAACCAACAGTAAAGGAAGACCTTTCTCTCTGTCTCTCTCTCTCACTGTCCACTCTGCCTGTCAAAATAAATAAATAAATAAATAAAGTAAAATTGAGTGCACAAGTTATTTATTTTTAATTTATTAATCATAATTTGTTATTTGTGATATTACATAAATATGCTGATACTTTTCTGTGAGTCAAATAAGAACATATCAATTGTTTTTAAAACTAGCAGCAAATTTATATTCTGTTCTCTGCCAGTTTTTGTTTGTTTGTTTGTTTTTTGTTTTGTTTGACAGGCAGAGTTAGACAGTGAGAGAGAGAGACAGAAAGAAAAATCTTCCTTCTGTTGGTTCACCCACCAAATGGCCGCTCTGGCCGGCGTGCTGCACCTACCCGAAGCCAGGAGCCAGGTGCTTTTTCCTAATCTCCCATGTGGGTGCAGGGCCCAAGCACTTGGGCCATCCTCCACTGCCTTCCCTGGCCACAGCAGAGAGCTGGACTGGAAGAGGAGCAACTGGGACAGAATCTGGCGCCCCATCTGGGACTAGAACCCAGTGTGCCGGCGCCACAGGCGGAGGATTAGCCAAGTGAGCCACGGCGTCGGCCCTGCCAGGGTTTTTATTATTATTATTATTTATTTATTTGAAAGAGTTATGGAGAAACAGAGGCAGAGAGAGAGAGAGAGAGAGACATCTTCCATCTGTTCGTTCGCTCCCCAGATGGCTACAAGAATCCAGGAGCCAGAAGTTTCTTCTCGTTCTCACACATGGGTGCAGGGGGCCCAAGGACTTGAGCCATCTTCCGCTCTTTTCCCAGGCACATTATCAGGGAACTGGATCAAAAGTGGAGCAGCTGGGACTCGAACCAGTGCCCATCTAGGATGCCGGAGGTGTAGATGGCAGCTTAATCCACTGAGCCACACCAATGGTGCCTTTCTGCCAATTTTGTTAAATGTGATGAAATACAGGTTACTGTGATTTATCTGGGAAAAAAAAAGTTACTCTTCATGTAATTTGTTTTTCATTTACTTAGGAGGGTATCATTTTGGCTAATTTATCTGCTCATTTTCTTTCATGATCTTTTGAAATATCTGGAAAAAGAATTTTAGCATTCTTAGTAGTGGCCCTCACACGTCAATTACCGCTGCTATAATTCTGGGCTCTACATCTCGTTTGCTGATTGCAGTGACCATTTGAACGGCAGAGTCGGGAGGGTAGGAAATACGATCAGCGGGTTTGGTTTTGAAATGCCCTTGCTCTGTGACTGCTCCTGGGAAGCAGCACTGGCTCGTGGGTTCGCTTTTCTTCTTCCCTGCTAGCAGCATTTATTTTGCCTGCTCTCCATTTCCTCGCTTTTCCCTCTGTATTCAGGTCCTCAGGTTGTGTTAAAGCAGGTGATTGAGGAAAGGGTTGAGGGTGGAAAGTGAGATTTGAGGATACTTTCAGGGACAACTAGAAGTGTGTGAATGAAGTAGTATTAGTGTTGTTTGTGGAAAGGGTGTGTAGAAAGAAGATCTTCACTTACTGTAAGGGGACAGGTGGTTGGGGCCACAATCAGAGGCTTTGGGACCTTTCGAGCACTCTCCCCTCCCTACCAGCAAAAAACACATCCTGGAGAGATTCCTGGGACTGTGAAAAGTGTTCTCAGTGCCCCTACTAAGAAAAATGAGGATATTGACCAGTATGTTTGTTTTAAAAATACTAGGAGGACACAATCTTTATGCAATGAAAACAGTTCAACTCACAGAACATTCTGACTGATTGTTCTTTGTAGATAATGTATTGTCAGATTTGGGTATTTCTGATCAATAATAAATATCTAGATTTGGTAGCTGAAGTGATTACAAAAAGGAATCTTAGACTAGGTGGTTCTACTTGATTTTCATTGTGAAGCCCTTTCTTAATGAATTATGTGGTTCTTTTTTAAAGGTGGATCTTTCAACATATCCATGTTTGGTTTTCAAGAATAAAGTCATCATAAGACCTCATGCCACAGAAGAGATAAAAGTGCTTTTTATCCCTTCCAGTCCTGGGATTTTCAGATGCTTATTCAGTATTTCTTCTTGGCCATTTTCGGCAGATGCTGAAACAATAGTGCAAGCAGAAGCCTTGGCAAGCAGAGTTGTGCTCACTGCTCTTGCTGAGGTCCCTGTTATCGAGGTAAGTATTTGTAAATGAATCTTTGTCATACCAGGGATTTTATATGGAGATTGTTTAACCTCTGAAGTAATAGTTGGAAAAGATGGATTTGGGAACACATGGTTTAAGTTCAAGCCAAACATTGATCTTTAATATCTTCTCATAGAAAAATTTAAAATATTTCTGTTGTTTCATGGAAACATAAATATACTTCCCAAGATGTTTATAAAGCAGAATAAAACATTAAACCCTGTCCTCCAACTGGTTTTCATTGTGTACTTATATATCCATTTAGGAAAGTACCAGTGATTCATATTCCTTTCTCTTTTCTATACCTTTAGATTAGATGCTACCTAGAAACATTTCTCTCTGCAGTCACCCATATTCTGAAAGCAAGAGAAATAAATTAGCCTAGCCTAATTAGGATAATAAGCATTCATTAGATTATTGCCCACTTGGGACAATGGCTCTCAACCCTGAGTGCATGATGGAGTAACACTGAGAACCTTTAATTCTATCCCAATCCCTGAATCCCACCGAGACCAACTGAATCAGAGTTGAGGGTGACTATGTATATCAGTAATTTTTAAATCTTAGATAATTTGAAATTACAATTTTAATTAACAACTGCTTTACAAGAAGTGTCTCTTTTTAGTTGATGGTAGGTGAAGTCAGAACCAACAGAGTGAAAAGAAAAGGAATATGGGGTAGTTATGAGGGAAGGTACAAAAAAGGAAAGATAGAATACCTTCTCATGATAGGTAAAAATTAGTTCATTTCTAACGCGAATTAAATCTAGGATGTTTATGCAAAATTAACAAGTGTTGCTGAGCTTTGACTATAAGGGTAGTTCAGAGGTGGATGTGGTGAAGGAAGGGCAGGGCAGCCTCCTTTGAGGCTGTGGAGTTTAGGGTTTTCCCATGGTGCAGTTGCACTAGGGGCCAGCTTAGCCACTTGGTGCATTTTCTGGAGTATAATAGAGGAAATAGAGTTTGTAGGTGTTCTTGTAGTATAATCTCTTAATAATCTTTTCCTTTTTACTGAAATGCCATTTTATGGACTGTTCAATGAGCTCTGCGGTGCTGGCTGTCTTCTAGAGCAGGGGTTTTCAGCTTTAACATCGTTGGCATTTGGGCTGGACTGTTATTTGGGGTGGGTGGGTGTGCAGGAGAGGATGTTTGGCAGCATCTGTGGCCTCCAACCACTAGATGCCAGCAACCCCTCTTACCCTGGTTGTAAAAACCAAAACTGCCCCCCAGATGTTGGCAAATCACTGTAGTTGAAAGCCACTGACACCCAATTTCAGTAATTTTCTGGATTTCAGTATGTTCCACTCTGGTCAGCTTTTGGACTCTGCCCTTAAAGAAGCTAACATTTTTGTTGCAGACATGAAAAATTTCAACTACTCAGTATTTGAAGTTGCTGTGTTGTGAGTGGCTAACATTCGTGAAACTTAGCAGGGTAAGGCAGTGGTTCCCAGTATGCTCATTGGAATCAGCCCACAGACTTCCAGACCTACTGATGTCTATGTCTGAACTTTGTGACAAAAATGAGCAAGTTTGGCAATCACTGGTGTTAAAGGGTCATTCAGTAGTAATTAGGCCAGTTACCTCCCGGAGGGATGAAACTTAAAGGTATTAGACCTAAAGGCCGGTGGGATTTGAGTGGGGAAAAGTATCCCCTGTATGACATAATGTAGGAATTTTATACAGATTTTTAGTAACCTACTGTAGACATCATATTTATCAGTGTATGGACCTTTGCTTTAGCTACATATTTCTAAGTTGTCTCCAGTTTATGTTCTTAGAAGAAATGGATAAAAGTTTATATTGCTAACACTTGTTATTATTAGATTTTTAATTGCTTGCTTATTTTATTTATTTATTTATTTTATTTATTATTTCTTGGATGCTGAATAACATATATTCTAATTTGCTTGCTTGGATCACTAGTGGTATTGAGCATCTTTTATATTTTTATTAGTCATTTTCTTTTGCACTGGCTGTTCGGACTTTTTTTTTTTTTCTCTGTTGTTTTGTGTATCTTTGGCAATTTTTGTAGATGTTCCTTATAATTCTGCATTTTAATTCCTTACTACTTATTATGCTTTGGGATTATTTTCTCCCATTACTTGGCTTTTTTCAACTCAGTGTTTTTTGTTTGGTTAGACAACAAAAAGTGTAACATAGATCAGACCCTGTATCCCAAGTATAAGACAAGGGTTGTTTTTCTTCCTCTAAAAAGTATCCCTCGGGAAAGAGGGAAGGGCCTGATACTATTCCCACAGATTCACTCCTTAGGATGAAGTGCTTGTCTGTAACTACTGCAGTGGTGTTGGTTTGGATGTTCTAAAAAGTCACTTGACTTAAGTGGTTTAAAAAAAGAAAACTAAGAAAAAAGTAGTTTTAAGATTTATGTATTTATTTGAAGTACAGAGAAAGAGAGGGAGAGCCAGAGTTCACTCCCTAAATGACTGCAATGGCCTGGCTTGGGCCAGGCCAAACCCAGAAGCTTCCTCTGGCTCTCCCACATGGGTGGCAGGGTCCCAAGCACTTGGGTCATGCTCCTTTGCTTTTTCCCATGCCATCAGCAGGAGCTGGATCGGAAGCAGAGCAGTGCCCACGTGGAATGCCAACATTGCAGTCAGCAGCCTTACCCACTATGCCACGATGCTGGTCCCAGAAGACAAATTTTTTTTTTTTTTTTTTTTTTTTAAGATTTATTGCTTCCTGGCCTTTTGGCTAAGATCAAGTATTGTTACTTATTTGAAAGGCACAGTTAGAGAGAGGGAGAGACAGAGAGAAAGAGTGATCCATCTGCTTCTCCACTATTCAGATGGCCGCAATGCCCCTGGCTGAGTCAGGCCAAAGCCAGGAACTGCATCCAGGTCTCCCACATGGGTGGCAGGAGCCCAAACACATGGGCCATCTTTTGATTTTCCCAGGCCTTTAGCAGGGAGCTGGATGGGAATTAGAACAGTGGATCATGCCCATATGGGATGCCAGCATTTGCAGGCGGCCATGACTTTACTTGCTGTGCCACAACACTGTGACCCTAAGAACAAGAAGTTTAACCCAATTTAATGATGATTACTGGTGGTGTGTAAATATTAGATGTTATACATTAACCTTTTAAATATTACTTTAAGAAACTGTTAAGTGATTAGGTGGGGAAATCTTGACCATATGTGTACAGAATAAATAAAAACAAGTACTGTGTTACCTGGATGAGCGTTTTGGCTTCAGTGACTCAGTGGCAGCATCACATTAGAGAATTCATAAAGTTTGTGGAAAATAAAATTAAAAGCAGGAGTTTATTTTGTGCAGATTGTTTTTCATAACATGTGGCAGATGAATTAGGAAAAAAAGCTGTGAATTTAAAAAATGTTGTGCACCAAAATAAACTCATACTTTTTTTTTTTTAAAAAAAGTGTATTTCTATCTACTTGAAATTTCACTCTCCAAATGCCTTGCAACAGCAAGAGGTGAGCCAGGCAGAAGCAAGGAACCCAGAACTCCATCTGGGTCTCCCACATAGTGGGCAGAGCATCATCTCTTATCGCCTGCCCCCTGCCACCACACTAGCAGGAAGCTGAATGGGAAATGGAGTAGTCAGGGTAAGAATCAGCACTAAAATCTTATTCTCCCTATTTTTCCCAAACTTTTTAAATTGCCTTTGTGGATGAAAATTGCTATAAAATCAGTTTGGATACACATGAAGATAGCTTTTTGGATACCTGTCATAGCAGATCAGAAAGTATCTCTAGTGATGAAGAAGCCACTGATAGAATCCTCATCTGATTTTGAAGACTGTTGTTTACTGACTGAAATCTTTCTGCCAGGAGTGGCAACACTTCACTCTCATTTTCTCTGATCTCTGCTGACATTTAAAGAATGGAGGCCCCCAACTACCCTCTCCCCACATTCTCACTGCCCTTTGTCCTAATTCTCTGCTTTGTGCTTTTTGCCATTTATATGCTAAATAGCCAGTCTCTATTATTATTTGATCCTTCTTGCCCCCCTCTCCCCGCTACAGTACAGACCCCTTAGGTGCAACAGCTAGTCTGAAAGTGTAAGCAGGCATATTTCTCAATTAACATGGTTTTTAAAATTCTGTATCACATATATATGCACCAAAACCAGTAATTATAGTCAGTTAGGCATTCCCCCCCCCACATTGATAAAGGCTTATGTATTAAAGTTGGTCAAAAAAGACTTTAAAGTGTATCTGTAGTTTCTAAATGGGAGAGTTTGGCCTGTCTTTCTCTGCCTCACCCCCTCCCTTTCTCCCACTGCGGCCAGAGTAAGGGATGGAGATAGACTGTGTAGTCCAGTACACCTTCATGCTATGTTGATGCTCACTGTGTGCTTATAAAGAAGCTCTGAGTTACAGAGTTCTTATGTGCCCTTTTGCTCTGACTTATCACTCTGTAATTTAAATCTTCTGTGTAATTGCTGAGGTTTTACTTTATTATTACTAGTATTTTTGTTTGCTCATGGTCTTTCAGTGTCTGAGAGGTGGCTGCAGATGTGAAATGTCTTTAGTAGGGAGACTTACAGTGTAGCAGTTTTGTCTTGAGTGTTCTGCAGCTGTATTGCTACTTGTGCTTAGGCTCCCAATTGTTTTATCTTTTAAGTGAAATGTTTTATCTTTCAAGTAAGAATTCTCTTTATCCCTTTTGTCTTAGAGTCTGTTTTGTCTGGTATTGATATTGCTGTGTCATCTTTGTTTTGTTGACTAATTTGCTGGCATATCTATTTCCATCTCTTTGCTTTTCTGTTTTCAACATCTGTTTCATTATGATATCCCTTAAAAACTCAGCTACATTTTTCTCCATTTATTCTCCCCTCTTTTTTTTTTTTTTTTTTTTTGATTTATTTGAGAGGTAGTTACAGACAGAGAGAGGGAAAGAGACAGAGAGATCTTCCATGCGCTGGTTCACTTCCCAAATGACCATAATAGCCAGAGCTGAGGCGATCTGGAACTAGGAGCTAGGATCTTCCGGGTCTCCCATGTGGGTGCAGGGGCCCAAGAGTTTGGGCCATTCCCCACTGCTTTCCCATGCCATAGCAGAGAGCTAGATCAGAAGAAGAGCCGCTGGGATTAGAACAGGTGCTCATATGGGATGCCAGTGCTGCAGTTGGAGGATTAACCTATTGTGCCACAGCGCCACCGCCTCCCCTTTTAAGATTTATTTATTTATTTGAAAGGCAGAGTTACAGTGTGGGGAGGGAGATCTTCTGTGTATATTTTGGTTCACTCCTCAAATGGCTACAACAGTGAGAGCTGAGCCAGGCTGGAGCCAGGAGCCAGGAGCCTCCTCTAGGTCTCCTACACTTGATCTTAGCCAAAAGGCTGAGAAGCAGTCCTCTTCCAGGTCTCCTACATGAGTTCAAGGGCCCAACCACTTGGGCCATGTTCCGCTGCTTTCCTAGGCCATCAGCCAGGACTCATGGGATGCTGGCGCCACAGGTGGCAGCTTTACCCTCTATGCCACAATGCTGGCCCCTTCTCCCCCTCCTTTCTTGATGCCTTTTGGGTATATTACATTTTCTTTTTCCCTTTTGTGTTAGTTTAAAAGTTCCACATTTCCATTCCCATTTTTTTTCAAGTTGATTACCTAAGTCTAAAGTTAGTCAGGAATTCTGTTTCCAAGCAACACAGTAAGCTTTGATAATTTTTTAAAAAATTTTCATCTACTTGAAAAGCAAAGTGAGCAAGAGAAAGAGAGCGCACTTTTAGCACTTTTATCTGCTTGTTCGCTTCACAAATACTTACAACAGCTGGAACTTCAAGGCTGGAAGCTCCATCCAGGTCTCCCACATGAGTGGCAAGGGCCCAAGCACTTGAACTGCTTTCCAAGATGCGTTAGCAGGGAGATAGAATGGAAGCAGGACACTCAGGACTCAAACCAGCACTCCAGTATGGAATGTGGTATTGGCAAGCGGCTGTTTAACCTACTGTGCTAGCAATGCCTGCTCTAGCTTTGATCATTTTCATGCTCATCTTTTCCTTCCATATTATCTTTGACTAACATTTTATTTCACAATGGTTCTTAAAATCAACATTAAATTTTTTTTAAAGATTTATTTTATTTATTTGAAAGAGTTACAGAGAGAGGTAGAGACAGAAAGAGAGGTCGTCTTCCATCCGCTGGTTCATGCCCCAGATGGCCACAATGGCCGGAGTTGCACCAATCTGAAGCCAGGAGCCAGGAGCTTCTTCCAGGTCTCCCATGTGGATGCAGGGTCCCAAGCACTTGGGCCATCTTCTACTGCTTTCCCAAGCCATAGCAGAGAGCTGGATTGGAAGAGGATCAACCGGGACTAGAACCAACGCCCATATGGGATGCTGGCACCTCAGGCCAGGGCTTTAACCCGCTGCACCACAGTGCCAGCCCCAACATTAAATTTTTTAACAGATTGGTCTTTATCATAGTTCCTGTTGTTTTGCTCACCATTGCTTCATGCTTCATGAATCTTCTGCTTTTCCATCACTGACTCTATTTTCCTACCTGTATTTAAAATGAACTTACTTTGTAATAATAAATATTTCTGATTATTTCTAGTTCTTGGGTTACTAGTGCTTCTACTTGTTCCTTTTGCTTGGTTATCCTACTTATTTTCTTCATGTGATTTCTCATTTTTTAATTGATACTTAAAAATTTTAATTTGAGTTCACATTTTTCTCTGGGGACCCCATGTTTCCTGGATTTTGAAAGTGTCCCTAAAGAGTACATTACAGAATGACACTGAAATGCATTCCAGGCCCTGAAGGTTCCTTTGAGTCTCAGCTTGGGGCTCCTGTGCTTGACATGGCCTAGGCCTGGGCTTTCATGTTCTTGAATGTGACCTCTCCATGCCTCCACCTTCCTGTATAGGCTCCTTGTTGCCTGCCTAGACGTGTGAACAGAGTTTTTCCAGTTCCCTTTTAATTTCTAGAAAGGGCACTTTGAAATTTTGGACTTTCTGCATGGAGTTTAGATTCCATCTATCCTCACTCTGCCCATAACAAGCCTGACATCCTGTCTTCTGTTCACAGGAAGATGTAAACTTGACCTCCTTGGAGGCAAGTCTGGACACCAGACCTTCATGTGTCACCACCAAAGTCAGCTCCCTTTGCCAGTCTGCCTTTGACTTTCCTGTATTTAATATTTGGCTCAAGTAAAAAAAGAAAAAAGTTTGTGTGTGTAAATGTTACCCTACATTTCTGCATGTGTGGGTGTAGGAGCTCTGTTTTGTTGGTCTTCCAGGTTTACAGAAATCAGTCTTCTGTGGTAGTAGGCACTTACATTAAACCTTCTGATATGTCTATTTTGATATGATTTTAAACATTTTCAGTATTTTAGAAGTTTTAATTAGATATGAAAATAACTAAACATTCAGATTTCTTTTGAAGGCAACTGAAAAGTCAGTATTCTATTAGCAGAAGTATTGAAGGGAGATTGCATATTTTATGAATTGTCAGTTTATCCTAAGATCTATAGTCTTTTCAAAGTAGTGGCAGCTAAGATATTGCTTTATTTTATAATATATTTGGATATATATAGTACCTCAAAAGAAGAATTTAATGTTTGTTTTTGTAGAAGATAAACAATTGTAAAATAGTCCTACTGACTCTCAATTTGTAGTTAGTAAAGTCAATGATATGAATATAAGGTGAGATATTTACTAATATGTTGCTTTTCATAAATCCATCTCTTTTTCCTTCAATAATTAGGTAGAAACAGAAAAAAAAGATGTTCTTGATTTTGGTGACTTGACTTATGGAAGCTGGAAAGCTCTCCCGTTAAAACTGATAAACCGGACGCACGCCTCTGTGCCAATCAGACTGATGATTAATGCTGTAAGTACTAACATGCAGTGAGACACCATGGGCAGACTACATGGACTTGGAATTGTAGGCATTGCTAATATAATCCTTGGTTAATTTTTGTTTTCCTTATTTTCTTAAGGATTCTGTGAACAAATTTAACATTACACTATCAGCTTTACTAAAAGAGATTCTTCTGTTTCTGGACAGGATGCAGTAGCCTGGCGCTGCTTCACGTTTTCGAAGGAGCCCATCCATGCTTCTGTGAAAGCTGCTCCTCGTGCTGATGTGGTTTCTCAACTGGCAGCCCCTTCTGTAGTCAGTCACCTGATTCCTGCCAGTTATGATGGACAGGTAGGTCGGGCATTGTGAGGAATTGGCTTAGAGTTAAAAAGAAGGGAAAGTTTTCACACTGCTTTTCTTTCATTAAGATTTCAATCTTAATACCAGTATTCACTTACTAAAGAATTTTTTTTTTATTTTATAGGATCCAGAATTTCTGATAATTTGGGTTCTTTTCCATAGTCCAAAGAAACTAATCGCTTCTTCAGGTATTATGTTTACATTGTCTGGGAATTGCTTTACTCAGCTAAATAAACTACAGACTTCAGGTTTATTTCTCTGTCAATAAATGTGCATACTTTGAATGATTTGTCACCTACTTTATGTTGTTTACAAAATGGGGTGCACAACATGCTGTTTTGGCGTGGGTAACCTGAGCAAACAACACAGAAAACCTTTGGAAATATTTTCTCATAATTGATCTTATCACATCTACCAGTTGGATGTTTCCCTTCTTTTTCCACCTCTCTCCACTCATTTCTGTTCCTCTTTTTATTCTTTTAAATAGTCTTACCTAAATTTTCTTGTGACTCCTTTTAAGGGTATTGTGTTAAACTGCTAGTGGCATTTAGAATTAAAATAACTTTGGTCTGTGAACTAAAAGAATGAACTTTTATAGAGATTCTAGACTCAGCAGAAGAATTCTTGGCAAGAATTGATATAGAAGTTGACAGCCCAAACCCTACACCAGTTCTTCAAAGTGTTGCTCTCCGAGCAAGAGCAGGAGTAGCTAGGATACATGCTCCAAGGGATTTACAGGTACCCTCACATGTCTCTTTGCCGTTACCATTTTGTGTTAAGATTGATTTCACTTTGTGACTTTTTTTTTTTTAAGTACCTGTATTGCTCCATCCTCTAGACTATGCATTTACTGTCCAGTGTGAATTCCTCAACACACCATCACTTACCTTTGAAAAATGCTGGGAATATTGAAGTTTATCTAGATATCAAGGTAAGAATTCCTGTCAGGGTGCTATAGAGTGGTCTCAGGTCATCAGAGTCTCCCCCTGTCTGGAGGCTGCTGGGCTGCCTGACTCATCAGAGCCATGAGGCTCCAGTGGAAGAGTCGCTGCCAGTGCCTTAATATCTGGATTATACATATACATGCTAGGGTGCTTTAATTCTTTTTTGTGTGTGTGACAGAGTTAGTGAGAGAGAGACAGAAAGAAAGGTCTTCCTTTTCCGTTGGTTCACCCCCTAGATGGCTGCTACAGCCAGCGCACTGCGCCGATCTGAAGCCAGGAACCAGGTGCTTCCTCCTGGTCTCCCTTGCGGGTGCAGGGCCCAAGCACTTGGGGCATCCTCTACTGCCTTCCCGGGCCACAGCAGAGAGCTGGACTGGAAGTGGAGCAACCGGGACAGAACCTGGCACCCCAGCTGGGACTAGAACCTGGGGTGCCAGCGCTACAAGCAGAGGATTAGCGTAGTGAGCTGCAGCACCGGCCAGGGTGCTTTAATTCTAAAATCTAATGTTTTGAATTTAGGCATCAAGTTCTATATTAGTTCCTGAGAAATGTGTATGTCATCCTGTGGCTAGGTAGTGTTGGAGAGGAGTGCTCTATGTATGTCGACAGTATTTCTGAGACCCAAGAGTGAGAGAGGTGTCAATGATGGGAATTGGGAAGGGGTGGGAGAAAAGGGGACAGACTATCCTTTCCAAGAGAATAGGGTGAGTTGGGATAGTGGTGGGCATGAGGAAGGGTTAAATACCCTGCCGTAGAAAGTGACAAGGAGAGAAAGAACTGGAGGGAAAGCTGTACTTGTTTAGTCAGTATTTAGTGATGCTTATGTGTCAATGTTTAGGTCTCAGTACCAGGAAGTCACTTTTCAGTGGATCCAGAGAATCTATTCCTTAAACCTGGAGAAGAGCATGAAGTTAAAGTTTCATTTACTCCAAAGGACCCCAAAGCCCGTGAGGAGAGGTAATTTGCAAATATTTATAGTGAGAATTGTAAATGAGAAGCATTCATTTAGATGTGCTTCACTTGCAGGCTCAATAATAAAGTTAACATGTTTTGCTTTACCTAATAGTGATAATGGTAACATGTTCTGCCTAATAACTTCTCTTCTTTTTGTTACTAAAAATCTTTCAAATGAGCTGGAGAGAAATTAAGAAATCACTATTTTTAAGTCTGTTCTGACAAGAGAAAATGATAAAACATCAATTTTGGTTTTTCTCCCAGGAAGCCTTAGTTGACCTTGTCAGTTAATTTAAAATTCTCTAGGCTTATGGTTTTTTGGCACCTGGATGAGAAGTGAATATGAACTTAGTCAGAACAGCATTGTCATTAGTATTTGAACTTGTTTGCCTCAACCTAACTTGAAGTACACCCTTCTGAGACCCCTATGGCTCTCTGCGCAGCCCAGGTTGCATAGGACACTCGTGTGCTTGGTCTGCTGCTCAGACCCTGCAGAAGAAGCCAGGAATCTGGCTGTACCTGTGCACGCCTTGTGCCGGAAATGCTTGCTCTCAGCGTGTCTGGGAGGCCTTCCTCAGCCCTTCCCAAATCTCTTGCAAATCGTGTTCTGTAGCACTGTGAACTTCTCATCCTTCCATGTGGATGTTATTCTGATCATTTTTTCCTTGACTGTTTTTCTCTGGAACATAAGCTCCAAGGGTGGGACAATCACTGGATCCTCAGCACCCAGTACAGTCTCTTGGACAAAGGAATCATGTAGGATATAGTTGCCAAAAGAATTTAATACAGCTGAGTTTTTTTCTTTTCTTTTTTTGCTTTGTTAGGGTCTTGACAATATTTGTGCAGCCGTTCGGACCTCAGTACGAAGTAGTGTTAAAAGGTGAAGTAATTTCTTCAGAAAGTAAACCTCTGTCACCTGGATCTTGCTTCTCAGATATTCCATCGATTTTGTCCAACAAGCAGTTTTTGACTTGGGGTGGTGTCCCTCTTGGTCGAACACAGTAAGTATACACACTGCAGCTTGGGGAGCTAATATTTTGTTATTTAATATTCTAATGTTACTCTCTGTTAATTGTGACCAAGTATTGATTTTAGATTGAGATAAAGCTATCTTACATGTGCTTAATCTTCAAATTGTGGATTTTAATTAAAAATTTCTCTTTTGAAAGTGTATCCTTAAGAAATAGGTTTCAGTTTTTCTAGACTCTTTGATGAATTCTCTATTGCTAATGACATTTAGGTAATTAAGGGGCTGGTGCTGTGGCATAGAAGGTTAGGCTTTTGCCTTCAGTGTACCCCATATGGGTGGAGATTCAAGTCCTGGCTGTTCCACTTCCAATCCAGCTCCCTGTTAATGGCCTGGAAAAGCAGCAGATGACTCAAGTGTTGGGTCCTTGCACCCATGTGGGAGACCTGGAAGAAGCTCCTAGCTTCAGATTTACCCAGCTCTGGCCGTTGAAACCATCTGGAGAATGAACCAGCAGATGGAAGATCTGTCTCTCTCTCTCTCTTTGTAACTCTGCCCTTCAAATAAATAAATAAATCTTAAAAAAAAAATTTTTAGGTAATTAAGAGATTACATTTTCTTGTGTTCTTCCTATGAAAAGTGTTATGGAAAGGTAGGAAGGAAAAATCAGAAAGCTTATTCCTTTTTTTTTAAGTCATATTTGTTTATATGAAAGCCAGAGTGGGAGCCAGGTAGAGACCAAGAGAAACAAAGCTTTCATCTGCTGGTTCGCTCCTCAAATGGCTGCAGTGGCTGGGGCTAGGCCAGGCCAAAGTCGGGAGCCAGGAACTCCATCCCTGTCTGTCTCCTGGATGGCAGGGACCCGAGTACTTTGGCCATCTTTTGCTGCAATCGGAGTCTATTAGCAGGAAGCTGAATCGGAAGCAGAGTAGCCAGGACTCCAATATCACAAGTCGTAGCTTAACCCGCTGCAACACCAAACTGTTCCCCGACCTTGTTCTTTTTAACACATAGTTGATCCTATAGTGGATCTGGTCCTTTAAGTCAGAGATACAAAGAAGCTGAGTCAGAACCACAGGCAGTCTTGTGTGGATCCTGACAGAACTGTCCGTGCTGTGACAAAATCTGTAGCAAATAATTAATACTGCAAAGATGGCTGTTCTTAAAACCCAGATGTTCCTTAGATGCCATATATCCTGAAATCTTATTTTCAGTTCATTATGAATCAAATTAACATGTGCTAAACGTTCTTCAAAAATTATATTAGGTAAATTGCATACAGGAACACTGTGATGCTTTTCGGCTTTATAGTGGCAAGGTTTTTTTTTTCTTTAATTTGAAGAGAGTATGCTTCTATTTGCTGACTTACTCCTCAAATGCCCAACAGCCTTAGACTGGGAGCTTAAGATGGAGGCCTAGAAGATCCACCCTCAATGTGGGCGTGCACCATCCTAAAGTTAAAAACTGGAGGAGAGGCACTTGCTTGATCTTTGCTCCAAAGCTGGATGGTGCTGCTCTTCTGTCTTTGTCCCTGTCAACCTCATCTTTGGCCTTTGTTCCTACGGACTTTACCTGGCAAGTTCCCTGGCTCTCGGGTCTTTGACCTGGGACTGAGAGTTCTTTGGTTCTGAGCTTGCTCTACTTGGACCAAGATACGCTACAGGATTTTCTGATTCTCAACTTTGCAGAGGAGTGTCTCCTGAATGTCCGTCATATTGGCAGACTTTTGTATCCTGACACGGGAGCTTTTGCTCCAAAAGGCAGAGTGGACAGTGAGAGAGACAGAGAGAAAGGTCTTCCTTTTTCCGTTGGTTCACCCCCCAATGGCCGCTGCAGCCAGTGCACCGCACTGATCTGAAGCCAGGAGCCAGGTGCTTCTGGTCTCCCATGCAGGTGCAGGGCCCATGGACTTGGGCCATCCTCCACATCCCTCCCGGGCCACAGCAGAGAGCTGGACTGGAAAAGGAGCAACCGGGACAGAATCTGGCGCCTCGACCAGGACTAGAACCCGGGGTGCTGGCACTCAGGCGGAGGATTAGCCTAATGAGCCACGGCGCCGGCCCAGAACAACTACTTTGTGACACTTGCCAGTATGTACTAAAGTGAACACAGGTAGAATGTTCATAAAGTTGATAAGAGACATGTATAATGAAAAACCATGTGTGAATTTCATTATTTTTTGCACCAAAATAAACTCATGTTTAAAAAAAAAAAAAAAAGATGGGGTCCTAGAACTCAACCCAAGTCTCTGATGTGGGTGGCAGAAACCCAATCATTTGTGGCATCATGACTGCATCACAGGGTCTGTGTTAACAGAAAGCTGGAGTTAGGATCCAGAGCTGGAATTCTACCCCAAATACTCCAGTGTGGGAAGTGGGATGTGAGCATTTTAACTGCTAGATTAAGCACTCGCCAACCCATCAGGGAAATATTTTACCTCGTTTCTTCCTGAGTGAGGAAGTAGTAATTATATACTTTCTGAGTGACACATAGTAATTATACATACTTATGGAGTGTATTTCAGTGCATATAATACAATGAGTGAAGGTCAGATTAGAGTTACTGGCATAGACATAGATTTAAACATGTATTACTTCTTTGTGTTAGAGACATTAAAACATCTTCTCTACCACGTCTATGAAACACACGATTAATTGTTGTCAACCATGGTTACCCTACTGGGCCCTAGAACATTAGAAGTTCTTCCTCCTGTCCTACCGCACCCCTGTACCCATTGTCCGTCCTGTTTCCATCCCCTACCCCTTATGCCCTCCCCAGGCTCTGGTAACCACTGTTCTACTCTTAACTTCTAAGAGTTAAGTTTATTTTGGAACAAAAATATCTTTAGTCTGTGGCTGGTTTCTCCATAGAACACATTTTCCATGAATATTTTGAAAACCCTTGATGTGAGAATATGCTGTATTTGTCTTTTTGTGCCTGACTTATTTCACTTAACAATGTCCTCCAGTTCTATCCATGTTGCTGCAAACAACCTCTATCCCTTTTTATGGTTTAATAATATTCCATTTTGTATATATACCACATTTTCTTTATTCAGACGTCAAAGGCCACTCAGGTTAGTTCCATATCTTGGATGTTGTAAATAGTGCCACAGTAAACCTGGGGGTGCAGACGTCTCTTTAACAGAGTGACTTAATTTCCTCTGGATACATACCCAGTAGTCAAATTGCTGGGTCATGTGGCAGTTCTATTTGTAGTTTTTAACGGAACCTCTATACTGTTTTACATAGACTGTCCTACTTTACATTCCTGCTAATAGGGTATGAACATTTCCCTTTCTCCACATTCTAGTCAGCATTTGTAATTTTTTTAAAGATCTATTTTATTTATTTGAAAGACAGAGTTACAGAGAGAGGTAGTGTGGGGAGCAACCCGGACTAGACTGAGTTACTGGAATTAAGACTTATTCTATGCATCTGCTCTCCCACAATATGGCGCTGGGAGAGAAGTAAACAGCTTCCGCACAGCTGCCTCCAGTTCAACCAATTAACTGTAGGACTTGCTCCTGATTGGAGAGCAGCGTACTCGGCGTGTGGGCAGCCGAGTTGGGATTGGCGGAGGAGGACTATAAAGGAGGAGAGAGACGGCATGCACCAGGAACATCTAAGGGGAACATCTAGCTGAAGGAACACCTGTGCAGCCCCCGAGAAGAGCCGGCCGGCGGTGTGCCGCTCCCCTGCGGAAGTGGGGAATGTGGCCAGGGGGAACTGCCCTTCCACGGAGGTGGAAGGGATAGTAGCCAACCCGGGAAGAACCAGCAGCAAACCCGGGGAGGGCCGAGCAGACAGAAAGAACAGCGCAGGGTCCTGTGTCGTTCCTCCACGAAGAGGGGGAGCGACAGGTAGAGACAGAGAGAGAGGTCTTTCATCCGCTGGTTCCCTCCCCACATGGCTGCAACAGCCAGAGCTGAGCCTATCTGAAGCCAGGAGCCAGCAGCTTCTTTGCGATCTCTGACGTGGGTGCAGGGGCCCAAGGACTTGGGCCATCCTCTGCTGCCTTCCCAGGTGCTTTAACAGGGAGCTGGATCAGAAGCAGAACATCCAGGACTCAAACTGGCACCCACATGGGATGCTAGTGCCACCGGCTGGGGCCCTAACCCGCTCCGCCATAGTGCTGGCCCCGAGCATTTGTAATTTTTTATCTTTTTGATAAAATCCATTCTAACTGAGATGAGATGCTATACTTTGCATTGCCCTAATCGTTGGTGATATTGAGCATTTTTTCATATATGTGTTGGCCATTTCTAACTTCTGTTTCTTTTGAGTACCATTTGTTTAGCTCCTTTGCCCATTTTTTTGTTGGTTTTTGTTAAGATTCATTTATTTTGTTAAGATTAATTTTTTTGAAAGAGTTACAAAGAGAGACAAACACACATCTTCCATCTACTGGTTCATTCCCTTAGTGAACTGCACTGGCTGGGGCCAGGCCCGGCCAAAGGTAGGAGCCTGGTGCTTCATTTGGGTTTCCCATGTGGCTTCAGGGGTCCAAGCACTTCGGCCACCCTCCTTCCCAGGCCCCAACAGGGAGCTGGATGGGAAGTAGAGCAGCCAGGACATGAACAGAGACCCATATGGGACACTGGCATTGCAGGCGGTGGCCTAACCCACTGCACCACAAGGCCTGCCCTTTTTGCTCTTTTTTTTAATCAGTTTTTTGGGAGAGTGGGTTGTTGATTACTGTTGTGCTGTTTGAGTTCCTAATATATGCTGGATATTAATCCCTTACCAGATAGTTTGCAAATATTTTGTTCTATTCCCTGGGTTGTATCTTGTTGCTTGAGCTGGATCAGAAGTGGAGCAGCCGGGACTTGAACCGGTGCCCATATGGAATGCTGGCTATGCAGGCGGCAGCTTTACCCACTATGCCACAGTGCCGGCCCCTCATTTTTCTTATTTCGATCTCTCCTTTTCTCTTGATTAACCTAGCCAGAAGTTTGTCAATTTTGTTTATTCAAAAAACCAACTCTTCATTCCATTGATGTTTTGTTTATTTGTTTTTCATTTATTTCTGCTTTGTTTTTTGTTACTTCTAGTAATTTTGGGTTTGCTTTGTTCTTGTTTTTCTAGTTTCTTATGTTGTATCTTTATGTTATTTATTTGAGATCATCCTTCCTCCATTCCTTCCCTCCTTCTCTGTTTTCTTGCCTATTGGCTATAAACTTCCTTCTCAGTAGCTTTTGCTGTATCAAAGATTTTGGCATGGTGTAATTCTGTTTTCCTTTGTTTGAAGAAATTTTTAAAATTCCCTTTGGACTTTTTCATTGATCCACTGGCTGGATAAGAGCATATTGTTTAATTTCCATGTATTTGTAAAAAGTCTAAAATTCTTTTTGATATCTTGTTTTATTCTATTGTGGTCAGAGAATATGCTTGCTATGAAGTTGTTTTTTTTTTTTTTTTTTTTAATTTGTTGAGACTTTATTTGTGTTCTAACAGATATATTCATTCTATCCTGAGGGTGTTCCATGTGTTGATGAAAATGTATATTTTGAAGTGGTTGGATGAAGTGTTCTTTAATTGTCTGTTATGTCCTCACTTACTTCCTTATGAAGATTTCATCCAGCAGATGCCTGATGAGTCCCCGTACAGTGTAGGGAATTGATCTGGAAAGCCTGTGGTGTTCTTTATTTACCTTAGTCTATAGGAACTTCCAGTCCTGTGAGAACTACTCTGCCTATAGTTAGTTGATGGCACGCACTCCAAATGATGGTGAAAATTTAGCTTCTGAAAAGAAAATCCCGAAGCATTAAGTGGATTTTAAATATGCTTTTGTAGATACTATTGTGACTTGTTTTTTTATTCTGCTCATCCCTGTCTTGGTGGCCTGCCTAGAAAAATTTTTTCCATCACAAAAAGCTTGTACTCCTCTAAGTCTTATAGCAGAGTTCATGATAAAGGGGTACACTTTATGTTCCAAACAGAGTAGTCTCCACGAAGGCAAAGAGAGGGCTCAGAAACAGAGGGCCATCGTATCATGGGACTGCTGGGAACTGTCTGGGCTGTGCTTTCCCCTCTTGGCCTGCCTTGATGGAGAAGGGTGACTGATGCAAAAGGGAGATTTGAAGTGAGCAAAGTTCAGGCTGTGGAGTACAAATTAATGAATACATGATTTGGGAGTAGTACGAATTATTCTTTGAGTTTTGCTTTACTTACAGGCATGAATGATGACTGGTAAATTGTAGTTCTATTTTCCAAGTGTAAAATGATTCAAAATCATATTTTATTTCAACTTGAAATTTTTGGATTTCCAGTTGGAGTTCTATATTTTTCTCTCTACCCTTTTATTCATTCTAGTTTCTTTCTTATGCATTTACTTCTCTCTCTCTTTTTTTTTTTTTTTTTTTTTTGGACAGGCAGAGTGGACAGTGAGAGAGAGAGACAGAGAGAAAGGTTTTCCTTTGCCGTTGGTTCACCCTCCAATGGCCGCAGCGGCCGGCGCATCGTGCTGATCCGAAGGCAGGAGCCAGGTACTTCTCCTGGTCTCCCATGGGTGCAGGGCCCAAGCACTTGGGCCATCCTCCACTGCACTCCCTGGCCACAGCAGAGAGCTGGCCTGGAAGAGGGGCAACCGGACAGAATTCGGTGCCCCGACCGGGACTAGAACCCGGTGTACCAGCGCCGCAAGGCGGAGGATTAGCCTAGTGAGCCGTGGCACCGGCCCGCATTTACTTCTATACTTTAGAGCTGTTGGTTAGGATTTTAGTATTTTTTCTTAATTTGTATGGACTAAAGATGTTAAAGTCTTTTTATTTTGTATAGTTCCATTTTAAAAACTAGAAACCAGATCAGCGCAGTGTGCTGGCCACAGTGGCCATTGGAGGGTGACACAATGGCAAAAGGAAGACCTTCCTCTCTCTCTCTCTCTCTCTCTCTCACTGTCTACTCTTCCTATCAAAAAAAAAAAAAAAAAAAAAACACCTAGAAACCAGGCGCTGTCACCCCCATTTTGACAAGTCTGCTACTAAAATCATACCTATCTATTTACAAATTAAAAAATGAAAATTTCACAAAATGGTATCTCTTCCAGTCTTTCAAGTCAGTGTACCTATGGAAGGCTTTCTCCAGAGGTGCTGAAGCCAAAGGTCTTAGCTTTTTAAAAGATGGACAAAGCATAGATCACAATTGAAATAATTTATTAACTGATGATCTTCAAATTTGAATAAAATAGAGACTCCTGTATTCTATATTCTCCAATGAAGAGAGGACTCTCATACACTTACACCGTTTAAAAGAGATATCTGGCCAGCACAGCGGCTCACTTGGCTAATCATCCGCCTGCGGTGCTGGCACCCTGGGTTTTAGTCCCAGTTGGGGCGCCGGATTCTGTCCCAGTTGCCCCTCTTCCAGGCCAGTTCTCTGCTGTGGCCCAGGAAGGCAGTGGAGGATGGCCCAAGTGCTTGGGCCCTGCACCCACATAGGAGACCAGGAGGAACCATCTGGCTCCTGGCTTCAGATTGGCGCAGTGCGCTGGCCATAGTGGCCATTTGGGGAGTGAACCAACAGAAGGAAGACCTTTTTCTCTCTCTCTCTCTCTCTCACTGTCCAACTCTGCCTGTCAAAAAAGAGACGTCTTTGTAGGGGTTGGTATTGTGACGCAGTAGATTAAGCTGCTGCCTGCAATTCTGCTGTACCATATTAGAGTACCAGTTTATGCCCAGCCTCTCTGCTTCTGATCCAGCTTCCTGGAAAGGCAGTGGATGATGGTCCAAGTAGTTGGGCCCCCGCCATCCATGTGGCAGATGCCGATGGAGTTCCTGGCTCCTGCTATTGGTCTGGCTCAGCCCTGGCTGTTGTGGTCTTTTGAGGAGTGAATTAGCAGAAGAAAGATTCTCTACCTCTCCCTCTCTCTCCCTCTTTCCTTCTTGCCCTCTATCTGAGATGCTCTGCCTTTCAAATAAATAAATAAAGCTTAAAAATAAAACACCTTTGTGCAAATGAGCCTTTCCCCCTTGTTTACCTGAAAGCTTCTTGTTGAACTGTGTATTTCAGCTGGGTGTAGTATTGACTGATGACTTACTGAGTTTCTTCACCTGGGTTCTCATTGATTTATGCTTTTACAAGACAGCATACAAAATAAAGTCAGCTGAGGAGCTCTAATTCGAAAGGGATTAAACCAAAAAGCTTCTCTGCTAAGGTCAGTCTTGAGCTGATTTTTAGAAACAAAAGTCCTGGGACTGTGGAGAGGCAACTCTGGCTTCTCAGCTAGCATTGCAAAACACTGTGGTTGGTTTTGATTGGCTTTGTTTTTATAAGTTTAGCAATATCCACATTTACAATATGTAATTGTTTTTAGGCTTCAGAAACTAGCTTTAAGAAGTAGTTCTACATCTACAACCCAACACTTTCGACTCCTTATCAGAGGACAAGATCAGGATTGCTTTCAGGTTTGTAGAATGTGTAGTCTCTTGTTCTGATGTTTCGTCTGGGTCCACACATAACATAGGCAAACCATTTTGTGTTATTCATCATGTAAAGAGTTTGTGTTAACAGTACGTTTTATTTGTGCTACCACTTTGTTTTATGCAGTCAGTGTTTTTAAATTGTAGCTTCAGAATACTTTTGGTTCAGAAGAGCGATTGACCAGTAACTGTGAGATCAGAATTCGCCCAAAAGAAGACATTATCGTCTCTGTATTATTTGCACCTACTCGATTATCTTGTATGTTGGCTAAACTAGAAATCAAGCAACTTGGAAGTCAGTCACAACCAGGCATTAAGTTCATGGTAAGATTGTTTTATTGCCTTTATATATTGGTGTATATATACTCCCTTGGTATATATAATATAACAGTTGGTTAATGTTGGTAAATTATATGTACTCTAATTTTTATAAGTCAAAATATGATTATCTAGGCTTAAAAACAAGTTAGTAACTGTCAAGTTACAAAATCAACTATCATAGTATTATGACTAACAAAGTCTTCTAGTTTTTATGTATTTTATTTTATTTGTTTTGTTTTAAAAGATATGTTTATTTCAAAGATGAATGAGAGAGATCTGCCATCTATGGGTTCACTCTCCAAATGGCTACAATAGCCAATACTGGACTAGGCCAAATCCAAGAGCCAGGAACTCCATGCAGGTCTCTCACATGGGTACAGGGGCCCAAGTACTTGGGCCATCTTCTACTGCCTTCCCAGTCACATTAGAAGGAAGCTGGCTCAGAACCAAGCAGCCAGGACTTGAACTGGCACTCTGATAGGGGATGCTGATGGCACAATTGATGGCTTATCCTGCTGCATACCAACTTTGACCTCTTCTGAAGTTTTTAATCTTCATTTCAGTTTGAAAATTTTGAAATGTTCCCAATGTTTCAGGAATTGATTTTCGGGTAAATCCAGGTAGAGCTGTTTAAGATACTGACTTTCCAAGCATTTTTTAAATTATTTTGAGCAAAAATATTGTATTACTCTTTTCTTTTTTTTTTCTTTTTTTTAATTAATTAATTAATTTTTTTTTTTTTTTTTTTTGACAGGCAGAGTGGACAGTGAGAGAGAGAGAGAGACAGAGAGAAAGGTCTTCCTTTGCCGTTGGTTCACTCTCCAATGGACAGGCAAAGTGGACAGTGAGAGAGAGAGACAGAGAGAAAGGTCTTCCTTTGCCGTTGGTTCACCCTCCAATGGCCGCCACGGCCAGCGCGCTGCGGCCGGCGCACCGCACTGATCCGAAGGCAGGATCCAGGTGCTTCTCCTGGTCTCCCATGGGGTGCAGGGCACAAGGCCTTGGGCCAGCCTCCACTGTACTCCCTGGCCACAGCAGAGAGCTGGCCTGGAAGAGGGGCAACCGGGACAGAATCTGGCGCCCCGACTGGGACTAGAACCCGGTGTGCCGGCGCCACAGGCAGAGGATTAGCCTAGTGAGCCGCGGCGCCGACCTTGTGTTAATTTTTTCAGTCTGCTATAACCTAGTTCCACAGATTGGGTAGTTTATAAACAGAAATTTGCTCACAATTCTGGAGGTTGAAGGTGCCCACAGGTTGTCTCGTGAGAGCCTGCTTCCTGATCATAGAAGGTTGTCTTCTCAGTGTGGAAAGGACAAGACACTCCCTTCATCCTCTCTTCTAAGAATATTCAACTCCATCCTCAAATGGCCACACCTCTAAACACTGTCACATAGGGGATTAAGTTTCAACGTGTGAACTTTGGAGAGCTATCAACATTCAAACTGTAGCAAATATCTGTTAATAGAATTTGCTAGATTCTATTCAGATACTGGAAATACAAAGATGGGAGTTTCATGTCATTTTCCCAGCATAATTTTTAAAAAAATATTTGAATACATTGCTATAGATACATTTGAAGCAACTAGAGACAAAAGTGCTTTCCACTGAGGAAAGGAAATAAGGGCAGGGTGGTCAAGTGAAGCTCATGCTCTGTAAAAGTGCATACCTTGGGCCAGCTCTGTGGCTCACTAGGCTAATCCTCCGCCTGTGGCGCCGGCACCCTGGGTTCTAGTCCCAGGTGGGGCGCCAGATTCTGTCCTGGTTGCTCCTCTTCCAGTCCAGCTCTCTGCTGTAGCCCGGGAGGGCAGTGGAGAATGGACCAAGTGCTTGGGTCCCTGCACCCGCATGGGAGACCTGGAGGAAGTACCTGGCTCCTGGCTTTGGATTGGTGTAGCGCCGGCCATAGCGGCCATTAGGGGAGTGAACCAATGTAAGGAGGACCTTTCTCTCTGTGCCTTCTCACTGTCTTTAACTCTCTCTCTCTCTTTCTCTCTCTCACTGTCTAACTCTGCCTGGCAAAAAAAAAAAAAAAAAAGTGCATACCTTGGACAACTGCACTGTTGCATGGCACTGTGGCCAGTAGTAACTTGGGTTCTGCTTCCTAATGTCAAAGAGGGAATGTGATACATTATAAAATAAACAATATCTAAAGGCTTTAAAAATAGATATTTATAGTAAATGTAGAAATGTGGCTTTATGTGACACAAGCTTGACATTTTCTCTGTGGAGCCATCCAGTCGGCCCCATGTGCTATGTTTAAGTAACTGATCATTTAAAAATCTAGCATCCTTATGTGAGCCCATGGGTACATAGCTCTCTGTTGATCTGGTTTCCTGTAAGGATAAAGTTTGGTTTGGGTGGAGGACTAAATGGACTATATCTCTCAGATGATTATGATTATATATATAGATTAGTTTCAGGTTTACTACCCAAGACTTGAAGTTATTGTTAAGGAAGACTTTCTGGAGAACTAGTAACTCTCTGGTGATTTAGGGTAGAACCATTTGATTTCACAAACAAGTAGAAGTTAAGGTTTGACATCTTCTGAGGACAAACCAGGCCCTTAATGTGATTCCTGCCTGTGTTGCTCTCTTTTGTGGTTTCTAGGGTGCTGCTTCTTACCTGCAGGGGACATCTGGCAATGTCTGCAGACATTTTTGGTTGTCATTGCTTGGAGAGGGGAGTGTTACTGGTGTTTAGTTGATTGAGCACAAGGGTGCTGCTAAATTTCCCACACTGCACAGGACAACCCTTTACATGCTTATCCAGCTCAAAATTTCAGTAGTACTGAGGTTATGCTCTAAAGCAAATAGTTTTTCCTCTTTAATCTTTGAATTTTTTGACATTAGATTGATTTTATTGAATCATTATTTTTCTTAACCTTTTTATTTAACTGTAATTTGTGATTCTTTAGGCTTTGAAAATACAGTTGATCCTCTGTATCTGCACATTGTGAATCAGCAGGTTCAACCACCTCTGGGTTGGAAATATTTGGGAAAAATAAGTAGAGAGTTTTTGTTCTTCGTTGTATTAGATATTATAAGTAATCTAGAGATGATGTAGAGAATATGGGAGGATGTGTGTAGGTTCTGTACAGAGGCTGCATCATCTTCTATGAGGGACTTGCGCATCCTTGGGTTTGGGTGTCTGAGAGGATCCTGGAACTGATCTCTGTGGATACAAAGAGATGACTGTACAGGGAGAATTCTTATATTGAGTGTTTTCAAAGCTACTTTTTTGTTTGTTGGTGTCTTTCTGTTGAGTGTGATACATAAAATTTACTCATAAGTCTCCGGGGGAAAAAAGAAAAATTACAGACTCTTTTGGCTATTGAAATTATCAGAGGTTACACTTTGAATGAGATAGGATTGTAAGCACTCTGATGCAAACCCTTTCAAATTGTCTTCAGTTATATCAAAAGGCAACCCAATATAGATTTATGAGGGGCCTATATTTAGTTTTTTAAAATATCATTGTAATTAGATATATAATTAAATAACTTGTAGATGTCTTCAAATCTACAAAGGATTCTTTGGAACCTATTTTAGTAACTAGGAATGAAAGATAATTTTTAAAGACATGTATTTTAAAGAGCATGAAAGTTAGTTTTCTAGCTGAGCAGATATTTATCTTCTTATGTATGGAATGTATTTTGTGAGCCCTTCTTTCCTGGAAGGGTAAAGGCCTGTGGAAGCAACCACAGACGGCCTCCCAAAGCGTGGTTCCAGCGTATTGCTTCTCCCACAAATAGTGTCTGTCCCTGGAGAGTTGTTTGAGTTCTTGTCTTCACTTTATAGCTTTTGGTATAGTTGTCTCTGACACTGGTTAGACAAATGCTATAGAAGATAGTAAGTAGTATATTTTCCCTAAAAAGCATTTTAGTTAGAAAATTTTCAGAATTACCACGTTCAAAGAAATATGCAGTAAACACCCACATACTCTATCACTTAGCTTCTACAATTCACATTTTGCTATATTTCTTTCACTGTGTATCTAACCATTCAACAATTAATTTTTTTTATACATTTCAAAGTAAATTAATAACAAATTAAATTACAAGTAATTGTAAAGTAGATTTCATCCTCAAAACTATTTTTTTAAGGATTTATTTATTGGGGCCAGCACTTCGGCACAGCAGATTAAGCCATAATCTGCAGCACCAGCATCCCATAAGGGTGACAGTTTGAGTCCTGGCTGTTCCACTTCTGATTTAGTTCCCTACTAATGTACCAGAGAAATCAGCAGCAAATAGCTCAAGTCCTTGGGCCCCTGCACCCACCTGGGAGACCCAGAAGAAATTCCTGGCTCCTGGCTCCTGGCTCCGGCCTGGTCCAGCCCCGATCGTTGTACCCTTTTGGGGGGTAAACCAATGGATGGAAGATCTCTTTCTTTATGTCCCTCCTTCTCTCTCTCTTTGTAACTCTGCCTTTCAGATAAATAAATAGATCTTTAAAAAAAAAAAAAAAAGTCAGAGAAAGTCAAAGATAGGGCAAGAGACAGAGAGACAGAAAGATATCTTCTATCTGCTAGTTTGCTCCCCAGATGATAGCAACAGCTGGAACTGGGCCAGGCCGAAGCCAGGAGCTTCTTCTGTGTCTCTCATGTTGGTAGCAGGGGCCCAAGCATTTGGGCCATCTTCTGCTGCTTTCCCAGGCACGTTAGCAGAGAGCTGGATCAGAAGTGGAACAGCTGGGACATGAACCGACTCCTATATAGATGCCAGTGTTGTACATGGCAGCTTTACCTGCTACACCACAATGTTGGCCTCCACCCTCAAAAGTTCTTAAGCATATCTCTGTTAGCCTTTTTATTATTCCTCTCTCTTCAAAGCTTGGCTTATGTAACATTAAAATAATTGCTAGATATTGGAAGGTAGGTCATTTGCAGCTCTTTGGTTTGTTTTTCCTTGAAACAAAGTGTTTAATATAGCAATGGCCTGTGAGTGGGGATAACTATTAGCAGAAAAACAGAAACAGTAAAAGTTTAATTCTATTAAATATTTCTGTATTTTCTTCTGAGGCAAATTAATATCTTCTGCTTTCTTCTTATGTAAAAATGATTTTGGATGTGTCTGTTCTTTTAGATACCTTTGTCTGGATATGGAGGAACAAGTAATCTTATTTTGGAAGGTGTTAAAAAATTATCTGACAGTTACATGGTAACAGTGAATGGCTTAATACCTGGAAAAGAGAGTAAAGTTGTTTTTTCTGTCCGTAACACTGGATCTCGAGCAGCTTTTGTTAAAGCAGTAGGTTTTAAGGATTCTCAGAAAAAAGTTGTGCTGGATCCTAAAGTATTGAGGATTATTCCAGATAAATTTGTACTCAAGGAAAGAACCCAAGAGGTAAGTATAAAATCTCTACTATAAAAAGGAACTCATTTTTAGTTTAATAATTTTTAGTGTAATAATTATGTATCTTATGCCCTAAAACTAAAATTGTATTTGAAGGTAATGTGGAGTGTAAGTGCTTACCTGGGCTTTTTGGAAATGCTGTGCATATGTGTTTGTGTCTATATTAGATTTTAGAATCGAAGACCATTTATTCAAAATGAAATTACTCAGAGTTCACTCCTTTGTTTTTTCTTGGCATTAGGATGTTACTTTAATATATAATCCATCAGACAGAAAGAGCGATCATAAAAGTGCAACAGAACTATCAACTATATACTTCTTTGGTGGAGATGAGATTTCCAGACAGCAGTATCGAAGGTAGATTACTTACCTCAAATAATATTGGGAACTATTCCGTAGAACTAATAAAGACTTAAATAGTTTGAGAATTGGAATCTCTAGAACATGCTTCCCAATTTGTTAGTGACCTGGTAGATGAAAAGTTGTAAAATGAAAAGTTGTAAAATATGTGCTGATAAACTACCCTAATGTGTAGGAAACACACCTGTTTCCTCACAGTAGGCCTTCTTTTCTAGATGAATGTATCCAGTCTCTTTTCCTTGACTTAATTGAAGCATTGTCCTGCATACTAGGATCATATGTAGCTCAGTCTCAGAAAAACTCAAGAACTACTGTAACATTATATTGTATAAACCTGACTCATTTGAAATATTTAGGGAATGCTGTGAATTATTTGAAAAGCTCAAGTCATATTTTAGAGATGTGTAGGAAATTTAACTTGTAACTACTTAAAGCATGTACTTCTATACAATTTGTTATATTTAATTTACATGTTATAGTATAATAATGTACTGAGCTGTTGCCAAATATAGGATATTGATTTAGGTTTGGGTGTTGTGTGTGTTGAATTCTGGATTCTTCTATCATAGAAGACCCAAGAAACTAATATAAGTGCAGCTGCGGAGGTTTTTCTGTTAGCAGGCGAGTGTTCACTCCATAGGGCGCAGGTCTGTCCTTTTGCAGTCCTTCCTGCTCTGCTAGGTTTTAGTCTGACACAGAAGTTGGGCAGTGGTTTAATTTTAATTTTTGAAGATCATTGAAATGTTTAAAAAGAGAGAATTTGATGATGACTGGCCGAACATGAAGAACTCATCTTAGTTACATGTTTTAGAAGAAGAAACTGACATTTGGAGAAATCAGAATACCAAGTTTCTAGGTATTTCTTTCAACTGGGATATAAAAGTCAGTATATTTTTTAGAAATCTTTTTTTGCCATATGCTTAAAATAATGAGATTTTCTACTGTGAACATCTGAGTATTGTAGAGAAATCTACATTTCAGTTTCCGCATCTCCGAGATCCTCTAGAAGAGACCCTGGTAGATAGTTATATGGTCATTTAGTTTCCTTTTGATGTCTTACCATTGTTTTATTAGCGTGTTCCTTTTTTTTTTTCTGAGACATTTGTAACTATGACCAAGTTATCAGAAGTAATGAACGTGTAAGACCTGAAAAGAATCTAACTTACTCTTGTATTAGGGAATTCTTTTTCAATAATATTGAACTGAAATTCCTGATTTCACTACCATGTGTAACTAGTAAGGGAACTTCCAAAAGAGGTTTCTTTTAAAAAGGACTTATGTCAGGGCTCAGGGCTTGAGATTTGTGTACTACTTGATTTGCTAAGTGGGTTCATGAAAATCTAATTAGTCATTTTTGTATATAAAATCACTTTTGACTAAATCTCTCTCCTGGCAGAGCCCTGTTGCATAAACCAGGGATTATAAAACAGATACTTCCAGAACATAGTGTGCTACAAAGTATTAATTTTGCTGAAGCATTTCAGGATGAGCTGCTAGTAACTGAAGGTAAGAATTTTGAAGGTATTCTAATATGGGTTGTGTTAACAAATCCAGCGTCTAGCTCCAGGAACCTACTGGGATCACCCCTGGAGATGGGTTGAATTGGGACTCAGGCTGGTCTTTGGGACACATGAATTCCTTCTTAAGGAGCACGGTGTCCCCTGAGGTGGGACATTCATTGTCCTCATGAATGAAAAAAAAAAAATAGCTGTACTTATTTTGTGTTGATTAGTGCTATGGATCATATAAAAGAATATTATAGTTTAATTTTTTAATGATTATTTTGAATGACATTTGTGGCAGATATCTTCATAGTTCACTTAAAGTTTTACAGTTAGATGTCTTGATTAATATAAATGTAAACTTATGGGATTCTTTTAGAATTTCCATTAAAATATAATTCTTTTTTTTTTTTAAGATTTATTTGTTTGAAAAGTAGAGTTACAGAGAGGCAGAGAGAAAGAGAGAGAGAGATTTTTTTTTTTTTGACAGGCAGAGTGGACAGTGAGAGAGAAAGGTCTTCCTTTGTCATTGGTTCACCCTCCAGTGGCTGCCACGGCTGGCGCGCTGCAGCTGGCGCACTGCGCTGTACCCAAATTTCTCAGTTGTTAACATTTGAACACATTTATTATTTTATTTTTTGGGATTCATTTATTTATTTCAAAGGCAGAGTGATGGGGAAAGCAGGGAGAGAGAAGAAGAGAGGGAAAAGAGAGAGGAATTGATCTTCCATCTACTGTTTACTCCCCCAAAAGCTGCCCATAGCCAGGACTAGGCCAGGCTGAAGTTAGAGCCAGGAAAGGCAGGAGCCAGGTGCTTCTCCTGGTCTCCCATAGGGTGTAGGGCCCAAGCACTTGGGCCATCCTCCACTGCCTTCCCGGGCCATAGCAGAGAGCTGGCTTAGAAGAGGGGCAACCGGGACAGAATCTGGCACCCTGACTGGGACTAGAACCCGGTGTGCCGGCGCCGCTAGGTGGAGGATTAGCCTGTTGAGCTGCGGTGCCGGCCGAGAGAGAGATCTTTCATCCGCTGTTCACTCCCCAGATGGCCGCAACAGCCGGAACTGAGATGATCCAGAGCCAATAGCCAGGAGCTTCTTTTGGGTCTCCTATTCGGTTTCAGGTGCCCAAGGACATAGGCCATCTTCAGCTGCTTTCCCAGGTCTTAGCAGAGAGCTGGATCAGAAATGGAGCAGCCAGGACTTGAACCGGTGCCCACATGGGATGCCGGCACTGCAGGCAGCTACTTTACCCACTGTGCCACAGCACCAGCTCCTAAAATACAATTTATGTTTAGAATGCAAATGCTTGTATATTCTATGAGATTTCTTGTATGTACAGATTCAGATGGCCTACTCTAGGTTCTTCTTGAGCACTATTTTATTATCTATAATTATTTAGTTAATTATCAGTACCTAGTGTCTAGATTTGTTTAAATTGCACATCTATGAGACTGCCACGATGAAATTGTGTGCCCTTAACCTTTTGCTGCAGATTTCTCCTTTTTTAAGTATATTTACCTGTTTCAAAGAGGAGTTCTAAAAATTCGTTAATACATATTTATAAAGGATTAAAACAGTGCCTGGAGAATGGGAAGGCTTCTATTTGTTTATATCTTTAAAAAATTTCTTATTTTACAGCTCTCAGCAATCCCTAAGATAAATTGTTACTCCATGTTAACATCTAGAGAGGTTAAGTAATAAAGCTAGTAAGTGGTAGGGTAGTTCAAAATCATAGACCCTCAGCCAGTCAATGATAATAATAATCAAAATGTCACTTACCCTAGCCTAGTAAAATCATATTCTGCAGTAATAAAATACATAAATTTATCTGTTATCTTGTGGTGGTCTTATGTTGAAGATTCATGTGTTTCAAAACATTGTTTTCTTTTTCAGTATATGATCTTCCCCAAAGGCCTAATGACATTCAACTCTTTTATGGAAACATGCGTAAAATTATACTTTCAGTAATTGGTGAATTCAGAGAGTCCGTTTCTAGCAGAGAATTTCTTCAGCCTTCTTCCAAAGCTAGCATGGAATCTCAAAGGTAGTACAAACAAAAGTCTTTGAACAGATTTTAGGATTATTGATAAATAGTAGTGCTGATCTTTTTCCCGTGTACTTTATTATTAATTTTTCTCAGTGTTTTTATTCTTATTTTTTAGTTTAAGTTGAAATCATTTCAAACTTTCAAGAGAGTTTTAAAGTAATAAGAGAATTCCTGTAAACCCTGTACCCAAATTTCTTAGTTATTAACATTTGAACACATTTATTATTTTATTTTTTGGGATTTATTTATTTATTTCAAAGGCAGAGTGATTGGGAAAGCAGGGAGAGAGAAGAAGAGAGGGAAAAGAGAGAGGAATTGATCTTCCATCTACTGTTTACTCCCCCAAAGGCTGCCCATAGCCAGGACTAGGCCAGGCTGAAGTTAGAGCCAGGAATCCATCCAGGTCTCCCACATGGGTGTCAAGTGCCCAAGTACTTGGCCCATCTTCTGCTGCCTTCCCAGGGGCATTAGCAAGAAGCTGAATGGGAAACGGAGCACCCAGAACCTGTACAACACTGCAGTATTCAGGGATGCCAACATCACAAGCAGTAGCCATAAGGCCGGCCCCACTGCATTTATCTTACCATTTATTTCTATGTAAATTTTTTTCTGAATCATCTAAGTAAATTGCAGGCATGATGACTGATTAGCCCTAAATTTCCGAAAATCACTCCACAATGTGTGCATGGTAAACCAGTTAAAATTAGAACACTTAATATTCATTCAGTAATGCTAGTTATCCCACAAATTCCATGCATATTTTGCTAGTTGTTTGAATAATGTCCTTATAGTTAAACCGTAAAGCCAAAAACTTCCTCCCTGGGCTAGAATCTAATCTGTAAGTACATGATATTTAGTTAGCTTGTCTCTTACCCTCTCTCATTATAGAACAGTTCCTCAGTCTTATCTTTCATAAGTGAGGTGACACAGAAGATTGGGTTATCAAGTCAGAACCGCAGAATTAAAGATACTATTGAGAATCGAGCTTTGCTAGTAATTTCAGGTGAAACCAGGAACAATCTGGGATTGCCACATTAATTCTTGTGTTATAGCTTACACAAAAGTTGGAACCGTCTCGAGCATTGTTTCTAAGACCATCTCAGCTAGGAAATCTGTAAATTAATATATAAATCCACATGCATCTATATCTATTTCTGCTTATAACCATGAGTTTGCACTGATACCTCTTTACAGTTCTAATCTAACACCATAGAGTTGGATGCTTCTGCTCCAGTAGTGGGAATCTTGGCCCCATTATCTTTAATATGCTTGCATTTTTACTCAATCCCACCCACCCCCACCCTCCCCTTTTTAAGTAATCTTTCACCACACAGGCTGTCTCCCTGAGCCTGGTGCTCTGGCTCATGCCAACATTTCTTTTTCCTACACTTTTTTTTTTTTTTATTAAAATTTATTTATTCATTTGAAAGGAAGAGTCACAGAGAGGCAGAGTCAGAGAGAGAGAGTTTTTCCATCCGCTGGCTCACTCCCCAAATGGCCCAACAGCCAGAGCTGGGCTAGACCGAAGCCAGGAGCCAGGAGCCTCCTCTGGGTCTCCCATGTGGGTGTGGAGGCCCAAGGACTTGGGCCATCTTCCACTGCCTTCCCAGCCCATCAGCAGGGAGCCGGATCAAAAGTGGGGTAACTGGGACTGGCACCAGTGCCCATATGCGATGCCAGCATTGCAAGCAGTGGCTTTACCTGATATGCCACAGCACCAGCCCCTCCTACACTTTTAATGTTGATCTTTCTTCAAACAGATTCAAAGAAATAATTAGAGTGTGTGTGTGCGTGTGTGCATGTAATCTTGAAATCACCTAAGTTCTGAGGAATTGGTTTTTAGCAAGAAAAGCCAAGAACCAACCTTTATAAAAAACATTTATTTCTGACTTCTGGTCCTCTTCTTTGAGGTAGTAGAGGTCTGACTTGAGGTTGAGAAGGCATGAGTGCCAGACAGTTATTTCTGTGTCTGCTTATCGTGGACTTGAAATAAACAATTATATAGCCCCACTGAATGTAGGAGAATTTGGCTACCACATAGCTAAATTTCCGTTTTCTCATGTGCTTTGGTGATGACGAAGTTCAGTTAAAAGAGCAGGCATTTAGCCCAGCAGTTAAGATGTCTATGCCACATTTTGGAGTGCCTGGGTCTGATACACGTCTTTGGTGATACCTCTTCAGCTTGTTCTATAATATGAACCCTGGGAGGCAGCAGGTGATGGCTCAAGTGATTGAGTTCCTGCCACCATGTGGGAGACTTGGAGTGAGTTCTTAGCTCCTGACATCAACCTGGCTCAGGCACAGTCTTTTCATTTTATTTTTATTTTTTTTAAAGGTTTGTTGATTTGTTTAAGAGACAGAGTTATAGACTAAGAGAGGGAGAGACAAAGAGAGAGGTCTCCCATCTGCTGGTTCATTCCCTAAATGGCCACAATGGCCGGAGCTCAGCCAATCTGAAGCCAGGAGCTTCTTCCAGGTCTCGTACGTGGGTAAAGGGGCCCAAGTATTTGGGCCATCCTCCACTGTCATGCACAGTCTTGATGGACATTTGGGAAGGGAACCAGTGGATAGCAGCTTTCTTTCTATTTTCTTTCTAATTTTCTGTGTCTCTCTCTGCCTCTGCCTCTTAAATTTAAAAAAAAAAAAGTAGAATTCAGTTGAATTATTATTTTTATAATTTAAGATTTATGAGAAAACACTTTGTTTTGACAATAAAACTCTTCCTAAATTTCTTGCTGTATGTAGTATTTTGCCCAGAAGACACTCTGGTGCCAGCATCATGAAACCAGTTATCATTGTGCAGATATAACTACATCAAATGTTTCATTTTTTTTAAATTTCTAATATCAGCCTGTTTCGTTTTAAATCTTTCAAGAGACTTTAGATGGCATGCATAAATCAAGGCAAAAGAACAACTTAAATCAGTGAATGTTGTAATTAAAATTCTTGTAATATTTTACCTATATTGTGTTGTGGTTTTTTTTGTCCACTACTGTTGAGTATACTCATACACAACATGAGGGGTTTTATTCACTGAAAAATACACGGATTGTAATGTACTTCTAGTTTCGTCTTTTTATTTTTATATTTATGAATAAATATCCAAAAATATATGACACAATCTGGTGCTTTATATTTTTAACTTCCCTCTCTGATTTGTTGAATTTTAAATCATTTTATTAGTGAATCAGGAGCTTGTGGAAAACACGGTGGCAATGTGTCTTTGGACGTCTTACCTGTGAAAGGCCCTCAGGGTTCTCCATTTCTCGCACAAGCTGTTCCCCTGCCTCAAGATGCGTCAGCTTCTGAAGAGACATGGACTGTTCAACCTGAACACCTGGTCTTGGTAGCTCCTTCTTCTTGTGAGTGTATCAGCCGCGAACATGTCACAAGTATATCCTGGAGTTGGGGTCTGTGTGCTCTCTGCCCTGTGGCTCTGCTAAAATGTGCAAATAGACTAGATGATTTTTGGCTGGTAGTTTCCACACCTCTGAGACTGGACTCAGACTTGCCTCGGGCTGTGTCATGATCCTGAAGCCACATTCCACAGCTGTGCCATACGCCTACGCAATTGCTCACTGGGCACGTGACCTCTTGTTATCCATAACACTGATATCATTGGCTCACAATGGCAGTAAATCTGGCACAGTCATACATGTCAGAGTTAAGACCAGGCAATAACGACGTTCAGGTGCCCATTTTTCTCCAACTGTTCACTATTGCCAGTGTCTTTGTAGTTTCCAGGGGTAAAGGGTAGGGTTGTCCTGTTCAGGATTTGAAATGCTTGGAACTGAGCAGTGTAGGGAGCAGATAAGGTTATATACCAGTGTCTTTATTAGAAGAGTTGTTTTTATGATTTACTAACTTTTTTTTCCACTATTGCTAAATGTAATATTCTATTTTTCTGATTCAATAGGTGATGTAGCAACACCTGGACGTTTTCAGATCATAAATAGTTCTGTTAGGTTACTGAAATTTGAGCTATACTGGCCAGCCCATTGCCTGACAGTCACACCACAGCACGGATTTATTGCACCAGAGTAAGTGTGATTTCTGTGTTGATTATTGGGTGTTTTTCAGATATTGTTGTGATCTTTTTTTTTTTTTTAGTATTTATTTAAAGGCAGAGTGACAAGGAGAGAGATCAATCAGTCTTCCATTCACCGGTTCACTCCCCAATATTGCCTCCACAGCCATGTTTGGGCTGGGCCAAAGCTGCAAGTTTGGAAGTCCACCTGGGTCTCCCACATGAGTGTCATGAACCCAAGCACTTGTGCCATCTTCCACTACCTTTCCAGGAGCATTAGCAGGGGGCTGAATTGGAAACAGAGCAGCCGGGACTCAAAGCAGCACTCTGATATAGCATGCTGGCATTGCAGGTGATGGCTTGACTTACTGTACCACAGTGCCAGCCCTATGTGGTGGTGATTTTTTTAAGGATCGAATAATACATCATTTTAGTTTACTCACTAAAGTTTTGCACTGTGCTGACTGTACAAAGCTTGTGCTTGGTTCTATGAGACAACAGTGAGTTCAGGACACACTCATTAGTGGAGAAGAGGTCATACACACATTCAGTTAGGGTGTGGCCCAGGACAGTGAGGGAACACAGAGTCTTCAGAGGGAAGACCTCAAAACATTTGCTGACGTCCCATCCTGCCCACACAATTATAAGCAAGGAATACAGCCAGAGCATGTGATAAAGTGGTCATAGTGGCTCTAAAGCCCCAGTGATTATGCAGTGTGTTTCCTTGGTTTGGATTGTATCCTGCTGATTTTGCGTAAAGGATACTTTTCAGACAGAATTTTCTGATTTGATGTTTGAGCCATAACCTACCTTCCCATTTTCTACATAGAATACTCTGGTACTAGGGCCAGCATTGAGGTGTAGCAGGTAAAACTGCTGCCTACAATGCCAGAATCCTGTATGGGTGCTGATTCAGTTCCCAGCTGCTCTATGTCCATTCCAGCTCCCTGTGAATGGTCTGGGAAAGCAGCAGAGGATGGCACAAGTGCTTGGGCCCCTGCATCCATGTGGGGAGACCCAGATGAAGGTCCTGGCTTCTGCCTGCCTAAGCCCTGACCATTGTTGCCATTTGGGGAGTGAACCAATAGATGGCAGATCTCTATGTCTTACCCTCCTTTTCTGTAACTCTGACTTTCCAATACATAAATAAATACTTAAAAGAAAAATGAGAATTCTATCAGAGGGAGCCTTTGGAGATACAGCTGCCTTTGATACACAACCTAGTTACTAAAAGAGGAATCCACAGCTCCCCAGCTTCCCAGGGGCTTCATCTGATTCAATGTAGACCTCTTACTTCTGGAAGTTGCTTCAGATTTGGGATTAGCTGTTTTGCAAAAGAACGTGAAGTTTCTTTACTTGTGCAATATGCTGAGTGTGCATTTAGGAGTGTGTACTTTAATGAGCCTATCAACCAAAATACGTATGGTCAGGACCACTCCACGTAAGTATTGCTGGGACCAGAGTAGTCAGTTGACCAGGTACCAAGTGTGCAGCACTTTCAGCTAAGTTTGAAAGGATGGGGTATAATGGACCAGGTTTTTCTTAAATAACTTTTTCCATAATGCTTTTTTTTTTCCTTCCATAGCTATTAGCAGTGAAAAATAATTTTGCCTTGCCATTTTTGGCATGTATGACTGGTGATTTCTTTTAAGTCATATATCTGATCACACTGTCCACATTTAAACTTTTTTTTTTTTTTTTGACAGAATTAGACAGTGAGAGAGAGAGACAGAGAGAAAGGTCTTCCTTCCATTTGTTCGCTGCCCTAATGGCCGCCACGGCCCGGCGCACTGCGCCGATCCAAAGCCAGGAGACAGGTGCTTCCTCCTGGTCTCCCATGCAGGCGCAGGACCAAAGCACCTGGGCCATCCTCCACTGCCCTCCCGGGCCTCAGCAGAGAGCTGGACTGGAAGAGGAGCAACTGTGACAGTGCGCCGGCACCACAGGCGGAGAATTAGCCAACTGAGCTGTGGCGCTGGCTCACATTTAAACTTTCATTGGCACTCCATGGCTCTTGAAGAGAACATTCAGCACAGAAAATTTGAACTACTGGCTAATAAAAAATTTTTTTCCTTCATTTTTTTTGAGGCCCCCTCCAGCATTTCTTTCAGTTTCCTCCTTATCTGTTACACTCTGTTTGTATCATGACTGTATCATTCTTAATTATCAAGTTCCTTGGAGCTTTTATAGTATTAATATTTGCTCCAGAAATATCTATTTCTGCTTTCAGAATGATATTTCTATGACAGTTTGTGTTCGCATGAGTTTTGCTCTTAGCTTCCAGGGTTTGCGCCATTCAACTCTGTTGGCCACTGAGAGGGGACTTTCAGGCCAGGTAAAGTGTGTGTAGAGCTGTGTGGGAGGCAGTCGCTGTTCTCTACTGATTCTGAGCAGTAAGGAAATAGTTACTGGCTGTATTGTTCCAGAACAGTATTTATAGCTCTTGTGATTACTGCTATTATAGATTGTCCTTGGGTTTTATTGTTAAATTCTTTTTTTAAGGAGTAAGCTACAAATTCTTGTGAGTCCTAATTCGTCCTTATCCACCAAACAGTCGATGTTCCCATGGAGTGGTTTGATTTATATACACTGTGACGATGGACAGAAGGTATATCTTAAGTGTTGTTTTAAGCAACATTTCTTTTACTTTGTTGCATGATTCTTATCACTATTTATATTATAGAAATCAAGTGAAAGTGTTTTTTTTTTTTCAGCCCGGTTGTGATTATTTAGTTAGAGCACTTAGTATAGAATTTTGCTGTGAATATCCTCTCTTGAGGAATGGGGGGGGTGGGCGGGGAATGGGCAAGTGGAGAGCAGGGCTTAGAAGCTATTGCTTATAGGCGAAATTTCACATAAAGAAGAAAAATAGTTAGGGGAGAGGAGAGGATACAGAGTCACAGTTTTACTTTGGTTTGAGATCTGAACAAAGCACTACATTCATTAATATTTCATTTGTCTGGAATTTGTTTTGTCTATCATGATTTAAAAACTGGAACTGGGGACCAGTACTGTAGCGCAGCTGGGTAAGCCACCATCTGTAGCGCCGGCATCCCGTATGGACACCGGTTCAAGTCCTAGCTGCTCCACTTCTGATCTAGCTCCTTGCTGATGTGCCTGGGAAAGCAGCAGAGGATGGCCCAAGTGCTTGGTCCCCTTCACCCACATGGGAGACCTGGATGAAGCTCTTGGCTCCTAGCTTCGGCCTGGTCCAGCCCTTGTCATTGTGGCCATTTGGGGTCTCTGTCCTCTTTTTTCTCTGTCTTTCCCTCTCTTGCTATAACTCTGACTTTCAAATAAATAAATATATCTTTTTAAAAAATAAAAACTGAGATTATTTCTTTTAAAATGGTAGTAACATTTGTGTCTTATCTCTGACTCATTTCAGAAAATTGTGAAAGTTCAAATTCGAGAAGATCTGGCTCAGGAAGAACTTCTGCCCCATCTCACCTCCAGCACATTTGGAATTCTTACCTCTGCCTCAGAGCCTTCAGTCAGTCATTTGGTAAAACCAATGACAAAACCACCTTCCACCAAAGTTGAAATAAGAAATAAGACTATTGCTTTTCCTGTAACAGAACCTGGTAAAACTTCAGGTATTGTATCACAAAAATTATGCAGCTGAAATGTCTGCTGTTACATTGAATCTAATGCTTTGTTATTAGTTAACCATTAATTAATGATCAGTGCACATTTTCCCCTTGATTGTGGAAAAAAAAAATACAGCTAGCCTCGATGACAGGCTGGATTTGGACATTTAACAATATTAAAATTTTAGACTGAAGCATATAGTAATTCTATATTTTCCAGGAATCTTAGATTTATATGATGACCTGAGCCATCCAGATCACTGACTGGAGTTATTAGTAAGTTGTAAATGAAGACGAGAGGCTGTGGCTGGAGCCTGGCTCCATCATAGGCTAATGTGACTTTGAGACTCATTTCTCCCTGTCACAGACCATTGAAATGAACTCTGTCCACAGAGGCTTTGAGGATAAGACTGATTCATGTATTCAGGAACAGTTGTAAAGTGTCTGTCATGTCACAGGCCCTCTGCTTTGCTCATATGTGTTCCTCAAAAGTCCTGCGATAATTTTTTGTCTCTGTCTCCATCCTTCTCTGTCCCTCATATTTTCCTCCCTCCTTGTCTGTCTCTTTCTCTGTCTCTCCTTCCCTCCTTCCCTGCTTCTGTCTCTCACATTCTATCTCTTTCTCCATCTCTCTGTCTTTTTGCTGGCTCAGGCTAAGTGTGTAGTGGTGCAGATGGGACTTATTAGAAGGAATTTGGCCCTCTAGCTCCTTGCAGGTCACCCCCAGGAGGCACCATGTTGTTGCTCTCAATTTCTAGCCCAGTGCTTCCTGACCAGCACCTTCTTCTCCAGCTCTCTTGGTCTCATGATTGGAACAGCCCTCTGACCTCATTGTGATCTTCAGTCTCCCAGCCCTGCCGCCTTTGCTGTTTCCACCACCTACTGGTGGCAGTCTTCTCTCAGAACCCCCTTGAGTCCTGTACTCCCTCATTTGTGATCACTGCCTCACACACTCTCCACATTCCTGCCTGGCAAGTCCACCTGGTGAAACCCACTGTCTAGGCACTGCATGTCGCCGTCCTAGCAGCAGTACTTTGCTGGACTGCCTTGTTCATGGGTTCATGGTCATAAATCTCACCATGAGGCTTTCTGTAGACCGCCTCACTGTGTCCACAACCTCCCCAGTGGTGTCCCCTTGTTGCTTACTGGAGCTCCCCTTCTCCCCTCACCTGTTCTTGACTTTGTCTTGTATAGGGAAAGTAGAGAAGGTATTAGAAATGGCGACTGTTTCCATCATAAGACAAAGCCCTCTGCTTGGAACATGGGCCCTCCTCACTCCTGGGCTCCCAGCCATCAGTTTCTCGTGTCTGCACACACAATGCTGTACCTTCACAGTTTAGGAAATACCTTCCTTTCTTGCCCCACCTGATTGTTTTATTTTTATTTTTTTAAAGAATTTTTATTGATTTGAAAGAGTTAACAGAGAGAGGTAGAGCCAGAAAGAGAGGTCTTCCATTCTGCTGGCTCACTCCCCAAATACTGAAACGGCCAGAGATTAGCTGATCCGAAGCCAGCAGCCAGGAGCTTCTTCCAGGTCTCCCATGCAGGTGCAGGGGCCCAAGGAGTTGGGCCACCTTCTGCTGTCCCAGGCCACAGCAGAGAGCTGGATTGGAAGAGGAGCAGCCGGGACTTGAACCGGAGTCCATATGGGCTGCCAGCACTGAAGGCTGGGGCTTTAACCTGCTGTACCATAGCACCAACCCCCTGATTGTTTTAGAAAGCACTATATTTCCAAGAGAGCTCCCGTAAGGGCCTCTCCCTGTGCTACAGAGGTGGGTCTGTCACAGAGGTCAGGTGAGTGGCCCTCTGTTGGGCAAATTGTGATGCAGTTTTCCTTTTAGAGAGCTGTCTGGAACTGGAGAACCATGGTCCCACAGCCGTGAAGTGGCACCTATCATCCTTTGCTCCGCCTTACGTCAAGGTCAGTAATGATTACCTCCCATATGTCTGTTTTAGTGTTTAAACATTATGCAAGATATTTAAAAAATTGAGTGTGGGTGTGGCCTGGTTTTGCTGGTTACTTGTTCTACCAGTTCATTTACTTGGATTTTCTGTGTAGATGGGGTAATAGAAGGTAAATTAGACATTATATGTAAAATCTGTGCTGCTTCCATTTAATTCTGTCCTCTAGACCTGATTTTCATCTGAAATAACTTTATTTTATTACAGAGCATTGTGTGTGTACATGCCCACATTCCTCTCTGTGTTCAGAGCGCTGCTGTGCTTTCAGCTGGGGTAGGAGGTGGGGTTGAGGCCTTCTGAGTGCTGCTTTCTGGCCACAGCAGGAGCCCTTGCTGGTGGCACCATCTGAAGTGAGCGTGCTTGTCATTTGTGTTACTTGGAACACTCCAGTCTCTCTGCTGTGTATTCAGTGTAAGGGTAACAGTGTTCAGCCAGAAAGTGCGTGCTAAACATGGTCGCTGGACCTACTGCAAACAAATAAAAAAAATGGTGTTACAGGATATGTGAAATGAAACCACACATTCAACAGTGTCCTCAGGGTCATTGAGGAAATGACAGCCATTTGACATTATGAGTAGCAGGTCGAAGCTCACTGTGGCCAGGAAAGTCAGAAAGATGAGCAAGCTCGCCTCTGCAGTGGTGGAGACAACGTGATGGGCCGCAGAGCTCAGGCAAGGGGCACCCCTACTCCTGAGGTGCTTTAAGCTCTCCCTGTCTGCTGCTACCTGGTTTTGGTGTGTCTCTCATAACCATAAAGCTGATGATGTCCCTGTGGAATTTGTCTGTTGTGTTACTGGTTTTAAGTTGATTGTTTGGATCGTTGCTTTGCAGGGAGTTGATGAAAGTGGCGATGTGTTTAGAGCTACCTACACAGCATTCAGATGTTCTCCTGTCACTGGAACACTGGGAAGTTGTGGACTCCAAAAGGTGAGTTCCAACATTTTTTCCACAGCCAGCTACAAAAAACCTGCTGTTTACTGTCTGGTAGTGCTTCGTTTGACTCCAACCAGTTTAGTGTCTCTCACCTAGCTCTGTGCTACACGCAGAGCCAGTCTGCTCATGAGACAGGTAGCCTGCCTAGGTGTGAGGCAGCATGCTCACGTTGCACTCAACAGAAAGTTTTGCTATGAATGAATTTTCAGTTAAAGAAAACACCATGCTTAGTGATAAAGGTTACAGGTGCCATTGATCCAGATGACAGTTTTGACTACCAGCTGGAGCTAGAAAAACTTACCACTGCTCAAAAGCAACTCAGTGTTTGTGGCTTATTCGATTATATTATCTTCATGGATGACAGATCCCTCCAGCTACTGTGACCCTCTTCGGTCTGGATTCGTTTTTAGGCCTGACAGTCCCTTTATTTTTTATTTATTTATTTTTTGACAGGCAGAGTGGACAGTGAGAGAGAGAGACAGAGAGAAAGGTCTTCCTTTTGCCGTTGGTTCACCCTCCAATGGCCGCCACGGCCGGCACACTGCGG
The DNA here is from genome assembly GCF_964237555.1 of Oryctolagus cuniculus. NCBI lineage: Eukaryota > Metazoa > Chordata > Mammalia > Lagomorpha > Leporidae > Oryctolagus > Oryctolagus cuniculus. The sequence goes on from NC_091441.1 coordinate 69,988,034, forward strand.
CCGGCGCACCGTGCTAATCTGAAGGCAGGAGCCAGGTGCTTCTCCTGGTCTCCCATGGGGTGCAGGGCCCAAGCACTTGGACCATCCTCCACTGCACTCCCTGGCCACAGCAGAGAGCTGGCCTGGAAGAGGGGCAACCGGGACAGAATCCGGCGCCCCAACCGGGACTAGAGCTCAGTGTGCTGGCGCCGCTAGGCGAAGGATTAGCCTGTTGAGCCACAGCGCCGGCCCAGACTCCCTTTATTTGTCTCCTAGTGATACTCATCGTCCTCAGGGCCTCAGTAGTCTACTTCTTCGATCTAATTTGCCGAAAATCATCTAAACTGTAGCACTTACATGATATTGGCCCATTTTTCAGACTTTCAGGCTTCTAATAAGCTTTAGAGTATAGCTTTAACTTAGAACTGATTGTATAAACATGCTTTCAGGGTTTCAGATAGTTTTGCAAGTGTAGTTTATTCCATTATCCAAACCACAAGAGAAGCAAAGCAGAATAGGACACATTGCTCAAGAACAGTTTGACATATGAGGAGGGATTGCAGAATGAAGAAATCCTGCAGGAAAGACATCCCAGGTCTGTAGGTTGGAGACTGGATGTGTTGAGACAGTCCTAAACCTGACTTGACTCACAGGTTCGATAGAATCCCATCAGCCCCGGCTGGATTAACACCACCCGCCCATTTTGTTTGTTTTATTTTTATGTTGAAATTGGCAAGTTGATCCTAAGATTCATATGGATATACAAGGGATCCAGGATAACCAAAATAATCTTGAAAAAAGAAAAAGTTAGGGGCTGATGTCGTGGCACAGTCAGTAAAGTCGCTGCTTGCAATGCCAACACCAATATGACTGCTGGTTCGTGTCTTGGATGCTCCACTTCTGATCCAGCTCCCTGGGAAGGGTAGTGGAAGATGGGGCAAGTGCTTGGGCCCTTGCTACCCACATGGGAGACCTGGAGGAGGCTCCTGGTTCCTGGCTTTGGCCTTGCCCAGCCCTGGCCGTTGCAGCCATCTGAGGAATGAACCAGCAAATGCAAGATCTTTGTGTAGCTCTTTTCTTTTCTCTTCCCTTCTTTTCTTTCTTTCTTTCTTTTTCTTTTTCTTTTTTTTTTTTTTTAAAGATTTCTTCCTTTATTCAAAAGTCAGAGTTACACAGAGAGTGGAGAGGCAGAGAGAGAGAGGTCTTTCATCCGATGGTTCACTCCCCAGTTGGCTGCAGCGCCTGGAGCTGCACTGATCCGAAGCCAGGAGCCAGGAGCCTGGAGCCTCTTCCAGGTCTCCAATGTGGGTGCAGGGGCCCATGGACTTAGACCATCTTCTACTGCTTTCCCAGGCCATAGCAAAGAGCTGGATCAGAAGTGGAGCAGACAGGTCTCGAACCAGCGCCCATATGGGATGCTGGCACTTCAGGCCAGGGCATCCTGGCCACCCACTGGGCCAGAGCGCTGGCCCCTCTGTAGCTCTTTCAAATAAATAAATCTTAAAAAAAAAAAAAAAAGGAGAAGAAGAAAAAAGTAGTAGGACATACACTTCCCATTTCAAAACCTATTATAAAGCTATAGTAAAACTGCGGTATTGACATGAGAAAGACATACAGAATTCTATAGGCATGGAATAGTATTGAAAGTCCCAAAGTAAACACTGATATGTATGGCCAGTTGGTTTTTTAAGTAAGGGTACTGAGACAATTAGATGGGGAAAGAATATTTTTCAACAAATGGTGCTGAGACTGCATATTCATATGCAAGAGAATGAAGTTGTACCCTTATCTACATTAAAAACTAACTCAAAATGGATATTAAGTATAAGAGCAGAAAGTGTAAAACTCCCTGGAAGATGAATCTAGGAGTAAACCTTCATGACCATGGGTTAAGCATTGGTTTCTTAGGTATGACACCAGTAAATAAAAAAAAGCCACACAATACAAAATAGGCCAGTTGGCCCGCGCCGCGGCTCATTTGGCTAATCCTTCGTCTGTGCTGCCAGCACCCTGGGTTCTAGTCCCGGTTGGGGCCTCAGATTCTGTCTCGGTTGCCCCTCTTCCAGGCCAGCTCTCTGCTGTGGCCCGGGAGTGTAGTGGAGGATGGCCCAAGTGCTTGGGCCCTGCACCCGCATGGGAGACCAGGAGAAGCACCTGGCTCCTGGCTTTGGATCTGTGCGGTGCGCTGGCCGTAGCAGCCATTTGGGGGGTGAACCAATGGAAAGGAAGACCTTTCTCTCTGTCTGTCTCTCTCTCACTATGCACTCTGCCTGTCCAAAAAAATAATAACAATAATAATAGGCCAGTTACCAAATTTAAAATTTAAAAGCACTTGTACATCCACAAACACTGTCACAAAAGTAAAAACATTATTTACAGAATGGAAGAAATTGTCTTCAAATATTAGATGAAGCACTTGTATCTATAATATGTTAAGAACTTTTATAGCACCAAAAAAAAAAAAAAAAATGACTCGGCCAGCGCCATGGCTCAATAGGCTAATCCTCTGCCTTGCGGTGCCGGCACACCAGGTTCTAGTCCCGGTCGGGGCACCAGATTCTGTCCTGGTTGCCCCTCTTCCAGGCCAGCTCTCTGCCTAGGCCTGGGAGTGCAGTAGAGGATGGCCCAAGTCCTTGGGCCCTGCACCTGCATGGGAGACCAGGAAAAAGCACCTGGCTCCTGGCTTCGGATCAGCACGGTGCGCCAGCCGTGGCGGCCATTGGAGGGTGAACCAATGGCAAAAGGAAGACCTTTCTCTCTGTCTGTCTCTCTCTCACTGTCCACTCTGCCTGTCAAAAAACAAAACAAAACAAATGAATCAGCTTTAAAATTGAGCAAGATTTTAATAGATTCCTCCAAACAGGATATACAGGTGGCCAAAACACAGTAAAGATGCTTAGAATTCTTTTAGCAAAATCAACCAATACTGGAAATGACACATCAATTCATATACACTAAGATGACTGTGTTTTTTGTTTTGTTTTGTTTTTGTTTTTGTTTTTGTTTTTAACAAAATCACAGTGTTGGAGAGGAGATGGACAAGTTGGAACTGTCGTGCATTGCTGGTGGGAATGTAAAGTGGTGCAGCTGCTACAGAAAGTCCTCAGTAAGCTCAGCATAGAGTTCTGTGTGACCCAGCAATTCCACTTCTGGGTATAGACCTAAAAACTTACAATGGCTGTTCAAACAAAAAACCTCTACAAAAGCTTAATAGTAACATTATTTTTAATAACCAAAAAATTAAAAATGAATAGCTCAAATTCACTGATGAACAGATGAACAAAATGTGATATATCCATACAATGAAATATTATTTGCCCATGAAAAGGAATAAAGTTACCAGTATATGCTCCAACCTGACGGATGAGCCTTGACAACATTATGCTAAATGAAAGAAGCCAGTCATAATAGACCACACATTGAATGACTTTAATGTGAAATATTTAGGATAAGCAAATCTGTGGAGACAAGAAAATAGATTAGGGACAGAGAGTAAGGGTGGAAAATGGGCAGTGACTGCTAATGGTTTAGAATTCCTTTTTGGGTTGTTGAAAGTATTAAGATGAGATTGTAGTGATGGTAACACAGTTATTTAAATGTACTAAAAACCAGTGACTGTGTACTTGGAACGGGCAAATTTTATGGTGTCTTAATTTCTTTCATGTGATGGTCAGTCAGGTGTAGCCACAAGAAGAGAAGCACAGAAAACAAAGTTTATTGCACTTAAGATTCCCCGAGAGGAGGAGACTGTCATATAGGATCACGGGGATGGTCAGATGGCAGAAGACAGGAATGAGGAGCGGGCTTAAGATTGTATCTTTTCTTGGTAGTCTCCTTTGGACGAGTAAGGCAGTTTCAGATTGGTGGATTTAAGCTACTGGAGAGGTATTTAGGCACCTTGTACCCAGCTTTGGGATGATTAAGTGAGAGAAACTTGGCTCCCTAATGTGGCAGGCCAATACAGTGTGACCCCACATTGGTGGGTTTATACATCACAGACCAGCTCCTGCCTGTTGTCTTTTTTTTTTTTTTTTTTTTTTTTTTTTTGAATAGGTAGAGTGGACAGTGAGAGAGAGAGACAGAGAGAAAGAGAAAGGTCTTCCTTTGCTGTTGGTTCACCCTCCAATGGCTGCCGCGGCCGGCGCGCTGCAGCCGGCGCACCGCGCTGATCTGATGGTAGGAGCCAGGTACTTCTCCTGGTCTCCCATGGGGTGCAGGGCCCAAGCACTTGGGCCATCCTCCACTGCACTCCCTGGCCACAGCAGAGAGCTGGCCTGGAAGAGGGGCAACCGGGACAGAATCTGGTACCCCGACCGGGACTAGAACCCGGTGTGCTGGCGCCGCAAGGCGTAGGATTAGTCTAGTGAGCCATGGCGCCGGCCCCTGTTGTCTCTTAAGAATTAACTACCTTCACTGGCAAGTTTCATTCATTTATTTATTTATTTATTAAATTTGGAAGGCAGAGAAATATCTTCAGTCTTTGCCTCACTCCCCAAATGCCTACAACAGCCAAGGCTGAGCCAGAGCAAAATAAGGAACCTAGAACTCCATCCAGCTCTTGCTCATGAATGGCAGGTACCTAGGTACTTAAGCCATCATCTGCTGTGTGCTGGGATGGGAAGCATGGTAGCCAGGACTTGAACCTGTCACCCCAATATGGGATTCAGGCATCCAAAACGGCATCTTAAGCCACTGCATCAAATGCCTGCCCTCCAAAGAGATTTATGTTAAAATATGCACAGCAATGAAAGCTACATATAATACATACAAGGGATATTAAAAAATTATGGAGAAGATATATTAAAATGTGTATAGAGTAAAAAAAATGTAATGACTCATTTCTTTGAAAGGCAGACAGAAAGACAGAAACATATATCTTCAAATTATTGAGTCACTCTTCAAATGCCCACAATAGCCGGTGCTGCGCCCAGCCCAAAGCCAGGATCCTAGAACCTAATGTAGATCTCCCATATGTTTAGCAGGGACCCAACTACTTAAGCCATCACCATTGCCTCCCAGGGTGTCTGTTAGCAGGAAACTGGAGTCAGGAGCAGAGTAGCTGGTACTTGAATCAAACAATCTGATGGGAAGACAGGTGTCCCAAGAGTATCTTAGTTGTACCAAATGCCCTCCCTAGATTTCAGAGCGTTTTACACCGTAATAAGCTTTCCTTTTCTATTTTCATGAGGTTTTTTTTGTTTGTTTGTTTGTTTGTTTTTTGACAGGCTGAGTGGGCAATGAGAGAAAGAGACAGAGAGAAGGTCTTCCTTTTCCTTTGGTTCATCCCCCAAATGGCTGCTGCGGCCAGCGCACTGCGCTGATCCGAAGCCAGGTGCCTCTCCTGGTCTCCCATGCGGGTGCAGGGCTCAACTGCTTGGGCCATCCTCCACTGCACTCCTGGGCCACAGCAGAGAGCTGGCCTGGAAGAGGGGCGACCAAGACAGAATCTAGCGCCCCGACCGGGACTAGAACCCGGTGTGCCAGCGCCACAAGCGGAGGATTAGCCTATTGAGCCACGGCGCCAGCCCATTTTCATGAGGTTTTTAAAGTACACTGAAATGGTATATAGATTGTTTCTCAATAAAGCTGTTAAAACAGAAACAAGAGAGCAGGGCTAGACTGTCTCCAAAGAACTTCTCCTTTTTACAAAATACAGTCATGATTTTTTTTTTTTTTTGGTTGTGTGCATCACTGTAAATCCTGGACTGAACTAACTTTTTGCTACATTTTACATACCCAGTGTGTGAAATGTCTTTGTCAGATGAATTCTAAGTCTGGTTACTTAATTTATATCAGAAGCAAAAACCCAGAAAAACACATTATTCTGAGACCATTTAGAAAAATATTACCTAATAGCATGGTTAGTGATATATACAGTAGTAGCCCAGAAGGAAAACAGAACAGTTTCTTAGTTATAACATATTTATTAAAGTGACAAATGTACTCAGTAATTTTTTTAAAACATTGAGCAGTTTAGTAAGAAGAATAACCGAGATCGTGAACATTCACATTCCCAGTATGTACCTATTGTTTGATATGTGATGATAATGGATTTTTTCTCTCCTCTTTGTCTTGCTTTGTGTTCAGTGTTTGAAGGGCTATGATTGGGATTATGTGATACCATAGTCCCAATTGGTTCCAAATCAATGGTGTATTTTGCTCATGGATGCAGAATGTGGTTGTTTCTACCCTTTTCTTCCTTTATCATATCATGGCCCACTTAGTTAGCAGCTTAATTCCCTCCTCCTGATGCTCTCATCTCTTGTCCGGCCTTTGCCTTCAGAAGCTGTCAGCTCAGGCTTACTTGGCTTTTACTTCTTACTTTTCTGCCTGGGCAGAAATTAGGTCACTTGAGTTTTTTAACGTTTGAGTCCAGAATCACAATACTGACTCATAACCTAACTTGTGACTGGTAATCTTAACACTGAATTCTTTGATAAAGCTTAGACTCTTTAACACTGGTAAATGTTATAAAGTGCTATTTTTAAATATTACAGTTTTCTCATTACTGAGCTTTTAAGCACAGATTGTACACATGTATGTAACTTTGAGCTGTCTGGTCAGGGTGTAAGTAGCCCTCAGTAAGAATCTGAAGTTAACCATGATATGAGCTATGGTTAGTGTCCAGGAGCTTGTCCTGTTGTACCTCCTGTTACCACCACCCTCCTCCACGGTCAGCTTCCACAGCTTCCTCCTCTTACTGTGGCCAGTGAGGGGTCCGTGGTCATTGCCTCTGCAGAGTGGGTTACTTTCCTGCAGTGGGTCCTTCCTCATGTGGGCCTGTGCTTGACGGCTGTAGTACATTTTGACAACTTATTTTGTCTCCAAAAATATTTTACTGTACTTTTTAAGAAATATGTAAAATAAAGCTGTAAAAATGCATTTTGAATTTGGTATAGTTACAAGCCCATATAAATAAACTTGTTCAAATTCTTTTTCATTTAGTGTGAAAGCCAGCCAGTGGCAAAAGTCCAAAACTTTGAATTGGTAACCTGAGTACATGTAAACGATGATCAGTGTCTGAATTTCTCTTCTGCATGTGCATCGTAGGTCTCTGTCACGTTTTTGCCCAGGGAGAGAGGGCATTATGCCCAGTTTTGGGATGTTGAATGTCACCCTCATAAAGAGCCTCAGAGGAAACACACATTGAGATTTCAACTCTGTGGACAAGTGAGTATCACTTGGAATCTGAGTGAATTATTCTGTCTGTATTAAAAACACTAACACGGCCGGCCCTGCGGCTCACTAGGCTAATCCTCCGCCTTGCGACGCCAGCACACCGGGTTCTAGTCCCAGTCGGGGTGCCGGATTCTGTCTCGGTTGCCCCTCTTCCAGGCCAGCTCTCTGCTGTGGCCCGGGAGTGCAGTGGAGGATGGCCCAAGTGCTTGGGCCCTGCACCCCATGGGAGACCAGGAGAAGTACCTCGCTCCTGCCATCGGATCAGTGCGGTGCACTGGCCGCAGCGTGCTGGCCTCGGCGGCCATTGGAGGGTGAACCAACGGCAAAGGAAGACCTTTCTCTCTGTCTCTATCTCTCACTGTCCACTCTGCCTGTCAAAAAATTTAAAAAAAAATAAATAAATAAAAAACCCCACTAACACAATACAAAACTATTTCCTGAAAATACAAAATATTTCCCTATGTTCTTTTAGTTTTACTAATTTCATTGTCTAGCCCTTGATCATAATTTTGTTTGTCTCTATTGATTTGCACATTTGTGTTCTGGGTTTACTTCTAGTGTCCTTGCAACACAAAAAACCTACGTGTGAATTTACTATATAAGATTCTCTGAGGCTAGACAGTATACAGAAATAATATTTGCAGTTTGGGACTTAAAAATCTTAAGTCTTCTTTTAAAAATTTTCAAAAAGAATTGGTAAAATTTAAAAAGGTAGAAGTCCATATATTTTCTTAATGTTCATTTTGCCTTCCCCATTCTGGTGATTTTTTTTTTTTATGCAGAGCATCAGAGCAGAAAATGAGTCTGAAAATGCATGCACTTCCTCAGATGTTCTTGTTAAAATAGACAATGCGGCTACACCCCGAAGACGAGCTATGTCGGAGGCTTCTGCTCTCATACCTGGGTATGCTGTTTTTGTGAATTTTCTCCAGTGCTTAGTGAGGCGTAGTCACACTGAGTAAAATGCTTAGTGACTGCCTATGAGTGCACTTCGTTTACTGCCACTCAAGTCAGGGTGTTTCTCTCACATACCAGGTTCTTATGTGTCCCTGTGCAGTCTATATTTGTTCTGCTCTGATTTCATAGATTAGCTTTGCTTGACCTTCATATACATTATGCATTATTTGTGTCTGGCTCCTTTCAGCACAATTTCTTTTTTGTATCCATTCATATTATTGAGTCTGCCTATAGTTTGTTTTTAATATTTAGTATTATATGAACATATGACACTTTATTCATTTTCCTGTTGACCTTTGCATATCTTATAATTTGAGGCTGGTTTGAATTAAAGTGCTGTGGACATTATTTGTGAATTCCTGAGGACAAACATTTTTTTCATTTCTTGTTGAATCTGTCACATGGTAAGCATGTGTTTAATTTTAAATTAAGCTGCCAAATAGTTTTCCCAAAGTGACTGTGTCACTTTACCGTAAGTGATGCATGAAAGTAGATTTTTTAAAAAATATTTATTTATTTACTTGAAGGTCAGAATTACACAGCTAGAGAAGGAGAGGCACACAGAGAGAGAGTCTTCCATCCTCTGGTTTACTCCCCAGATGGCTACAACAGCTGGAGCTGCGCTCATCCGAAGCCAGGAGCCAGGAGGTTCTTCTGGGTCTCCCATGTGGGTGCAGAGACCCAAGGACTTGGGCCATCTGCTGCTGCTTTTCCAGGCCATAGCAGAGAGCTGTAACAGAAGAGGAGCAGCCAGGACTCGAACCAGAGCCCATATGGGATGCAGGCACTGCAGGCAGCAGCTTTACCTGCTACGCCACAGTGCCGGCCCTGAAAGTAGAGTATTAAAAGCTTTAAAATGTATGGGGGTGGGCATTGTGGCACAGTGGATTAAGATTTTCCTTGGAATGCTACATTCCATACTGGAATGCTAGTTCAAGTCCCTGCTCTTCTGCTTCTGATTTAGTTCCCTGCTAATGTACCAGGGAGGCAGCATGCTGGCACAAGTACTTGGCCTCCTTCCAGCCACATGGGAGACCTAGATGGAGTTCCTGGCTCCTGGCCTCAGTCTAGCCTCGCCCTGTTGTGACATTTTGGGAGCAAACCAGCAGATGGACGATCTCTCTGTCTCTCTCTCTCTCTCTCTCTTTCTCTCCCTCCTTCTGTCATTCTGCCTTTCAAACAAATCTTTTTTTAAAAGCTCTAAAACATAAATTTTATACTAGCAGCTTATACAGTTTTAATAATATTTAACTGTCCTATCTAATGAAATGTTTCTAATAATCCTGATTAATAAGGTCTAATTTAATTCTGGAAGAAGATGCTTGAAAAAAAAATACTCATACATGTTCAGTACTTGTTGAATTTAAGATAAATTTGGTCATTCCTTTTCTAATAGGAGCAAATAATGCATTTTGGAAGAAGAACTGTTTAAAGAGTATGTAGAGAAGCACAATGCCTCTCTATGCTGGCTTTTATCCATTAACCACATACTCAACAGGGGCTCAACTGTGTGCCTGGCTCTGGAGATAATCAAGTATGCAGGGCTGCCCTGGCCCTGTTTCTGGGGCCTCCCTTTGAAGAAGTCTCATTAGTCCAGACATTACACTGTGTGGATGGAAATAGGAGTTGTGGGAAAGGGTGACAAGAGGCAGCTTGATCTGTGACAGCTAGGCAGCACTACCCTATAAAGGGACATTTAAGTTGAGGAAGTTTAGTGGCATGGCCATGGTACAGAGGCTAACAAAGTTTCCAGTGGTGTCAAGAACTGGACAGCAAAGATTGCTGGCTCTTGAGGTGCCCAGTGACTCCCAAAGGGGTCCAGAGTGCAGCCTGGGAAGGGGTAGTAGTGTGAGCTGAGGCTGGGGAGGGAGGTGGTCAGATGGGAGAATTGGATCCTCTGGCTGCAGTATGGACTGACTAGAGGGGCCCAAGGATAGATGCAGTAACACAAGTCAGCACCTGTTTTTAAGTTGTCCAGGGGTAAAATCATGTTAAGAAATATGAAGAAAAATGACAGGCTCAAGAAGCGGACAAAGGGACCTGAGAGAGAATAGGGTGTCGCGGTGGCTCCCAGATCTGTCCTCCAAGATAGGACATGCAAGTGGAGGCTCAGGATTGAGGGAAAAGATCAGTTTAGCTTTGTATCTGTGGAGGTGAGGTGTCTTTGAGATGTATAGAGGAGTGGTTGTGTTGCCTGGAGGCAGAGGGAGGACTGCATAGGGAGAGTGTCAATGAGCAGTTAGGACATAGACGGCCAAGTTTTGGGGAGCAGCAGCAGACATGTGGGGAGTGGAGATGAGCCTTCTAGGCCAGGAATGCCTGAAGAAAGGAGTCACTGGTGGACCCAGAGAGGCCACAGTGGAGGAAGTGCTTATCTCCACCAGATGCTGCTAATGCTCGCAAAGGCATCTATATCCCTGTAATGGTGCGGAGCAGTACAAAGTGTGTCAGAGGTGATAGACAGCCAAGTCCCCACAAGAGAGGGGAGAGCGCACAGCCTGGGGGGGCATCACCTCACCCTGTGCTCTTCACAAGAGTGTCCCTGCTGTTGTTCACATGCATTAGACAAATTGCCATGACAAAACCATTATTTAAAATAAATTATGGGAATGGTGTTATGGTGTAGCAGGTTAAGCTGCCACCTGCAATGCTGGCATCCCATATGGATGCCGGTTCCATTCCTGGCTGTTCCACTTAAGATCCAGCTCCCTGCTAATGCACCTGGGAAAGCAGCAAAAAATGGCCCAAGTGCTTGGGCCCCTGTACCCATGTGGGAGACCCAGGTGAAGCTCCTGGCTCCTGGCTCCTGGCTCCTGGCTTCAGGCTGACTCAGCCCTGGCTGGTGAGGCCATTTGGAAGATTCTCTGTCTCTACCTCTCTCCCTGTAACTCTGTCTTTCAAATGAAAAAAATCTTAAAAAAAAAAAAATTTTGAGAGAAAACACAAATCATAGCACTACATAATTTAATGTATAAAACCAGTTTAAATTCAAACAATTAACTTTTTTTTTAAACAATTAACTTTAAGCTTATTCCCTAAGCAGGCAGCTTGATTTGACCCACCGTGGAATTTATGCCCCAGAAGACATGTACAGGTTTCTGCCAACTAAAGTTGGGGAATCAAGGACAATAAAAGTCAATCTGAGAAATAATTCTTTTATCACACACTCGGTAAGTTGGAAATATAAATGTGGGTTTTGGGAAATTAAGTGTATTGAACTGGTAACAGCTTATTCCTGCTGATTACAAAGAAGTGTTATATAGACTATATTTAAGTTGTAATAATGTGTTAATTTTTAAATGCCTTGTATTTGAAGAGAAACTCATTGAAAGTTCATGACCCTGTACTTGAAAATCACAAGTTTTATTTTCATATTTAATTTCTTTTTTCCCTCTTTTTTCTGTATTATTAGATATAGTTCTAGATAACATTTACTTTATTTCAAATTACAAGAAATTTATGTTAAAATTCCCTTTAATGCATTTTTATTATGTGAGCATTTGTTCATAATTTTGTGGTATGCTGAAATTTATAAAATGTATGTTTAAAGAAATAGTGTGTTTTATATATACTATAATTCCTAATTTGTGTAACTGCATAAAGTGTTTCCTTTTAAATTCCAGCTGAAGTTTTTAAGTCCCAGAGAACCTTTCTACATCAAACATTCCAAATATTCTTTGAGGTGAGTTGATTGTAAATCAGTGTTCTCAACAGTGGTGCAGGCTTTATCTCTTGGGGATTTGGACTGAGGAGGTCTTCTCTGTTGCATGCACACTCCATTTCCCCAGCTGTTATTCCCATCTCTGTCTTCACTTCCGTCACCAAAGAGCATTACGCACGTGCATTCGCACAAGTGACCAAAGAGGCCCAGGAGCTTGAGGGGAAATAGTCCTTGACTATCTGCCGAGATTCCAGCAGTGTAGCAGCCCAACAGTGTTTGCACCTGGCTTGTGATTTCTCTTATCCAGGATTTTTCCAGACACATAAATCCATTAAGACCTTAATCATCTTGTGATTAACTTCTAGAATAACTCCTGCCTCATGTGTTATTTTCAATGATATGTTCAAGAACTTAAATTTTCACTAATTGGGACAAAAACTTTCCCAGATTAATCAGGAAAATTTTTATTGTGGTATTTTTCAGTTGTGATTCTTTAAATATATTGTTCTTTAATTGGGTCTTTTTTTTTTTTTGTCCTTGCTAATTTTCTTTTCTCTGTGATGGACAGTTAGTTTGAAATCTCAAGCTGGGTTGTCATTGTTATTTAGAATTTAACAGTCTGGTTTTGTTGAGCTTCATGCTGATGAATAAATTTAACTCACCTTTGAATGTTTAAGCCCTTTAATTATTACAAGATCTTTCACTTTAGCTTAGGAGATGATTCCAGAAACGTGGGATAGTCTGAAAGTTTGTACCACTATGCGAACTTACTAAGAGAGATCAGTAGCTCTGTGATTTACATACTTCTGTTTCTGGAGCACTGGGAGGATGACTTGGTTCAGGGCTGTTCCCCAGTCTTTCAACCCTTTTATGTCTTCCATTACCCCTTCCTCCTGCTGTGTACTGTCAAACATATTACATGTTCCTGGAGGGATGAACTCTTCCTTCTCCTCCCAAGAGACTGACCAGAAGATGCAAACTGTAGATTTCATTTCTGTAAATTCAATAATGAGTATATCTAGAAAACTTTCACATACATCTAAGCCACAGTTTCTCTGTTTGTAAAATGGAAGTGCTACTGCTGCTGACAGCATAGACTCATGAGGAACATGTAAGAGACATGTGGTATCTGGTACCCAAACATGGTAGCAGGTGCTGGCATCTTGTGATCTCATGAGGTCTCTGGTAGGTGGCCCATATTGGTGACTTTATCCATACTACAGGTTGTGGTAAAAATCTGTCATATCAGTGCCTCCTGTTTCAGCCCCTTCAACAGCTTTGAAAAAGAGAAAGGCTCATGTATGAAAAGTAACTGAAAGTTTTCAACTTCTGTGCCCTGAGTTCTAGTTTGACAGTAGTCTGTGGCTCTCTCCAGTGAATGTGGGCTGCCCCTGCTGATGGAAGTGTTGCAGTGTGAGTTACGGGAGTTAGACCTAGTGCTTCTGAATACATGCGGCACTGTAACAGAGCAGTGATGTGTTCAAAAGAGGGCATTCGATTCCTACTTGTGTTCACTATTTATAGTAACTGAGTACAAACAGATACTGAATAAGTTTTCTAACCCAAACACATTTTAACTCAATTCAGAATTTATCATAACTGCATTATTAATTCTTCCTGTTTATTCTCAGACTGGTTCACACCCCTAATTTTTTTTTTTTTTTTTAAGATTTATCTATATTTATTTAATTGAAAGGCAGAGCCACAGAGAAGAAGGGAGGGAGAGAGACAGCTTCCATCTGCTGGTTTACTTCTCAAATGGCCACAACAGCCAGGTCTGGGCTAGGCTGAAGCCAGGAGCCAGGAATTCTTATCTAGGTCTCACATGTGGATGGCAAGGACCCTAGCCCTTGGGTTCACTTTTGCTGCTTTCCCAAATGCATTAGCAGGGAGCCGAATTGGAAGCAGAACAGCCAGCACTTGGATCTGGCACTCTTATAAGGAATACCAGTGTTACAAGCCTTGGCCAATGCCAGCTCCCACACCCCTAGTCTTTTTTTTTTTTTTTTTTTTAAGATTTATTTTTATTTATTTGAAAGGCAGTTACATAGAGGAAGAAATGGAGAGGAAAGACCTTCCAACTGCTGATTCACTTCCCAGATGGCCAGGAGCTAAAAGCCAGGAGCTGCTTTTCAGATCTCCCATATGGGTGCAGGGCCCAAGAACCTGGGCCAATCTGCTGTTTTTCCAGGCACAGGAGCAGGGAGCTAGATTGGAAGTGGAGCAGCCAGGACTCAAACCATCGCCCATATAGGATGCCAGCATTGCAGGAAGTAACCTGCTGTGCCACAGCTCTGGCCCCACCCCTAATCTTAACTAGCTCTTTGCAGGTGTGTGTGTGTATATATATATATATATATATATATTTTTTTTTTTTTTTTTGAAGGCAGAGTGGACAGAGAGAGAGACAGAGAGAAAGGTCTTCCTTTGCCGTTGGTTCGCTGGACTAGAAGAGGGGCAACCGGGATAGAATCTGGCGCCCCAACCGGAACTAGAACCCAGCGCCGCAGGTGGAGGATTAGCCTATTGAAATATTTCTTTATAAACTAGCATCCCCCGTCACACATTAGAAAGACTTCATATTTTTATTTCAAGGAGTTCCTATACAATAAGAAAAAGGGTTTAGAAAATTACTTTTTTAAAAATATTTTTTCTACACTGTGTTTAATATCTTTATTGCTTTTTTTTACAAAGATTTTATTTATTTATTTGAGAAGTAAAGTTACAGACAGAGGGAGAGACAGAGAGAAAGGTCTTCCTCCATTGGTTCACTTCCCAAATGGCCACAACGGCCAGAGCTGCACTGATCCAAAGCCAGGAGCAAGGTGCTTCTCAGTATCCCATGTGGGTGCAGGGGCCCAAGCACTTGGGCCATATTTTACTGCTTTCCCAAGCCACAGCAGGGAGCTGGATTGGAAGAGGAGCAGCAGGACTAGAGCTGGCACCCATATGAGATGCTGGTGCCGCGGGCGGAGGATTAACCTGTACCATGGTGCTGGCCCCTAGAAAATTACTTTTAAAAATCTTAGAAGCCGGCGCCGCGGCTCACTAGGCTAATCTTCCGCCTTGCAGTGCCAGCACACCGGGTTCTAGTCCCGGTCGGGGCGCCGCATTCTGTCCCGGTTGCCCCTCTTCCAGGCCAGCTCTCTGCTGTGGCCAGGGAGTGCAGTGGAGGATGGCCCAAGTGCTTGTGCCCTGCATCCGCATGGGAGACCAGGAGAAGTACCTGGCTCCTGCCATCGGATCAGCGTGGTGCACTGGCCGCAGCGTGCTGGCCGCGGCAGCCATTGGAGGGTGAACCAACGGCAAAGGAAGACCTTTCTCTCTGTCTCTCTCTCTCTCTCACTGTCCGCTCTGCCTGTCAAAAAAAAAAAAAAAAATCTTAGCGCCTAGTATCAACTTAAAAAAAGACAGTATTTAATACAAGTCAGCTATAGTTTTGGTAGAGAATCATTATTTTTTTTTTAAGATTTATTTATTTATTTGAAAGAGTTACACCGAGAGGGGAGAGGCGGGGGGGGGGGGGGAGGGAGGTCTTCCATCCGATGGTTTACCCCCCAATTGGCCGCAACAGCTGGAGCTGTGCTGATCCGAAGCCAGGAGCCAGGAGCTTCTTCCAGGTCTCCCACGTGGGTGCAGAGACCCAAGGACTTGGGCCATCTTCTGCTGCTTTCCCAGGACACAGCAGAGAGCTGGATCGGAAGTAGAGCAGCCGGGACTAGAACTGGCGCCCATATGGGATCCGGCACTTCAGGCCAAGGTGTTAACCCACTGCGCCACAGCACCGGCCCCAAGAATTTAAAATAATTGGTTAACATTGCTTATTAAATTGTGAACTGTCATTTGGTACAGCAATTAAGATGCCTGCAACCCATATTGGAGTGCCTGTGTTCATGTCCTGGCTCGGTTTCAGATTTCAGCTTCCTGCTGATGTGCACCCTGGGAAGCAGTGATGATGACTCTGGTACTTGGGTCCCTGCTACCTATGTGGCAGAGCCAGTGTATTCCTGGTTCCTTGTTTTGGCTTCACCCAGGCCTGGTTGTTGCTGGCATTCTGGGAGTGAACCAGTAGGTGGATGATCTCTCTCTTGCTCTTTGTCTCTCTGCCTTTCAAATATAAATAAATAAATATATAAATAAAGTGTTAATTAATTGTTCAGCTTTATATCACTGTTCTGCCTTTTATGACTAGAGGATAAAGTGGTCAAAACTTGATGGGAGTTAAACATTCTTTTTCCAGTACTTGAAAAGTCATCTGCTGCCTCCTTGGCACATTAGCAGGAAGCTGGTTCGGAAGTAGAGGCATGTACAATCTCAGGGACTCTGATATGAGATAATGGTTTCCCAAACAGCAGATTAACACTGTGTGCCACAACACCCTCCCCTAAATCTGCTATTTTCTTAACTCCAGAAATAGACTCTAAATCTGTTCCTTAACAGTCGTGGTGCAGTGTCTATTTCTGATACGGAGTGTGGGAATCAGGTCCTATGTTGGAGTGCTGATTCAGGTCCTGGCTACTCCTCTTCCAAAACAGCTTCCTGCTAATACACCTGGGAAGGCAACAGATGATGACCTAAGTACTTGGACCCCTGTCACCTCTGTGGGAGACCAGGTTGGAGTTCCTGGCTCAGCCCCAACTGTTGTAGGCATCTGAGCCATGAACTAGTGGATGATAGATCTCTGTCTTTTCCCCTGTCTCTGTCAGTCTGCTTTATCAAATAAATAAATTTTCTTTAAGCCCCCAAAATATTTTAACAAGGCACTCATTACTTGCCTCTATATAATCTGAAGGTAAAGTTTCAGGAAGACTTTTGACGAAAGTTTCATGAATTTTCAAGCAAAAACTGCAGTGTCCTGTTGAAGACAGGAATGGGACATGTGTTAATGTTCTTTCCAGTGGAGTAAATGAAGGAGGGATATTTGGGGCATTCTTCCACCCTTTCTCATTTAGATGCTACCTGCTTTTTGCAGATGTAATACAAATGTCTATATAAATAAGTCAGCCTCTTACTTACTTTTTCTGTTTTTATCGCATAGCCAGGAATATATATACAGTACTCTTTTAACCTAATTTTGGGTTTTTCTTCTCTTTGTGCCAGTTTCTTATTAAATAATACCATCAAAGAAATTAGAAATAGATTTAAGCTGCACATAACTAGACCAGATGTTCTCATCCGACCCTGTGCCAGTCATTGAACTGACCATAGCAGGTGGTCACTTGCTGCTGTCGTGTCACTTGCTGCTATTTCTTTCTGTTTGCAGAGCCCGACATTATATTCACATCCCTGTACACTTCAGACCAAAGTCGGTGGGCAAGTTTGAAGGTTTACTTGTTATTCAAACTGATGAAGGCAAGAGTGTTGCTATTCGACTAATTGCTGAAGCTCTTGAAAAAAATTAGCTAGACTACATTTTGTGTAAAGTAAATTACGTAAGTTATATTTTGGTAACTTCATTTTTCTACACTACAATTATGCTCTTGTACTTATTTTGTATGATAAATTGGCTAAGTATAACTGTAGATGTTTGGTTTTGAGAAGCTAATACCAAAAACCTAATATATCATGTAATTAGTCAAATATTAACTTTTACAGGAGAGAAGAGAGTTATATTTTTGCATTGATTATGTTTTTCTAATATTGTATATATTTTAATGCAATATGTCCAGAAATAAACTTAATTTTCCACTGTACTTGTCTTTTTATCTGACGTCATACAGAAGTTAGAATATCACCTTGTTCTGCCTTTTTCTTCATTCTGCTAATTGTCTTCAAGCTTCCAGGTCTGTTCTGTGATTTTTCTCCTCCATTACGGTTTCCTTTCCCCCAAGAAGTTCCTCCTCCTAGCTAATCGCCTAAAGGTCATCTTACTTAGTTGTTTTAATGTTGCCATTTGTCATTAAAGCTAGACAGGCCTTCTGCTCCAGAATCCAGTATAGAAGGGTCCTCTGTTAGCAGGAACTTGAAGACACAGGTGAGGGGGGAGGGTGGTGGCCTGCAGCGGGGGTTGGGCTGTAGCGAGCCATGAGTTGAAGACAGCCAGATGATTCCACACAGCAAGAGCCATGGTGAGTGGTTACTTCTCTGACATGACTTAAGAGTCAGGATGTTTTTCTCACGTGAAGCAGCACAATCCTAGGCTGTGAGGTTGTGTAGTGGCTTATGGGGATCACATTTGGGTGTTCTGTTAATGGAGTAGAAGACTTGAGGGGCTTGGGAAAAGCTGTCCTGATGACAAAAACACAATTACATTTTAAAACCAGGGGCTCTGAGTCTGAGAAAAAAAAACAAATATCTTCTTCCATCTTTACCTCATGTATCCTTTGCCTAGAAATCAAATTGTAAAAGCATTTTTCACTCATTAAACAGGTGGTGCTTTTGCTGACATCACCCAACTTCTGTGGTAGATTTTGTACATCACATGTGCCGTGTATTCAAGCTTGAAGGTGTATTTACTTGACAACACTTAGCCTCAAAAATGTTAGAGCGCTTTTCAAAAATGTTTGCCACTGTCTTTCAATTCCTAAGGGTTGTGATATTTCTGTTTCTGTGTAACAATTTCTTTGCCTTTGAAGTTATACTTAAAAGGTCAAAAAAAAAAAAAAAAAAAAAGAAAAAGAAAAGAAACAACAACCAAAGAAACACTTTAAAAAAAAGTGACTCTCCTTCCATAGACCATGTACTTAAATTTTTTTTCTTTTTTTTTAATTTTTAAATTTGAGAGGCAGAGAGACAGAGAATGTGTAAGCTCCCACCCTCATCTGCTGGTTCACTCCCCAAATCCTCACAACAGCCAGGCTGGGCCTGGCTAAATCCAGGAGCCAAGAGCTCAATCCGTGTCTGCTACGTGGGTGGCAAGGACCCAGGTATTTGATCCATTACCTGTTACCTCCCAGGGTCTACATTAGCAGGAAACTGGAGTCAGGAATGCAGCTGGGGTGCAAACTGAGGCACTACCTTGTGGCTTGTGCGTATCAAAGCTGGTTCTTCAACCACTGAATGGCTGCCCCGAAGAGGTACTTTTTATGGATTTGTGTTCTTCTCCTGCCTCCGTGTTTTGGGAACACGATGCGTGGGAGCTTAAGAGCAAGTGGATGTGAGCGAGTGATTCCCTCAGGCAATCGTCACCAGGCCAGTGGCCTCTGTTCTGTCTGCTGATCTAGCAAGCGTGGAATAACACAGTTACAGACTAAGCTTTGCTCTAATCAGCTCTCCTTCTGGGAGCTGTTTCCTTCTTCCATTCCTTCCTTCCCCACGTGGACACCTTGAGTCTTATCTCTCCTGAGCTCCAGGCTCCTGTGTCCATCTGGACATTGTCACATGGTTGTCAGATAGGCATTTCTCTTGATTCTTGTCTGCTGCCAACCTGCTTTGCCTGTTTCCTTGTCTCAGTAGATGTCACTCACCAGTACCCTAGGTTTTGGTATCTTTTTTTTTTTTTTTTTTTTTTTGACAGGTAGAGTTATAAACAGAGAGAGACAGAGAGAAAGGTCTTCCTTCTGTTGGTTCACTCCCTAAATGGCCACTTTGGCCAGCACCGTGCCGATCCGAAGCCAGGAGCCAGGTGCTTCCTCCTGGTCTCCCATGCGGGTGCAGGGCCCAAGGACTTGGGCCATCCTCCACTGCACTCCTGGGCCACAGCAGAGAGCTGGACTGGAAGAGGAACAACCAGGTGCCTACCTGGGATGCCGGTGCCACAGGCGGAGGATTAACCAAGTGAGCCACGGCGCTGGCCCCGGTTTTGGTGTCTTTTAAACCCTCAACTCATATCAAGTTTCTCAAAAGGATATCTAAAATAAATCTTCTTAAGTCATTTCCCATAGCCTAGGCCTCCATCAACTCTCTAATGCCTTACCAGCTGCCTGTTCTGAGCTCTAGAACACCTCTGCTCACCAATAGGTAGAGCTACGTCTTTTAATATGCACGCTCCCTGCTTGTGCATCAATAGAGTTACCTGTTCTAAAGCCCATTCTCCTTGCACAGGGAGGCCCTGCCTCCTCTGGCCTAACGTCTGAGCACCTTCTCCCAGGCCAGTGCCTCCCTCTTCATGTCCTCACACTGGCTTATTTGCACTGCAGTCCTCATCTCCACTTTGTTTGTTTACTGGTTAGTAGTCTCCCTCCTGTAGCATGTGATGTGAGACCATGGTTCTGGCCCGCCCTGCCCTCCAGGAATCATTACTCCTAGACAGCACCTCCATGGCGTAGATCTTGCCACTGTTCCCCTGTGCGCTCCTGTTCTACAGGGTTCTCTGTCCACTACCCCAACACGGGTTTCTGGCTGTACTTCTTCCCATTCCCCATAAACAACGGGAAGCCCTGTCAGGAGAGCCTCTGTCCTTCTGCCAGAACTCCTTACCTGGTTCCTCTTGAGTCCCTTGCACACATTGCCTAGGAGGAAGAGCTAAACATTGAGTGCTGCCCATGTGCCCACTATTGTACTTCATTTTCAACAGCTTAAGAGAGATTAGCCTTTCACTGGGCAGGGCAGCTGTGGAAGGAGAGGAGAGACAGAGCTATTTGGGGGTGGGGGTGGGGGTTAAGATAGGGATGGGGTGGGATAGTTGTGTAACTGTAGAAGAGACTGAGCTCACTGAGTGTAAGTAGTTAGCTGAAATGGTTTGAGCTGGGATTCAAACCTTGGTTTTTCTGATTTGGGTGCCCAGTTAGACATCATCGAAACTACTCTTGATGTAATTGGAGAGATGTATCAGTAGCATGTGGCTGCTTTTAAAGTTTGATTCCCTTGGGGCTGGCGCTATGGTGCAGCAGGTTAAAGCCCTGGCCTGAAGTGCCGGCATCCCATATGGGCGTCAGTTCTAGTCCCGGCTGCTCCTCTTCTGATTCAGCTCTCTGGTATGGCCTGGGAAAGCAGTAGAAGATGGCCCAAGTCCTTGGGTCTCTATACCCACATGAGAGACTCAGAAGAAGCTCCTGGCTCCTGGCTTCTGATCAGCGCAGCTCCTGCCGTTGAGGCCATCTGGGGAGTGAACCAGCGGGAGAAGACCTCTCTCTCTCTCTGCCTCTCCTCTCTCGATGTAACTCTTTCAAATAAATAAAAATAAATCATTTTTTAAAAAAAATTTGATTCCCTTTGATTATAAAGCAACCCTTAGATTGCAAACTAACATTTCCTGCTGGTATAGCTCGCTGGAGTCCACAAAAGTGACAATGTCTCTCTTTTCAAGCAGGTTTGAGTTTTTGCAGGTTTTGCATGGGGCTATGCAGAACTTCTTGCCGGAACCACTGTTGACTTCATTAGTCCAGACATGAACCTTGCTGAAAAGCATCTGTTTCTAGTCTTCCATTACACTTGGAGGTTGGGATGGCTTTATATCTACAATATAAATATGTATTCTCTGGGTCTATGAGTACCATTAAATTGGGCTGTTTCTCACAGTTATGAACTTTTTGTTTCTTAAGTGGCTTTCCTCCCTTCTCAGTTCAGTATTAATTTTCTAAATTTCAACACTATGCACAATATATTCTATATTTTTAGAGCGATTTGATAAAAACTTTGTTCTGAAATCAAAAATTATTTTCCCAGTCTCTTCCTAAATAGTGTTGTTTTTATGGATCTTTTCTATTCAGTGAAAGCTAATTTATGAACCCTCATGAAGAATCATTTGCTGTACGTTGCTCATTCTGAATGTCCCAGATGTAGGAGGACCATGCAGGTCTCATCTGGGTTCGTAGTCTCGTCTGGGTTCGCAGACTAGCGGCAGACTCCTTTGGCATCTGATCCACTTCACTCCTCAGTTTTTATGCAAGTTGTATCTTTTTAGGTTTGCTAGGTTGCTTTCATTGAATTTTAAAATGCCGCTTTGTGAAGTCCCACCATCCCAGGTCTCCCTATGTGGTTCTGTGCTGCCTTCCAAACTTGAGACTCCTTGCTCCCCAAATTCTCCCACAAAAATGCCACAGGACATTTTTCATAGAAAATCTGATGACACTGTTTCCTCTGGCGTTAACTGGGCAGGCCAGTGCCATGAAAGTAGTGAATTAAATGGGTCAAGTGTTAAATTTCTTTTTAGAGAAAGATGAGTTTACTTGTTTTGGATAGGAGAATAAGCAAATAATTTTGTAAATGTTCAGGGCTATGACATTTATATAAACAGTTTGTAAATGCATGTTATTAAAGAATGTGGTGGATGTAATAAACAATGTGTTGGCTTTTAAAAATGACTGAGACAAGGGAGTTTATCTTGCTCATGATTCTGTAGGTTCAAGTCCAAGATCAGGAGGGCCGTTGGTTTGGCATCTGTTGAGGGCAACAGATGGCGCCGGCAGATCATGTGCAGAAGAATCCAATGGTGAGCCAGGAAGCAGAGTGAACAGCTGGGCCTGACGCAGGCTTTTACAACCAACCCTCTCCCAGGAACCGCCCAAGGGCATATCCGCAGTGACCTGAGGGCCTCCCACTAGGCCACCTCCTCAGTGTGATCATTGGCCCAAGCCTCCACTGTCCCAGTACCATTATGTTATGACTGGAATTTAAGGTCTTGTGTGAGTTCAGGAGCTAAACCATGTTCAGGCATAGCAGGCTATTCTAAGACTACCCGTAGTGCACTGTCCCTACTCCTAGTGTTCATCACTTTGTGCAAGCCCCTCCTCTTGAGTAACTTGTTTCTAACAGTAGAATGCCTCAACAACAATGGAAGTGTCATTTGGCTCTTGCCAATAGACTCCCTTGCTGCCTTTAATGGAACAAATCACCATTCTGGGGAAGGCCATGTGGCAAAGCATCAAGGATAGCCTCTCACCAATAGCTGGCTATGAATGAATCTTCAGTCCAGCAAGCCAGAAGAGAGTCTGTCGCTCTCCCATTCGCGGAGGAACGACACTGGACCCTGCGCTGTTCTTTTGTTTGCTCGGCCCTTCCCGGGTTTGCTGCTGGTCCTTCCCGGGTTGGCTGGCAACCCCTCCACCTCCGTGGAGGGGCGGTTCCCCCTGCCACTTTCCCCACTTCCGCGGGGGAGCGGCACACCACAGGCCGGCTCTCTCGGGGGCTGCTCAGATGTTATCCGGATGTTCCCTTTAGATGTTCCCGGTGCATGTTGTCTCTCTCCTCCTTTATAGTCCTCTTCCACCAATCCCAACTCTGCTACCCACACGCTGAGTACACTGCTCTCCTCCAATCAGGAGCAGGATCAGCTCCTGCAGGTTATTGGTTGAACTGGAGGCAGCTGCGCAGAAGCTGTTTACTCCTCTCCCAGTGCCATATTGTGGGAGAGCAGATGCATAGAGTAAGTCTTAATTCCAGTAACTTAGTCTAGTCCGAGTTGCTCCCCACAGGAGTCCCTTCAGGTGAGACCCCAGTCTTAGCCAACATCATGATTGCTGCCTTGTGACAAGCCCAGAGTAAGGATCCAGTGGGCCACCATAGAAACTGGAACAGCAAATGCTTGTTTTTTGTTTTTGTTTGTTTGTTTGTTTGACAGGCAGAGTGGACAGTGAGAGAGAGAGAGACAGAGAGAAAGGTCTTCCTTTGCCGTTGGTTCACCCCCCAATGGCTGCTGCGGCCGGCGCATCGTGCTGATCCGAAGGCAGGAGCCAGGTGCTTCTCCTGGTCTCCCATGGGGTGCAGGGCCCAAGCACTTGGGCCATCCTCCACTGCACTCCCTGGCCACAGCAGAGCTGGCCTCGAAGAGGGGCAACCGGGACAGAATCAGGCACCCCGACCGGGACTAGAACCTGGTGTGCCGGTGCCGCAGGCGGAGGATTAGCATATTGAGCCGTGGCACTGGCTGCAAATGCTTGTTTAAAGCCGTGAAGTTCACAGTAATTTGTAATGCAGCAGTAAATAACTATTAACAATGCTTAATGGGGAAAAAATGTAACAAGCTCTTACAAGTCAGCTGCATCAATAAGTAATTACATACAAATGTAGAGACAGTTCAACTACTGACCTTTTTATGATTTAAAAGCTCCTTTAATCTTAAATGGACATTCCCCTTTTGTTTCATCTTTTAAAGTTTTAATTCTGTACCTAGGTAGAAAGCTAGGCATACTGGCTCAAAGAATCCTGTACATTAGTGTTCAGATGCTCACTAATTTACAGGATGATGAGCCTTTGGAGCTTGTTGGACACTAAGGGAATCAGCAGGAATGAGAGTAAATGACACTTCTGTGGACCTTGAGGATTGGCTTGTCTAGGCAGGAGGGACAGTGGGTACCAGTGCAAGCTCGCTGGCGAGCCAGTACCCTCAGAGCAGCAAGGTTAACGTTGTACAGCTATGGCCTTGAGTACGGCATTGAGGTGAAGGGTTAAGTGAGCAAAACTGTTTTCATTATCCTATATCCAGTGCCCACCCCCAGAAGCAGATGTGTGTGAATGTCTGTGGGTTGAAGGCTAGAAGGCTGATGTATACTCAGATAGCCAAACTGGGCAGCCTTGATGAATTTCAGACAGTGCAGGATGCTGCCAGCCACCACGTGGTCCAGTAGATTCTTTTCACCTTCAGTATGACCCACAGGGCTGCCCTTCTGTCCAGTCAGCATTAGTTACCATCTGGGCCATGTGAGAGACAGACGGATCCCTGAACTTTGAAGCAGGGCATGAAATCTCTCTGTGTGGCTCGCAATGGGCATCCTCAAAATGTGTCAAGGGTGGAAATGAAGACGGGGGTTTGGGGAGGGCATCAGCACGTGACCTTGCCATGGCTCAGTTTTGCAGAGGGCATCTGTGGCTCAGCATAGCACCTATATTTCCACTGAGAAGTTGAGCAGCTGCTTTGGGAGGGTCTTCATTAAGAAGTCCAGAGAGGTTAGTTTGCTCTGCCTGAGCCAGACTTGTCCTCACCTTGCCTCCCTCCAGCCTCACTCCTCCTCCCCTTACTCTCATGGCATGTCCTCTGGTCTCCTGGGTCCCCCTGCCCCTCCTCCCTCCCACTAAGACACTTTCCCTAGGATCTTAGGCCTTTGGGGAAGACAGTCCACTTGAGTGATAAGTAACTGGTGGATGATCCTGTTGAGGGCAGGAACTAGGCTGTGTTCCCCTCAAGCCTCTGTGCCTATAGGAGGCCAGTGGGTTGTAGACTCCAGTGTGTGAATGAACGGATGCCCCATCAGCTGCAGCTGCTGTCTTTGGTAAAGGGAAATATCCTGAATGTACGCACAGTATAACCTAGGGATAGGTGGACACTTTCTTAGCATAATAATTTCTCAAGTCAAAAGCAAACCAGGCTAATGAGCAGACACTGGAAGCATGTAAGTCAGGATCAGACCAGGGTAGTTCACCACAGCTGCATGCAATGTCAGAAGAGGGGCCTCCCGTGGCCACGTGGACAAGAGAAGAGACAGACTCATTAGATCCAAAATGTGGCGGCTGATATCTTACTCTTTATAGGTGGTCTAATTGTTGATAGAGAATTTCTTCTAAAAATTATAAACAATAAGGGAATTGCACCTAGTAACTAGCACTGGCTTCACATGGTGTGCTGTGTCACAATAGGTTGTGATGGTTCCAGCTGCGTTTGTCCTGTTGCTCATGAAGGGGTGTGACTGGGGCTTAGCAGTGCTTGTCGGGAATTCTCCACAAGCACAAGTCGACGGCAGCCACCACTGGTCTCTGCCATCGCTCCACTTTGAGCATGACTTACAGTGTCGGTCCACCCACAGTTTCTCTGCTCTTGTCTCAACCTCCCTGGAGCAACTTCCATCCATTTATCCACTCTTTATATATATATATATATATATATATATATATGATCCCTACATTTATCACATTTTTTTTAACTTTTATTTAATGAATATAAATTTCCAAAGTACATCTTATGGATTACAATGGCTTCCCCCCCATAACTTCCCTCCCACCCGCAACCCTCCCCTCTCCCTCTCCCCTTCCATTCACATCTTTATTAGGATTTTACCTGTCTTTGTAATTGTCCTTTTGTGAACATTCACCTAGCAATTGTTCTTCAGTTCCAAGGTTGCATAGGTTTTGAGTAGTCTTCCCCAGACACTCCTTTGCCCATTAGCTCCTGTTAGTGGGGGAGTTGGGAGGCTTATTAGGAATGCATTATTTTGCATTGGATCAAAGCCTGGCTGGAAGAGCAGTTTATTTGGAGGTCAGCATGAGTTTGTAAGTCTGGAAGCAGAGCAGGCTGCTTGGCAAGCTTTTGTTTGGTTACAGGTTTTATACTCTTCCTTACAGGGTGGGGACGTGTATTGAGTAGGGTTTAAACAAGGCAGATCTGTGCCATGATCATGATTACATTAAACATCCAAGATTACATTAAACATCCAAGGATAGTAGTGACAGTTACAGACGTGGCTGCTGATCAAGGGGCTCACTACATTCCCACACTGGGTGTTAGCTCCGCGCAGCGACGGGCCAACGACGGATGTTAATATTCTTGTAATGGCCCTAGCACACAACCTGACGGATTGAGGTCGGTGCACATGCGTGTGGTCGTCTAGAGCGCGCGCGGTCAGGGAAGCCCGGGCCCCAGTCCCCTGCCCGACAGTGTCGTGATGCTGCGCGAAGCCGCGCTCCCGGTGAGGAAGGAGAGCCGGTCAGGGACGCCGACACTCCTCATAAACCCGACTCTGGAGAAAGTGCCTGCTCGGGACTGGACCAGGCTGAGCCCTGAGGAGGAGGAGCGCGAGGGCGCCCTGAGGCTCCTGGGCTGGACCCAGCCTTCGGGACTCTGCCCCTGATGCTTCTGGTCTGGTTCTGCCGTTTTCCATGGTCGCTTGGCGCCGGGGAGCCAGATTGAGTGCAAATCCCCACACTGCCTGAGCCCCTGCCCACAGCGGCACTGGGAAGGCGGAACCACTTTGGTCCTGAGGGAAGAAGTGCACGAAGCTTGAAGCTCAGGTGAGACTGCTTCGGAATGTATGGAAATCCAGGCTGTGGTAAATGCAGCATTTCAGGGAAAGAACTGGCAACCCCCCCCCCCCCGCCCCGCCGTGGTATCCTTCAGATGGATCACGTGTTAAAGAGTCCCTGAAGAAAACGTGGAAAAACTACCAGTTACTCAAATCTAATTCGAAACTGCACGTTGTATAGGAAAGACTGATGATCAACCACATACAAATTAGATTTTTCTGGGGAGAAAAAAACAGAACGACAGTCAAAACACACCTGACACATGGGGGAGAATATTTGTAAGACAATGTAAAAGAACTTTATGAAAAGGAAAAATCAATAGTCCAATAGAAAAATAGTTAAAGCACATGAGCAGGGGCGTTAATAGGAAATACAAATAACCTGCGGTGCTCGGCTTTCAAGTCTCAACAGTCTTGGGTAAGTCCAAGGTGGCTGGAGGCGGCCTGGGTGCAGGCTGTGGCCTCTCAGGTGGCCTCTGTGTCGCCCATTCTTGGAGCAGTAGGTGTTTGGGTCCTGGCATTCTTAAGGGGAATGAGCAGCCCATGACTCTTTAGGTCTTTTTTGGAATCAGCATATGGTGATTTACACTGAAGCCGGAAGTGATTCACAGGCCCGGCCTGAGCTGTGTAAGCCACAGGGAAGGCCCAGAGTCTCTGGAGGAAGGTGTAATTCCATTACGGGAGGACACAGAATGTGGAAGAGCAAGGCAGCTTAGCAGAGCACAGCTCCTCATGGGTGGTTCATGCACATGGTATGAGAGCCACAGTGTGTGTGGTAACAACCTGTCCACTGACCTGGTGATCACTGTCCTCAAAAGCAAATGATGGTGCCAGTTCCTGATCTCTTCACTGAATGTGTGGTGTGTATGTGAGAGAGAGAGACAGGAACAGAGAAACAGGAAGGGGGGGGCTGTCATGACTAACACCCGATCCTCTCCACTTACCAGTTTTGGGCAGATTCGACCTGATCTTCATATTTCTCATCACTACATTAAGGATAACCATGCCACTTATTTTGTAGGTGAAAAATGACAAGATATAAAATGCTTATGACAGTGTATTTGTCACATAAGTTATATAAAAGTTATATATAAATTAAAAATTTATAACACATATCGGGGCAAGCATTGTGGCACAGTGGGTTAAGTTGCCACTTGAGATGCCTGCAGCTCATATTGGAATGCTAGTTTGAGTCCCAGATCTGTTTCGTTTCTTTTTTTTTTTTTTTTTAAGATTTATTTATATATTAGAAAGGCATAGTTACAGGACAGAGATAAAGAGAGGTGTTCCATCTGCTGATTCACTCCCCAGTTGGCCGCAATGACCAGGGCTGGGCCAGGCCAAAGCCAGGATCCAGGCATTTTTTTCCCATTTGGGTGCAGTGGCCCAAACACTTGGAAGAGGAGTAGCCAGGACTCAAACTAGCACTCATGGGATACTGGCATTGCAGATGGCAACTTGACCTGCTATGCCACAGCACCGGCAGCTCCTGGGCTTCTAATCCAGCTTCCTGCTAACATGTCTAGTAGGCTCAAGTACTGGAGGCCCTGCCATCCATGTGGAGTTCTAGGCCACTGGCTTCAGCCTGGCCTAGCCCTAGCCATTGTGGCCATTTGGGGAGTGAACCAGCCGAGGGTATCAATCAATCTCTCTCTCTCTCTTCCCCTCTCTCCCTCCTCCCTGTCTCGTCTCCGTCACTCTGCCTTTCAAATAAACTTTAAAACATGCACATATGGGACCAGCGCTGTGGCACAATGGGTTAAGCTGTGGCCTACAGTGGCAGCATCCTGTATGAGTGCCGGTTCCAATCTCGGCTGTTCCACTTCCAATCCTGTTCCCTGCTAGTGCACCTGGGAAAGCAGTGGAAGATGACCCAAGTTTCTGGGCCCCTGCACCCACGTGGGAGATCTGGAAGAAGCTCCTGGCTCCTGGCTTTGGCCTAGCCGAGTTCCAGCTGTTGCCACCCATTAG
The DNA here is from genome assembly GCF_964237555.1 of Oryctolagus cuniculus. Taxonomy (NCBI): domain Eukaryota; kingdom Metazoa; phylum Chordata; class Mammalia; order Lagomorpha; family Leporidae; genus Oryctolagus; species Oryctolagus cuniculus. Next base: position 70,016,612 of record NC_091441.1, read on the forward strand.
GGAATGAACCAACAGATCTCTCTGTCTCTCCTTTCTTTCTGTAACTCTACCTTTCCAATAAAGAATTAAAAACAAACTTTAAACATGCACATATGTGTTAATATAATATACCTTGTTTTTTTTAAAAACACTATATATCTGAAATCATTGTTTATTAGCACAAAAACTGCCTCATTATTATAAACGGCTGCCTTACATGTCGTTGTATGGCTGTTCGTTATTTAACAATCATTGTTTGGGCATGTTGGTTATCTCAGGCTTTTTCTGTTGAAAAAAAAAAAACTAAGACTAGATCCACCTTTCATATATGTTCAAGGATATTTGTAGGGTAAAATACTAGAAGTGTGGAATTTCTGAGTCGAAGACTATAAGCACTTTTAACTTTGACAGACATCGTCAAATTGCCCTCCATGGTAGATGTACAAGTTTTTACTTCCAAAAATCTGTGAGGCACACCAGTTTCTCTACATCTTTGGCAACATAGCATATTAGCAAACTTTTATTTTTTCCAACATAATATGTGAAAAATGGTATCTGATTTAATGTGCACAAACAGCTGTTAGCCCTCAGAGCAGAGCCACTGTTTGTAGGTCCTGTCACTTGCCCAGCCAGTGGCTAGTCTCAACACCTTCCTGCCCAGCCTTCCCTGCAAATGGGTTCTAGAGACTCCTGGGAATGAGTCCTCATCCTTCCTTCAGGCTTTGGATGCTGCTACATGAGCAGTCATCTGTGACATAAACGTGTGGCTGGCTCAGCCTTCCTGCTGGCCTGTCAGGATCCTCACACAAGTGGGGATTGAACATTGGAACATTAACTTAGCAATGTTCACGACAGCCTTATGCAGAGAGATTATTATCCCAATTTGCAGAGGCAGAGATAGAGGCACAGAGGGTTCATGTCGCAACCCAGCTACTGAATGGCAGATTCAAGATGAGGAGCCAGTCGGTCTGGCTCTAGCTCGGAGGCTGGGGAACTGAAAATCTTCATGGTTGAACCACTACTCATCAACGGGTCTGCTGCTTGAAAAGCAAGGCCAATCACTCATCAGAGAGAAGGAATTCAAAGCCACAAGAAGGGGAAAATTGGATCTTAGAGTGGCGTTTCAACTTCTCTGGGATTGTTTAAAACCCAAGAAGTACTAGAAAACTGTCCAGTCTGCCCAAGAGGATAGCACGGTTGAGAAAGGCAGCTTCAAAAGAGCATGGCAGTACAGGGCTGACATTACTGAAGAACCACAGCTGTCGGTACAACACTGTGGACAGGAGGCCAAGGGAGACCGAGACCCAGGCAAGAGGAACGCCTACTTGTCACTGTTTTCTTTTTTGAAAAAAAAGAAAAAGAAAAAAAAAAGACCCTAGTTTAATGGGAATATAGACAATGGCTACAGACAATAATTGAATGGGAAAATGACCATTTCACCCATATACAGTAAATTTTAAAGTCACAATAGATCCTAAAAACTATAGTAGTATAACATTCTTAACCATTGGTTTGACAAAAGTGTTAAAGTTGCACAAAACTATATTTGCAGCAATACTTATGCTCACAGGCATTTCTTTCTTTCTCCTTCCTTCCTTCCTTCCTTCCTTCCTTCCTTCCTTCCTTCCTTCCTTCCTTTCTTCCTTCCCTCCTCCTTTTTAATTTTAGCTCCCACGTATAAGGGAGAACATGTGGTATTTATCTTTCTGTGTCTGGCTTATTTTATTTTTAAAATATTTACTTATTTGAAAGGCAGAGTTAGAGAGAGAGAGTGCCAGCCAGAACATGCTTCCATATGCTGGTTCACTCCCCGAAACAGCCAAGGCTGGGCCAGGCCAAAAGCAGGAGTCTAGAACTCTATCTGACTCTGCCACATGGGTGGCAGGGGCCCAAGCACTTGGACCATCTTCCTACTGCTGTCCCAGACACATCAGCAGAGAGCGGGACTGGAACCAGTTCTAGCCCAACCCACTGCACCACAACACTGGCCCCAACCACCTCCATTTTCTATTGTGTTCAACTATCTTTGTAATAAATAAATAATATTTTTCAAAGTAAACTTAAATGCAGTTGTTCTATCGAGAAATTTTAAAATCTGAACATCACTTTTTTTTTTTTTTTTGCTGAAATTCAGTGAGCTTAATGGCATGCGTCACTGTTAATGAAAGCACTTAGGCTGATTTATTGGGCAGTCCAATACTGCCTAATGGTGGTGGCATTTTTCAGAAGGCTTTAAAAGACATCTCCCAGTCAAACTTTAGGTCCATTTTCCCTTCTGAAGAGCTTGAGTTTGGGATCCCTAGATATCTTCACAGGTATCCCTGATAAACAGAAACAATTTTTCTTGCTAGGGCAGTGTGTGAATTCCCAGATGACAGACTTCACCAGGCAGCTTTATGTGGGGATGTATGTTGGCTTTGCTTATAAAGTGTTCTAGGCCGGCGCCGTGGCTCACTTGGCTAAACCTCTGCCTGCGGCGCCAGCACCCTGGGTTCTAGTCCCGGTTGGGGTGCCGGATTCTGTCCCGGTTGCTCCTCTTCCAGTCCAGCTCTCTGCTGTGGCCCATGAGGGCAGTGGAGGATGGCCCAGGTGCTTGAGCCCCTGCACCCACATGGGAGCCCAGGAGGAAGCACCTGGCTCCTGGCTTCGGATCGGCACAGTGCCAGCCATGGCGGCCATTAGGGGGGTGAATCAACGGAAGGAAGACCTTTCTCTCTTGTCTCTTTCTCACTGTCTATAACTCTCTCTTTGTCTCTCTCTCACATTGTCTAACTCTGCCTGGCAAAAAAAAAAAAAAAAAAAAAAAAAAAAAAAAAAATATATATATATATATATATATAAAGTGTTCTAATTTAGTGTTCACAGGAAGGAAACTGGGACTAGGTGATTTAGTTGCCTCCAGGCCAGTCCCCCTGTTATCTCCCTGTGAAAGAGACCTGGAAGGGCTTCCTTATCACTCCTAACACAGAGCTACTCTTGGGCACTTCCCCATCTCTGGGAACCTGAATTTGAACTATGCTGGGCCCCCTCAGTGAGTCACTGATAGTTGCCATGCTGCATTATAAATATGGTTTTCTCTTTTACCTTAGTATTGCTCTCAAGACCATCTAAGAGGTCTAAAGTGTTTCCACTTGTTCAAGGCTTTAGACCGTGAAGAAACCCAGTGTTTCCTGGGTGCTGGGCGGGGGCAGGAGGAGCCAGGGGCGAGTGCCATTCCAGAGTCCACACCTGAGCTCCCTCCCAAAGCTGATGGAAGATCAGTTCCCAGAAATGCCCACTGTGCAGAGATGGACTAGACAGGGTAAAAACCAAAACCATAAAAGAAAAATCATGAATACTGGATGTTAGCAATGGTGCAGAGACCATATGGGAGAACGTGCTTCCTTTGGGAAGGTAGATGGTTGGAATCTTTGCGCTCACAGGATGTCTTTCTGTCATGCTTGATGTTTGAATCATAAATATCATTTCTCTAATCTAAAAGAAGAATGGGGGAGAAGACAGAAGTCAGAGTTTGTAATAATCATCCCAGTGCTCTAGAGGCTGGGTAAGCCACCTGCCTGATGCCAGAGTCAGTTCTGATGGGCAGCACCCGGGCTGGAGCTCCAAATCCGGCTCTGTGGCTTTGGGACTTCTTTGTGGGGCCCAGTGCATGGGCAGTTTAGGGTATCTGCTGCTCACACAGCAAGTCCACAAGGGTTGCTGCACAGAGTCCATCTACACAGGGCGTGTGTACACGGCATGCACTGAGCACTGGGCTAGACGTGTGAGGCTGCTCACCCCGCCTAAAGAGAGAAGACAGGTGAGGCCACGCACTAGTCAGTTCCTCACTTCCCACTTTGTTGTGTAATGACAAACCTAGCAGGGGTGCAGATGTGTGGTATCTGGGCAAGAGTAGCCGAATCAGGTTGGCTGTGTGTGATGTCCCTGTTTCCTAGGCTGGGCCCTGAAGTTAAAGCCAGAGTCCCCGGGAAGGCCAGGGTGGCCGCATTGGGCCGCCTTGCACCTTACTGCCTGTTCCCTGTGCGGCCTGGGTGCTGAGACTCATCCCACAAAGGCCGTCCCACATTGTGGCTACCCTGTCTCCAGCCTAAGCTGTCAGGTATGTCAGTCATGCTGCTTTGTGGCTGTGTCACTGGCACAATCAGCACGATGAGGTGGCCACAAAGAGCCATGAATGAGGTGGTAATTGCGTTCAAGGGAAAAGAGCGTTAAAGAAAGGGAGACTTGCCTTTCTCACAGGTCCCGTGAAAGAAGTGACAGCTAATATTTTAAAGCTGGAACAAGATAATTGTGGTAAGAGATCTTTGTATGTTCTCGTAAAAATGCTGCATGCTCACAATAAATATTCAAATGCTCACTTTGTGGTGTGAATACCAGATTATGCCTACAGTGGAGCCACTTGTATTGGCCTATTTGAAACATCACACCCATCCCATGCTATGTGCTATCTGCCTGTGCAGGCCACGCAGCCCGGCAGGACTTGTACCAGGTGGATCACCTGCGTCTCCCTGTGAGAATGCACAGAAGCCTGGGCCCCTTTCAGGGACACCCCAGTGCTCCATGTGCAGATGTAACAGGTGCAGCTTCATGTGTGTGAACCCCGTGCCTTACTTCCCGCTTGGATAGAATCATACAAAATGCTCTGCAATCAGTCACCTTGGAGGAGAAACCCAATCAACTTGTTTTCTGGCATAAAATGAGTAAAATCATTCCCAGAAAGGTACCCCAATTTTTCAGTATAGAAGCTGTTCCCAACAGTGTCTCATTGAGATAAACCAGTCTGTTGCCTGGATTGAGGGATTGGCAGGCTGCGTCTGGTTCCAGGTGACATTGTCCCTGCAAGTAAATTCCAGCTGGGCTCACCGGGCCACCCTCTCTGCGTAGAAAGGAAAAACCCGATGACAAGACAAAACCACACTGAAGACCATTCAGCAAATTCTGCTTGCTTGTTTCTGTGCATTTTTTCTTCCTTTTTTTTCTGAACATCCTAAATTGAGCCTTTGGACACATTGACAGATGACAAATTTAGTTTCTCACATTTTCATCACAATCCTTTATCAATCCTTCAAAGTTTCTTTTTTATTTAGAGTTGGCATCTCTAAAGTTCCTGGTAACTAGAGCCATGCGTGTGTCAAAACCACACACAGACTTATTGAGCTTGTGAACAGGCTGCAAAGACCCCGTGAGTTTTACAAGCTTTTATGCTCCTGCAGGTTTCATAGACAAAAAACTACAGGGGTCCCATTTAGAGTCTTCTAGCAGCCTCAGATAGGAGGGGGCAGCTTTTCTAGCTGAAGTGCCCTCTTCTGAGCGCATTGAAGCGATCCCATGTGCTTTCCACTCCCAGGACTAGAAAATGCCCAGAGGAGACGGCCCTCCTGCAGCCTCTCCCATCCTCACGGAGGCTCTCATAGCTGCCCAGGGTGCCCTGAGCGCCTTCTGGGGAGTGTCTTCCTCTTTCTTTTCTTCTGTTTTTTTGTTTGTTTGTTTGTTTGTTTGTTTGTTTGTTTTTTTAAAGATCGATTTGTTTGTAAGGCAGAGTTACAGGGAGGTGGAGAGAGAGAGAAAGAGAAAGATCTTCCATTCACTGGTTCACTTCCCAAGTGGCCATAATTGCCATGGTTGAGCCAGGTTGAAACCAGGAGCCAGGAGCTTCATCCAGGTCTCCGACATGGAGGCAGGGACCCAAACACTTGGGCCATCTTCTGTCGCTCCCCCTCTTCGTGGAGGAACGACACTAAGCCCTGCCTAGGCTTCATATCCGAGTCACGGCACCATTATGTCGCTCCCCGTCTTCGTGGAGGAAGGACACAGGACCCTGCGCTGTTCTTTTGTCTGCTCGGCCCTCCCCGGGTTTGCCGCTGGTTCTTCCCGGGTTGGCTACTGTCCCTTCCACCTCCGTGGAAGGGCGGTTCCCCCTGGCCACTTTCCCCACTTCCGCAGGGGAGCGGCACACCGCCGGCCGGCTCTCTCGGGGGCTGCACAGGTGTTCCCCTTAGATGTTCCTGGTGCATGCCATCTCTCTCCTCCTTTATAGTCCTCCTCCGCCAATCCCAACTCGGCTGCCCACACGCCGAGTACGCTGCTCTCCTCCAATCAGGAGTAGGTCCTACAGTTTATTGGTTGAACTGGAGGCAGCTGCGTAGAAGCGCCATATTGTGGGAGAGCAGATGCATAGAATAAGTCTTAATTCCAGTAACTCAGTCCAGTCCGGGTTGCTCCCCACAATCTTCCACCACATTTCCCAGGCTACAAGCAGGGAGCTGGATGGGAAGTGGAGTAGCCTGGACTCTAAATGGTACTCATGTGGGATGCTAGTGTCGCAGGTGGCAGCTTAACCCATTATGCCAGAACACCAGCCCCGGGGCAGTGTCTTATATTTGATTGCAGGATTAAGTGAGGCCCTGTGTCCATCTGCCTTTGTGTATTCTGAGGCAACACTGATGAGACCCTGTAAGGCAATGTGGAATCCTACACAACTCAGCCCTGGCTGGAGGTGCTTGGCCTCAAACTGGCTCCCACCCTGTGACCCTTTTCTTTTTCTTTCTTTCTTCTTTTTTTTTTTTTAGAATTATTTATTTATTTGAAAGTTAAAGTTACACAGAGAGAAGGAGAGGCAGAAAGAGAGAGACAGAGACAGAGACAGAGAAAGGTCTTTCATCCGCTGGTTCACTCCCCAGATGGCCAGAGCTGCACCAATCCGAAGCCAGGACCCAGGAGCTTCCTCCGGGTCTCCCACATGGATGCAGGAGTCCAAGGACTTGGGCCATCTTCTACTGCCTTCCCAGACCATAGCAGAGAGCTGGATCAGAAGTGGAGCAGCAGGGACTTGAACCAGTGCTGGCACTGCAGGCAGCGGCTTTATTGCCATGCCACAGCGCTGGCACTGTGACCTTTTTCTTACAGAGAAACACAGTAGTACAGGTGGTTCAGGATTCCTGGGCAGAGACCCAGGCACAGGACTGGGGAGTCCTACCAGGTTCTAAATTTGCATCAGAGCCCCGAGCAGGGGAGAAGGGTGAAACTGGGAAGTATCTTGAAGGGGACACCTGGAAGGATGGAGGTGGTGAGAGGAGCAGACGGTTGGGGTGGGGGAGGGGGAAGAAACTTCTACTTCATGGGCAAAATTACAAAGAAGCCCTGGTCATCACTCCAGAATTAGAAACTTGGAACATACTTCCAATCTGCTGCTCCCCACCCTCCTTGCATTTTGAAAGAAAGGATAAGTGGACATATCTCTTGTTTACATCAAATTTTAGCAAAAAGCATGCAATTTACATTGTGCAGGTATAGTACAGGCCCAAGTATTAGCAGGGTGAAGGTATTTTGCTGGCTGGTGGATCCAGGAGCTGGGGAGGGGCCAGAAGGTGTGTGGGCTACAGCTCCAGATCCTGAGCCTAGCCACCACTCCAGTTCTCCCGCTGCTCATTCCTGCTAAGTGAGCTTGCATGGGGAAGGGGCTGATGGATAAGACTGTGGCCTGCAGCACTCCCCGAGCCTCACACCTTGGCTGATGATGCCTAACCTGTCTGCTCCCCTCTCCCTTGCCTAGCCTCCCATTTCTCACCCCTGCCCTGTACCCTTTCCTCCCTCTCTCTCCTCCCCAATCTCCTTGATTTCTCCTCAGTTTCCCCAGGGGGGCTGCTGATGCTCTGAGCCCTGAGATACAGGGTGCAGGACAGTGTGACGAGGAGCAGCTCTGCACTGGCTTCCTGAGTTCAAGAGCTCACCCCATCCAACCTTGGGACCTTACAATTTTTTTTTTTTTTAAATTTTTGGGCTGGCACTGTGGAACAGCTGGTTAAAGCCCTGGCCTACAGCATATGGGCACTGGTTTGAATTCTCAGCTGCTCCACTTCCAATCTAGCTCTCTGCTATGGCTTGTGAAAGCAGCAGAGAATGGTCCAAGTGCTTGGCCCCCTGCACCCACATGGGAGACCTGGAGGAAGCCCCTGGCTCCTGGCTCTCTACCTCTCTCTCTAACTCTCTCTTTCAAATAAATAAAATAAATCTTTTTTTTTAAAGGATTTTTTTTTGACAGGCAGAGTGGACAGTGAGAGAGAGAGAGAGACAGAGAGAAAGGTCTTCCTTTGCTGTTGGTTCACCCCCCAGTGGCCGCTGCGGCCGGCGCACCGCGCTGATCCGAAGGCAGGAGCCAGGTGCTTCTCCTGGTCTCCCATGGGGTGCAGGGCCCAAGCACTTGGGCCATCCTCCACTGCACTCCCAGGCCACAGCAGAGAGCTGGCCTGGAAGAGGGGCAACCAGGACAGAATCTGGCGCCCTGACAGGGACTAGAACCCGGTGTGCCGGCACCGCAGGTGGAGGATTAGCCTCGTGAGCCGCGGCGCCGGCCAAAAAAGGATTTATTTATTTGAGAGGCAAAGTTAGAGAGAAAGGTCTTCCTTCCACTTGTTCACTCCCTGAAGTGCCACAATGGCTGGAGCTGAACCGATCCAAAGCCAGGAGTCAGGAACTTCTTCCAGGTCTCTCTTGTAGGTGCAGGGCCCAAGGACTTGGGCCATCTTCCACTGCTTTCCCATGCAATAGGTAGAGAGCTGGATCTGAAGAGAAGCAGCTGGGACACGAACTGGTGCCCATATGGGATGCCAGCAGTGCAGGTGGAGACAGCCCACTATGCCGTAGTGCTGGCCCCTCTGTCATGTGAAAAACAGAGCTCATAACAGCACTGACTTCAGAAGGGAAGCATCAAATGACTCTACAAGGAAACAGTCCCAGAAAGATTGCTGGGTACACTGTCCCAGTTGCACAAATCCTTCACTGTCATGAAAACATTTTAGGAGGGCAGGGTTAGGCCACCCAGGATTAGGATCTGCCTCTCTGAAAGTGTTGGTGCTATTTGTTTTTTTCCCATTTGTTTTATGGGAGTTGTATGGGAGGGGCGTAAAGTGATACAGACACTGCAGCCCAACCCCGTCCTAAGTTCTTGCACTGAGCATCTGCTTTGCAGTGAGTGCCGGTGAGCCCGGGTGTGTGGCCAGCCTGGCTGCCCAATGCATATGCATCATCATTCTGTTCAGGTGGAAATGAAGGTGCAGTCAATCCTGAGACTCTGTACCATGTGTGTGGTGGACAGGGTGTTGTCTCTGGTGTCCATGAAGTGGGTTGGCCCATGGATGGTGCAGGTGGGAATGCCAGCATCAGAAAGGTGATCAGCAGAGTGAACCTGGTTCAAAAGGGACGTAGGGACCCAACAGAACCAGCTGTGGAACCTTGTCTAGATCCTGGCTTGACCAAACCACCTGTAAAAAGACTTTTAAGACAAGGGCAACTGAGAAATGGACAAGGGATTAGATATTATGGGACACTGTTAATCCTGTTGGTATGATAATGATGATTTTTAAAAATTTTCCTAGTGGCACTGGTAAATAAGGAAACATTTATGTCTGAAATGCTATGCTATATGGAATTTACTTTTTTTAAAAAATATTTATTTTATTTATTTGAAAAATTTACAGAGGGAGGTAGAGACAGAGAGAGGTCTTCCATCCGCTGGTTCACTCCCCAGATGGCCGCAATGGCCAGAGCTGTGCTGATCCGAAGCCAGGACCCAGGAGCTTCTTCCGGATCTCCCACATGGGTACAGGGGCCCAAGGACTTGGGCCATCTTCTACTGCTTTCCCAGGCCATAGCAGAGAGCTGGATTGGAAGAGGAACAGCCAGGACTCGAACCAGCACCCATATGGGATGCCAGAGCTTCAGGCCAGGGCTTTAACCCACTGTGCCACAGTGCCAGCCCCTGGAATTTACTTTCAATACTCTGGCAAAGCAATTGACAATAGCTGCGGGGGGGGGGGAGGGTAAATGAAGCAAAACTGAGGAATACTGATAACTACTGAAGATGGGTGATAGATATGGAAGGGTTCCTCTTGTCTCTCCTCTCTGCCTTTGTGTATGTTTTGAAACGTTCATAATCAGGGGGCAGGCATTTGGTGCAGTGGTTAAGGTGCCACTTCAGACACCCTTATCCCATATCAGAGCACCTGGGTTCCAGTTCCAGCTCAGTTGTCAACTGCAGCTTCCTGATCATGCAAACCATGTGAGGCAGCAGTGATGACTCAGTGCTTGGGTACCTGCCACCCACGTGGAGACCTGGAATGAGTTCTAGGCTCCCAGCTTTGACCTGGCCCATCCCCAGCTATTGTGGGTATGTCCACCTGTCTTTAGCTATCTCTCTCTCTGTCTCTCTGCCTTTTGAATAATAAATGAATTTTGAAAAAAATATTTATTTATTTGAAAGCCAGAGTTACAAAGAAACAGAAGCAGAGACAGAGAGAGATGTCTTCCATCCACTGGTTCACTCCCTAAATGGCCATAATGGTCAGAGCTGAGCCAATCTGAAGCCAGCGCGAGGAGCTTCTTCCAGGTCTCCCATGCAGGTGCAGGGACCCAAGCCCTTGGGCCATCTTCTGCTGCTTTCCCAGGCCACAGCAGAGAGCTGGAATGGAAGCAGAGCGGCCAGGATTCAATCCTGTGCCAATATGGGATGCTGGCACTGCAGGCGGCGGCTATACCTGCTATGCCACAGCACAAACCCAATAAATAATTTTTAAAATGCCTATAATAGGGGCTGGTGCTCTGGCATAGCAAGTAAAGCTACCACCTTAGTGCCAGCATCCCATATGGGTGCCGATTTGAGTTCTGGCTGTTCCGCCTCTGATCCAGCTCTGCTGTGGCCTGGGAATGAAGAAGATGGTCCAAGTCCTTGGGCCCCTGCACCCACATGGGAGACCTGGAAGAAGCTTCTGGCTCCTGGCTTCAGATTGGCCCAACTCTGGCCGTAGCAGCCATTTGGGGAGTGAACCAGCAAATGGAAGACCTCTCTCTCTCTCTCTCTCTCTCTCTCTCTCTCTCTCTTTCTCTCTGCCTCTTCTTCTCTGTAGTTCTGCCTTTCAAATAAATAGTAGTTGGCTATGACTTTTTTTCTTCTATAACGCATACTAAATGATTCAGAGGCACCGAAAGCTGCTTCATCTGCCTGGGCAGTGAGCCCTCCCAAAGCTCCGGGCCGGCATCAAAACTTGGCCAGGAATGGTCTCACCCACGGCCCAGTCTGTGGTCTGCCCTCACCTTCCCCAGGTCTTTCCTCACATCTCTTCCTCATGACTTCTTTCCTGATTCTCCCCAGTGAATTAACAATCTCTCCCCACCCCCTTTCCTTTTATGCTATAGCACCTTTCACTCACTAATAGCTGTAAAGAATGAAAGTCCATGAGGGCAGGTTTTTGTTTCTTTCAGCCATGTGTGTTCAGAGCCTCAGCTGGCATTTGGCACATAACTGGCACCTAGTATGTATTTGCTGAGTAGGTAACAGAGTGGTTCGGGTTCCAAGCACCCAGGGTCTCTGAGTTCTATAAGTGCATGGCCTGCCAGCCTCGGGCATCTCCTTGTCACGCAGGAGCTGCCCCTTGGCCCTCGCTAGGCTTACAGGAGACTTGCAGGGCTGCGAGTGCATTGTAGAGCCAGAGAGCCCTAAGTCGTTTGGGAAAGGGAGGTCACCGTTACTGTCTCTCTCTGGCTGGTCTGACATGGCCATCAGTGGGTTGTGTCTCCAGAGCACCCATGCACTCGGGCAGCCCCTCTGGTGCTACGAGAAGTGTCTGCTCCATCACGGGCAGACTGACTCAGTGCTGGGGAGGTCTGCCTTTTCTGTTAGAGGACTGTCAAGCCTCAAGCCTGTGTGTTGTCGTCCGTGAAGCAGTCTGCCGGGAAGAAGCACTGGGGTTGTTTCAGAAGCCTTAGCCTGTGTAGGCTCCCTGCTCAGTGAAAGGAGGCTGAGGCTTCCACTGGGGCCCCCTGCTCTCCACTGGGCCACTCTTAGCTCTCCTTGTAGCTCGAGAATTCCCTGTCCTTCCCGCAGAGTCTTAGGAGGTAGGGATGTGGGGAGCAGTAAGGCCTGCTGATATGAATGTGGGTGTCTGGAACTGAGGGGACTAGAAAGCTGTACTTCCACCACACTCACACCTGGGCATTTCCTTTCAGAGTTTATCCTGCATAGATGCTCACACAAGCTCTCATGACCCACAAGGAACCTCACTGCAGCAGTGTGCACAGCCCCCAGACCCACAGAGGCAGCTACATGGCACTCCATGGGGTACAAGTGAAATGCATGATACTTCAGTACAACGAAATGCCACGCAGATGTCACAAAAGTATCAGTGGGTCTGTGTTTTGACTTCAATTTTTTTTTCTTCTGACAGGCAGAGTGGACAGTGAGAGAGAGAGACAGAGAGAGAAAGGTCTTCTTTTTACCATTGGTTCACCTTCCAATGGCCGCCACGGCCGGCGCGCTACAGCCGGCACACCGTGCTGATCCGATGGCAGGAGCCAGGTACTTATCCTGGTCTCCCATGGGGTGCAGGGCACAAGTACTTGGGCCATCCTCCACTGCACTCCCTGGCCACAGCAGAGAGCTGGACTGGAAGAGGGGCAACCGGGACAGAATCCGGCGCCCCGACTAGGACTAGAACCCAGCGTGCCGGCGCTGCAGGCGGAGGATTAGCCTATTGAGCTGCGGCACCAGCCTTGACTTCAAATTTTAGCAATAATATTAAATGAGAAACCCAAGTTGCCTACCAATGGGTAAAGCACATTTTATTTTATTAATAAATATACATCGAAGAAGAGAAGCATGTACAAGGGAACTTCAAAAAGTTCATGCAAATGCATATTATGGAAAACTGGATGATTTTCAAAAATTTTTAAAAAGATTTATTTATTTGGAAGGTAGAGAGTTAAAGAGAGACAGAGACAGAGAGATCTTTAATTCACTGGTTCATTCCTTCAATCCCTGTAACAGCCAGGGTGGGTTCAGTCCAATGCTGGGAGCCAGAAATTCCACCTGGTTCTTCTACATGGGTGGGAGGGACCCAAGAGCTTAGGCCATCCTCTGCTGTCTTCTCGCGCACATTAGCAGGAAGCTGGATTGCAAGCATTGCAGCCATGACTTGAACCAGTACTGCAATATGGCAATATGGGATTCTGGCATTTCAAGTGGCAGCTTAACCCACTGCACCACAACATTGACCCTTGAATTTCAAAATCTTTTGCTCCAAAGTAAATGTATGTTTTAACTCCATTTTCTATGAATTTTTGAAGTACTGTCTTATTTTTAGCACCTCACATTTAGGAATAAATCTAAAAAGTATGGAGTGGGTGTTTGGAGCAGTGGCTTAAATCACTTCCTGGGGTGCCACATCCTATATCAGAGTGCTTGGTTAAAGTCCCAGCTTCCTGCTAATTCATATCCTGGGAGACAGCAGATGACGGCGCAAGTACTGAAGTCCCTGCCACCCGTGTGTGGATTGAGTTCTGGGCTACTGGCTTCAGCCTGGCCCAGTCCTGGAGGCTGTAGCCATTTGGGGAATATATCAGCAGATGGGAACATGTTTCTCTCTCTCTTCTCCTCTCCCTCTCACCATCTCTCCCTTTAAGAATCAAATATAATAAATAAAGAATAAAATAATTAAATTAAATAAAAGAATAAATAATAAAAATTTAAAAATAACAGGTAATGCCAGCGCTGCGGCTCAATAGGCTAATCCTCCGCCTTGAGGCGCCGGCATACCGGGTTCTAGTCCCGGTCGGGGTGCCAGATTCTTTCCCGGTTGCCCCTCTTCCAGGCCAGCTCTCTGCTGTGGCCCGGGAAGGCAGTGGAGGATGGCCCAAGTGCTTGGGCCCTGCACCCCAAGGGACACCAGGAGAAGCACCTGGCTTCTGCCTTCGGATCAGCGCAGTGCGCCAGCCGCAGCGCGCCAGCCGTGGCGGCCATTGGAGGGTGAACCAACGGCAAAGGAAGACCTTTCTCTCTGTCTCTCTCACTATCCACTCTGCCTGTCAAAAATAATAATAATAATAATAATAGGTAAGGACAGGGGGTGGATTCTGACATTTGGCATAGTGCTTAGGATGCCAACATCCTATATCAGAGTGCCCAAGTTCAAGTCCTGACTCCAACTCTCTATTCCAGCTTCCTGCTAATGAGCACCCTGGGAGACAGCAGATGATGGCTCAAGTACTTGGGTCCCTGCCATGCATGTGGAAGAACTGGATTAAGTTCCTGGCTCCTGGCTTTGGCCTGGCCCAGCCCCATTTCTATTGAGAATTTAGGGAGTGAACCAGCAGTGGGAGATTTCTATCTGTCTTTCTCTTTCTGTGCAACTAAAGTGCAATAATAAAACAAAATAAAATAACAAAAAATAAAGTAATAACAAATGAAATAAAAAACCAAGCCAAACAAAACAAAATGTAATAAGGGCCGGCGCCGTGGCTCAATAGGCTAATCCTCCACCTTGCGGCGCCGGCACACCGGGTTCTAGTCCCGGTCGGGGCGCCGGATTCTGTCCCGGTTGCCCCTCTTCCAGGCCAGCTCTCTGCTGTGGCCAGGGAGTGCAGTGGAGGATGGCCCAGGTGCTTGGGCCCTGCACCCCATGGGAGACCAGGAAAAGCACCTGGATCCTGGCTCCTGCCATCGGATCAGCACGGTGCGCCGGCTGCAGCGGCGGCCATTGGAGGGTGAACCAACGGCAAAGGAAGACCTTTCTCTCTCTGTCTCTCTCTCTCACTGTCCACTCTGCCTGTCAAAAAAAAAAAAAAAAAAAAAAAGTAATAAAATAAAACCTTAAAATTGAATATAACTAGTATAGTGGTGGCTCATTTTATTCATTGTTTCTATAGGGCCATAGAATAGGTCCAGATACCAACCAATTTCCTTGCATTCATCTCATTGTTTGTCATAGCTGAAAATTATGCCTCATATAAGAATATAGTTTTAAACAATAGTAAATTTTCTACTTTTTTTCTTATATTTTTCTTTTACTGTAGAGACTTTAGATTTCTGACTTTATTTTACTTAAAACTGAGTTGTATTCAGTGGGTTAAATATTGTGACAAATCTGGAGATGATTCTGAAGTTTGTCTCCTTTATAATTCATGAGATTGTTATTTAGGTGATTCTCAAAGACATATCAAATCCAGTATGACTCCAAAATGTGTTATTCTTCAGGGATAGTGTGGTCTTTAAAAATCCTAATTGCTCTTCTGAGTGCTCATCAAGTGAATGTTTCATTCTGGAAAAAAAATTATTAAATGTTTATACAAATTTAAGGCAGTGGTCATAGTCCCTGGAGGATCATAGTTAACTTATTTATTTAAGGTGAAATTTGCCTGATTAACATCTTTTCAGTCCATTATTTTTGTGTAGAAAAATTTGGTAAAACTCTAATTCTTTGTTTAAGATTATTTTAAGTTCAAAATACATTTGAGGTAGCTAATTATTTCTGCATGAAATAATAAATGCACCTGTTTAGACCTCTGTTTCACAGAGAAGGCAAACTTGTTCATTCAATGCAGTGCTCTTAATAGATTTATAAACTGTGCTCACTGTGTAAGAGTTTCTTTTCAGCAGAGAGGTCACTTTGCTCTGAATATCTATGGGAACTAAGCAACATGTAAATTTCTGTCTTCCTCTGATAACTTACTCAGTTTCAATATTGTACCAGGGATTCCTCAGGATTCCACTCCACAATTCTGTTCACCAACTCAACTTGGCATACCTAGTCAGACATAAGTTATGGAACAGAGATGTTTTATTGTGTATTCATAAATTTAAATAATGTTTTAAAAATTAATTGTTGAGATAGCATTTCAATGCAGAAATATTTAAATGAAGCAAAATATGTACAGGATATGTATGATGAAAACTATGAATTCTTTTTTTGTTGTTTTTGTTTTTAGGCTATATGCATATGGTTTTTTTTTTTTTTTCCAGAGAAACCTTTTATTTAATGAGTACAAATTTCATATGTACAACTTTAGGAATATAATGATTCTTTCCACCCCCGCTCCCACGCCACCTCCTTCTCCCTATCCCATTACCAAATCCCATTCTCCATTGAGAGAGAAAAAAAAAAAAAAACTGTTCCTCCACAGTCAATACCAAGCACTGTTCAAGTCATTGCTTCTCTCTCTTTTTTAAAAAAATATTTATTTGTTCGAAATTCAGAGTTGCACAGAGAGAGGAGAGGCAGAGAGAGAGAAAGAGAGAGAGAGGTCTTCCATCAGCTGGTTCACTCCCCAATTGGCCGCAACGGCTGGAGCTGTGCCAATCCAAAGCCAGGAGCCAGAAGTATCTTCCAGGTCTCCCACATGGGTGCAGGGGCCCAAGGACTGGGGCCATCTTTTACTGCTTTCTCAGGCCATAGCAGAGAGCTGGATGGGAAGTGGAGCAGCCGGGTGTCGAACTGGCGCCCATATGGGATGCCAGTGCTTCAGGCCAGGGTGTTAACCCGCTGCGCAAGAGCGCAAGCACAGGCAAGTCATTGCTTCTCAAAGTGTCAATTTCACTTTTACAGATTTCCTTTTAGGTCCTCTATTAGTTCTCACAGATCAGGAGGGAGAATATATGGTTTTTTTTTTTTTTTTTTTGGACAGGCAGAGAGTGGATAGTGAGAGAGAGAGACAGAGAGAAAGGTCTTCCTTTGCCGTTGGTTCACCATCCAATGGCCGCCACGGCTGGCGCGCTGCAGCCGGCACACCGTGCTGATCCGATGGCAGGAGCCAGGTTCTTCTCCTGGTCTCCCATGGGGTGCAGGGCACAAGTACTTGGGCCATCCTCCACTGCACTCCTGGGCCACAGCAGAGAGCTGGCCTGAAAGAGGGGCAACCAGGACAGAATCCGGCGCCCCAACCGGGACTAGAACCCGGTGTGCCGGCGCCGCAAGGCGGAGGATTAGCCTAGTGAGCCGTGGCGCCGGCTGAGAATATATGGTATGTGTCCATTTGGGACTGGCTTATGTCACTAAGTATGATGTTTTCATCCATTTTATTGCAAATGACCAGATTTCATTTTTTTTTTACCACTGTGTAGTATTCCATAGAGTATATATCCCATAATTTCTTTATCCAGTCTTCAGTTGACGGTCATTTAGATTGGTTCTATGTGTTAGATTCACACTCGTTAGCAACTGGCCAGGAAGCCAACGATGGGTTCAACAAAGGAGACTGAGAAGACTTAGGTACACACCTTAAAACTCTTTATTATGGCATCTAGAAGGAGAGACTACTCAGCCAAACCCCTGTGGGCACAAGGAGCTACAGACCAGGAGAGTCCCCGAGGGCAAAGGCGCTATGGACCAGGAGAGAGGCTGAGCAACCTCTGCTTACAGAGTCTGAGGGTCCACTTATATACAGTTTCTAAAGGTCAGCCCCGCCCAACCGCCATCCTCCCAGGGTCTCGTAGTATGGTGATGCGGTTTTGCCGTTTGGCAATTTCCTCTTGTAGGGTCGCTTAGAGTGTGGCTTCTTCGTCTTCGTAATTCCCTGACACTAGGTCTTACATTGTGAATTGAGCTGCAATAAACATGGGGGTGCATGTTTACTTGCTGTTTACATTTCCCTTGGGTAAATTCCTGTCGCTCCCCCTCTTCGTGGAGGAACGACACAGGACCCTGCGCTGTTCTTTCGTCTGCTCGGCCCTCCCCGGGTTTGCTGCTGGTTCTTCCCGGGTTGGCTACTATCCCTTCCACCTCCGTGGAAGGGCAGTTCCCCCTGGCCGCATTCCCCACTTCCGCAGGGGAGCGGCACACCGCCGGCCGGCTTTCTCGGGGGGCTGCACGGGTGTTCCTTCAGCTAGATGTTCCCCATAGATGTTCCCCAGTGCATGCCGTCTCTCTCCTCCTTTATAGTCCTCCTCCGCCAATCCCAACTCGGCTGCCCACACGCCGAGTACGCTGCTCTCCTCCAATCAGGAGCAAGTCCTACAGTTTATTAGTTGAACTGGAGGCAGCTGTGCGGAAGCTGTTTACTTCTCTCCCAGCGCCATATTGTGGGAGAGCAGATGCATAGAATAAGTCTTAATTCCAGTAACTCAGTCCAGTCCGGATTGCTCCCCACAGATCCCCCTTTCTTTTTATTTTTTGGCGTTGATACGCGCCTGTCTTCGGTGTCCCGCGGCACACACTCTGCTCTACTTGCTAGAGTTGCCACAGGCTCTTACAAGTCCTATCAATCAGGCAAACCGAATCCGGGTCCTCTCTTCGCCGTGTTGTGAGGAGGTTTTTAGGCGCTGATGTGTGCCTGTGTTCGGTGCCCTGCAGCGCATGCTCTGCTCTGCCTGCAGGGGCTTACAAGCCCTATCAGGCAAACCGAACCCAAGCCTTCTCATTGCCTTTTTGTGGGGAGGCCTTACTGATGTTAATTCGTGCCTGTCTTCGGTGACCTGCGGTGCATAAGCTGCTAGCCGCCGCAGGTGCTCATCGTGCTCATCGCCTCACTTAATCAGGCAGACCGAATCCAAGCTCTCACATTGCAGTGTTGTAGGGAGGCCTTTCTATTTCTCTATTTCTCTATCTCCGGGCATTCCTATTTCTCCCATTTTACTTCTATCTTCCAGCATTCCTATTTCTCTTTTACTTCTAAACTTCTGTTTCTCTTATCCCTGCAGCTTTCCGGCGCCTCGCCCCGCCGGCGGGTTCCCGGCTCTGCGCCGCTTCAGCCCGCGCCTCATCTGCTCGGCTCGGCTTTGCGCGGCTTGGCTTCGCGCGCTCCGCGGTCTCCACGCCCTTCGCGTCTGCACCACGGCCTACACCAGCCCCGTTCCCTATCTATTCACGCCCCGTGCTCTCTCTGCACGCGGCGGCTTCCGCGAGTAACACAGCGTAGCTTACGTGTCCGCCACTAGCATTCAATCTAAGTTCCCCGGGCTAGCCTGGCGAATTCAACCCAGCTTACGTCTCCGCCCCACGATCTGGCTTCCCGTCCTTTGCTCCCCGGGCTAATCAGACGGATCCCAATCTGGCTTACGTTTCAGCTTCTGGTTTCAACTTTTCGCCCCCTATTCCCGGGCTAACTTGAGAATCCCAAAGTGGCTTTCGTGTCCGCCTTGGCCTGCCCCCCACGGCTTCAATTTCCCTAACATTTTTCTCTACCCGGTATGTTTCCCCAAGCTTTCCTCCAACAATATTCCTCCCTCATTTCTCCTGGCCTCTCCCCACAGTCCGTATCCGAGTCTGTTTGTTCTAGCTTTCACTTTCGCTTTCGACCTTAGAGATTTCTCCCAGCTTCCCCCCGTAGTCCGTATCTGAGTCTATGCCTAGGCTTTCAATAGCTTCTTCCAGCACCCTTTTCGTCCGGCTTTTCCCTAGGCTGTTTGCTAGTCTCTCTCTCCGGTAATTTCCCAGTTCTTCCCGTTTCTTCCCTCCTAAGTTTCCTATCCGAGTCACGGCACCATTATGTCGCTCCCCCTCTTCATGGAGGAACGACACTAAACCCTGCCTAGGCTTCATATCCGAGTCACGGCACCATTATGTCGCTCCCCCTCTTCGTGGAGGAACGACACAGGACCCTGCGCTGTTCTTTCGTCTGCTCGGCCCTCCCCGGGTTTGCTGCTGGTTCTTCCCGGGTTGGCTACTATCCCTTCCACCTCCGTGGAAGGGCAGTTCCCCCTGGCCGCATTCCCCACTTCCGCAGGGGAGCAGCACACCGCCGGCCGGCTTTCTCGGGGGGCTGCACGGGTGTTCCTTCAGCTAGATGTTCCCCATAGATGTTCCCCAGTGCATGCCGTCTCTCTCCTCCTTTATAGTCCTCCTCCGCCAATCCCAACTCGGCTGCCCACACGCCGAGTACGCTGCTCTCCTCCAATCAGGAGCAAGTCCTACAGTTTATTAGTTGAACTGGAGGCAGCTGTGCGGAAGCTGTTTACTTCTCTCCCAGCGCCATATTGTGGGAGAGCAGATGCATAGAATAAGTCTTAATTCCAGTAACTCAGTCCAGTCCGGATTGCTCCCCACAAATTCCCAGGAGTGGGATGCCTGGGTCATATGGTAGGTCTATATTCTGATTTCTGAGGTATCTCCAAATTGTCTTCCATAGTGGCTTTACCAGTTTACATCCCCACCAAAAGTGAATTAGGGAACCTTTTTACCCTCATCATCACCAGAATTTGTTGTTTGTTGATTTCTGTTTGAAAAACATTCTAACTGGGGTGAAGTGAAATCTCATTTTGGTTTTGATTTGCATTTCCCTGACAGCTAGTGATCCTGAAGATTTTTCCATGTGTCTATTGGCCATTTAGATTTCCTCTTTTGAAAAATGTCTGTTTAAGTACTTTGCCCATTTCTTCACTGGGTTGTTTTTTGTTGTTGTGGAGTTTCTTGATCTCTTTATATATTCTGGTTATTAATCCTTTATCAGTTGCATAGTTTGCAAATAATTTCTCCCATTTGTCCATTGCATCTTCACTCTGCTGAGTGTTTCTTTTGCAGCACAGAAACTTCTCAATTTGATGTAATCCCATTTATTAATTTTGGCTTTGACTGCCTGTGTCTCTGGGGTCTTTTCTAAGAACACTTTGCCTGTGCCAATGTCTTGTAGGGTTTCCCCAGTGTTTTCTAATAATTTGATGGTATTGGGTCATAGATTTAGGTCTTTAGTCCACCTTGAGTTGATTTTTGTGTAAGGTGTAAGGTAAGGGTCTTGCTTCATACTTTTGCATGTGGAAATCCAGTTTTCCCAGCACCATTTGTTGAAGAGACTATCCTTGCTCCCGGGATTGATTTTAGCTCCTTTGTCAAAAACAAGTTGGTGGAAGATGAGTGTATTCATTTCTGGTGTTTCTATTCTGTTCCATTGGTCTATTCATCTATTTTTGTATCAAAAATTTTGATTATAACTGCCTTGTAGTCAGTCTTGAAATCTGGTATTTTGATGATCCAGCTTTGTTTTTGTTGTGTAGGATTGCTTTAGCTGTTCGAGGTCTTCTGTGTTTGCATATGGATTTCAGCATTTTTTCTATATCTGAGAAGAATGTCCTTGGTATTTTGATTGGTATCACATTGAATCTGTAAATTGCTTTCAGAAGAATGGACATTTTGATGATCTTGATTCTTCCAAACCATAAACATGGAAGATTTTTCCATATTTTGTATCTTCCTCTATTTCTTTATTTAATGTTTTATAATTCTCTTTATACAGATTTTTGACATCCTTGGTTAAATTTATTCCAAGGTGGCCAGCGCCACGGCTCACTTGGCTAATCCTCCACCTGTGGCACCAGCACCCCCGGTTCTAGTCCCAGTCGGGACACCGGATTCTGTCCTGGTTGCCCCTCTTCCAGGCCAGCTCTCTGCTATGGCCCGGGAGTGCAGTGGAGGATGGCCCAAGTGCTTGGGCCCTGCACCCCATGGGAGACCAGGATAAGTGCCTGGCTCCTGCCATCGGATCAGCGCAGCACGCAGGCCACAGCGTGCCAGCCATGGCGGCCATTTTGGGGGTGAACCAATGGAAAAAGGAAGACCTTTATCTCTGTCTCTCTCTCTTTCTCACTGTCTAACTGCCTGTCAAAAAAAAATGCTTTCTCTGCATCTATTGACAGAATCATACGGTTTTTGTTCTTTAGTTTGTTAATATGATGTATCACATTGATTGATTTGTGAATGTTGAATCATCCCTGCATACCAGGAATAAATCCAACTTGGTTTGGGTATATGATCTTTCTGATGTGTTGTTAATTCAATTGGCTAGAAATGTTGAAGATTTTTACATCTATGTTCATCAGAAAAATTGGTCTGTAGTTCTCTTTCTCTATTGCATCATTTTCAGGTTTAGGAATTAAGGTGATGCTGTCTTCATAGAAAGAATTTGGAAGGATTCCCTCCATTTCAATTATTTTGAATATCTTGAGAATAATTGGAGTTAGTTCTTCTTTAAATGTTTGGTAGAATTCAGTACTGAAGCCATCTGGTCCTGGGTTTTGTTTCTTGGGAGGCTCTTTATTACTAATTCAATTTCCATCTTGGTAATGGGTCTGTTTAGGTTTTCTGTGTTTTCATGGCTCAATTTATGTAGGTTTTATGTGTCCAGGAATCTATCCACCACTCCTTCTAGGTGTCCCAGTTTGTTGGCGTACAGCTCTTTGTAGTAATTTCTGATGATTCTTTTTATTTCTGTGGTATTTATTGTTACATTTCCTTTTTCATCATTAATTTTATTGATTTGAGTCTTCTTCCTCCTTTTTTAGTTAGGCCAATGGCGTGTCAATTTTGTTTATTTTTCAAAAAACTAGCTCTTAGTTTTGCTGATCTTTTGTATTTTTTGGGGTCAAATTTGTTGATTTCTTCTCTAATTTTAATTTTTTTTTCCTACTAGTGTTGGGTTTGGTTTGCTGTTGTTTTTCTAGATCCTTGACATGCATTGATAGCTCATTTATTTGGTGCCTTTCCAATTTCTTGATGTAGGCTCCAATTGCTGTAAACTTTCCTTTTAACACTGCTTTTGCTGCATCCCATAAGGTTTTTTTTTTTTTTTTTTGACAGAGTGGACAGTGAGAGAGGAGACAGAGAGAAAGGTCTTCCTTTTCCATTGGTTCACCCTCCAATGGCCGCTGTGGCCGGGCTGCAGCTGGCGCACCGCACTGATCCAAAGCCAGGAGCCAGGTGCTTCTCCTGGTCTCCCATGGGGTGCAGGGCACAAGTACTTGGGCCATCCTCCACTGCACTCCCGGGCCACAGCAGAGAGCTGGACTGGAAGAGGAGCAACTGGGACAGAATCCGGTGCCCTGACTGGGACTAGAACCTGGGGTGCCAGTGCCACGGGTGGAGGATTAGCCTATTGAGCTGCAGCGCTGGCCCCCATAAGCTTTGATATGTTGTGTTGTTGTCTTCATTTGTTTCCAGAAATTTTTAGATTTCTCTTTTGATTTCTTCTATGACCCACTGTTCACTCAGGAGCATATTGTTCAGTCTCCATGTGTTTGCATATGCTCCAGAGATTCCTGAGTTGCTGATTTCCAGCTTCATTGCCTTGTGGTTCGAGAAGATGCATGGTATGATGTTGATTTTTTTTAATTTGCTGAGACTTGCTTTATGGCCTAGTATGTGATCAATCAGAAAAAGTTCTATGCCCTAGTGAGGAGTATGTGTATTCTGCTACTGTAGGATGAAAAGTTCTGTAGATATCTATTAAGTCCATTTGGTCTACAGTGTTGATTAACTCTGCTGTTTCCTTTCTGATTTTCTGTCTGATTGATCTGTCCATGCTGCAAGTGGGGTCGCAGTTCCCCATTACTATTGTATTGGAGTCTATGTCTTCCTTTAGATCCCTTAACATTTCTTTTAAATAGCCATGTGCCTTGTAATTAGATGCCTGACCATTTACATTCAAAGCGACTATTGATAAGTAACAACTGTGCCCTGGCATTTTCCCAAAAATATTCCTATTTTTTACTTTGAATTTCCTTTGAACTTTTACTGTGAGATTTTCTTCCTTTAGCTTATTTTGTAATGATGACCATGTTTCTGTGTGTAGCACATCCTTAAGCATTTTTTGTAGGGCTGGATTGATGTTGACAAATTCTTTCAATTTCTCTTTGTTATGGAAGGTCTTTATTTCTTTTTTTTAACTTTGATTTAATAAATATAAATTTCCAAAGTGCAGCTTATGGATTACAGTGGCTCCCCCCCCGCCAAAACTCCCTCCCATCCACACTCCTCTCATCTTCTGTTCCCTCTCCCATTCCATTCAAATCAAGATTCATTTTCAATTATCTTTATATACAGAAGATCAATTTAGTATATATTAAGTAAATATTTCAACAGTTTGCACCCACAGACACACAAAGTGTAAAGTACTGTTTGAGTGCTAGTTATAGCATTAGTTCACATTGTACAACACATTAAGGACTGAGATCCTACATGGGGAGTAAGTGCACAGTGACTCCTCTTGTTGACTTAACAAATTGACACTCCTGTTTATGGCGTCAGTAATCACCCTAGGCTCTTGTCATGAGTTGCCAAGGCTATGGAAGCCTTTTGAGTTCGCCACCTCCGATCTTATTTAGACAAGGTCATAGTCAAAGTGGAATTTCTCTCTTCCCTTCAGAGAAAGGTACCTCTGGAAGGTCTTTATTTCACCTTTATTCATAAATGAGAGCTTTACAGTGTATAGTATTCCGGGTTCACAGTTTTTTTTCTCTTACGACTGGAATATATCTCGCCATTCTCTCCTAGCCTGTAGGGTTTCTGATGAGAATTCCGCTGTGAGTCTAATTGGATATCCTCTGAAAATAATCTGGCATTTCTCTCATGAACATTTTAGAATCTTCTCTTTATGTTTAACTATGGTGAGTTTGATTACAATGTGTCATGGTGAAGGTCTTTTCTTGTCTTGTCTATTAGTTCTATGTGCTTCCTCTACTTGGATGTCCCTTTCTTTCTCCAAATTAGGAGATGAAATTCTCCAAATTAGGGAAGTTTCCTGTTTTTATTTCACTAAAAAGGCCTTCTATTCCTTTCTCTCTTTCCACGACTTCAGGAACTTCTAGAACACGTATGTTGGGTCGTTTTATAGTATCTTATAGATTCCCAACAGTGTTTTTTAGTTTTCTGAGTTCCTCTTATTGTCTTTGGTTTGACTGTATAATTTCCTGTGCTTTGTCTTCTAAGTCAGATATTCTTTCTTCTGCTTCACTGATTCTTTTGTTAAGGCTCTGCACTGCATTTTTTATTTGTTTTATTGAATTCTTCATTTTATTTTGATTTCTCTTTAAGATCTCAATTTCATGGGGGAAATTTTCTTTCATGTCCTGTATGGATTTCAGTAGTTCCTGCTTTTGCTTCTGATTAGTTTATGTAATCTTATTATCAATTTTTTGAATTTCATTTCTGGTATTTTTTCCATCTCATCATCTTCACAATCTAGTATAGAAGCGTTGTGTTTTCTTCTTTGTTTTTTCGCTGTGGCAGCTTTTATCTTTGTACTATGCCTCTGTAGATGAGTGGAGTGTCTGCTTTCAGTGAATATCTAGAGGATGGTGGTGGGTGTTGCCAGGGAGCTCTGTTCATTTCTCCTGGGTGAAAGGCATGTGTAAGGTGACACACCTGAGTTTGGCTTGGTTAGTCTCATCTTTTTTTTTCTTTTTCTTTTTTCTTTTTTTTTTTTCTTTTTTTTTTTTTATCAGAAGGGGAGTTCATTCACTCAGCAGACCTCCTCTCCTCAAAGGAGACAAGTACCTGAGCGCTAGCCCCAGTGGGTATAGTATTTGTCTACTCTATCCAGGACCACACAATGAATCTGTGCTGTCCTCAGTTTAAGCTCAGATTCATCAGCAATGTCGAAAATGGTGCCCACTCTTGTTACAGGGCGCTGTTTGTAAGGTGTAAGGTGATTGGAGAGAGAGAAATATGTCCCTCCTTTTTTTTTTCTCCTCTAGTTTGGCTGGTACACTATCTGCCACAGGGCTCCAAGCTGGGTTCTCTCTAAGCTCTTCCTGCAGCTTTATCACTAATGGGTTGGGCTGCTCCAGTCTGGTCTCACCTCACTCTCCAGCTCTGGTGCCCATGTAAACACTTTATAACATTACAAATCAATACCAACTTAAAAACTTTTAAAGAGACACATAAAAATGCATAAAAATAAAGATAAATGAAATGTACTCTGCTGAGTTATGGCTTAATACCACACAGGCAGAAGTTATTTCAAATGAGTATAGATTTCAGTAACTCAGTTGTACATCCTTAGGGGGAGATGCCCAGTGTGCAAAAATCCCATCAATAGTCATATTGTGAAAAATTGTATGTCAAGAGTATTACTAAATGATTGTTACTGCTAATGTGATTCAAAGGCTTTTGTATATAATAAGATAAAACAAACAATTATATTAGGATCCAAGATTTTGTGGGTTATGCTGCTGCCTGGGATGCTCACATCCCACTTAAAAACAGGTTTGACTCTCAGTTGCTCTACTTACAATCCAGTTCCCTGCTAATATACCTGGGAAAGCAGCAGGAGATGGCCCTAGTGCCTGGGCCCCAGTTAACCACATGGGAGACCTAGATGGAGTTCCAGGTTCCTGGCTTGCGCCTGGCGCAGCCTGATTGTTGTGGTCACTTGGGGAGTGAACCAGCAGATGGAAGATCTCTCTGTCTCTGTCTTTCCCCTGTTTCTGTAACTCTACCTTTCAAAAACTAAATAAATCTTTAAAAACCCTTCAAAATTAAGTTTGAATTGGGAATATTAGAAAACCCTTATGATGTGTTCTTTTGAAAATATATTTCCTGGCTCTGACCACTGAAAAATACTGAAACCTCTATTAACCCAGTAGCTCCGTCTGGAGACAGGGCCAGAGCTCCCTGGAGAAATGTGCTGTCCAGGCCTGGGAGGGACATCTGGAAGAAAGACGCTGGAAGCTTCTCTTGAGATGCTGATGCGACCAGGTTGTCAGAAAGACTCAGATGCCCACACGAAGGAGTTTCTCCAGGACAAACTGTGACCATGTGAACATTAAGGGGAATAATAACTTTAAAAGGACACTAGCTGGAGTGGGTCTTTGGCACAGTGGTTAGGACACCTGTGTCACACATTAGAATGCCTGGGTTCTGTCTTGGCTGTGTTCCTACTAATGCACACCCTGGGAGGCAGCAGTGATGACGCAGCAGCTGGGTTCCTGTCTCCCCTGTGGGAGACCCAGGTTGAGTTCCCTGCTCTTGGCTTCAGCCTGGAGAGGGCTGTTGTGGGCATTTGAGGATTGAATCAGCAGATGAGAACTCTGTCTCTCTGTTTCTCAAAAGAAAAGAAAAAAAAAAACACTATCTGCAAAGGATTAAAACATAGGTGATACATCTAAATCCTTGGTCTCAGAATAGTAAAACACACATGCAAAACACAATTCACCTCTTCCCTTTGGATGATGCTAAGGAAGTTTATTTTTCTGAAAACTCATCAATAAAAGACCATGCATTTATCTTTTAAAAAATATTTATTTATTCAAAAGGCAGAGTTACAGAGAGAGTGTGGAAATTGATCTTCCATCTCTCCAATGGACATAAAGCCCCAGCTGGGCCAGGCTGAAACCAGGAGCCCAGAACTCCATCAAAGTTTTCCACATGGGTGGCAAGGGCCCAAGCACTTGGGCCATCTTCCATTGCCTTTCCAGTTGCATTAGCAGGGAGCTGACTGGAAGTGGAGCATCCAGGACTGGTGCTGGTGCTCGTATGGGATGCTGGCCTCACATGGGTTGCTGGCTTAACCTGCTATTCCACAACATCGGCCCCTCTTGCATGTATCCTGCCTTGGTGTTATAAACTGTAGCTCAAAGCGATCAAATGGTGATCGACAATTATTTCCTATAGAGCAATTCTATCTTATTGTATATAATGAAGAAGGAATGAAAATTTAGGAATATTTTACAACCTTTAATGAAAGAATGGATGGAAGCAATTAATCATCAATGGTTGCTAGGTTAGTCTTAGTCTCATAAAAAGAAAAACAGATACTCCGTCATTTCTGGCCTAGTGCAATGGGAGGAGAGCCACACAAATATGGCTTGGTTACTCCCCCTAAAAAATCAAGGGGAAAGTGTTTGGTGTAGTGATTAAGATGCTGCTTGGGACACCTGCATTCCAAACCAAAATGCTTAGTTTTGAGTCCCGGCTCCATTTCTGATTCCAGTTTCTTACAAATGCACATCCTGGGAGAGAACAGGCAATGACTTAAGTAGTTGGGTTCCTGCTACACACGAGGGAGACCTGTTGAGGTTCCAGCTCCCAGTTTTGATATCTGGGGACTCTACTAGCATATGAGAACCTTGTCTCTGTCTGCCATCACTCTGCCTTTCAAATAAATAAATAGAAGTTTAAAAATAAAAATCAATCCTGAATGTACTCAAACCTCTAGAATAGTGCCAGATTACAGGAAACAGGGATGTGTCATATGGCATTGTGGTAGGCCAAAGATGCCTACAGCCTTGCAGTGTCCCCCGAACCTCACATGGCAAAAAGAAATTTACAGATGTGATTAAAGCTACACACCCCGAGTCCTTAAAAGCAGAGAGCCCATCAAAGCTGTGGTCAGAGAGAGGCATCATCATGGAAGAGGGTAGGAGAGAAGCAACATGAGAGCCTTGGGCCCGATGGGGCTGGCTTTGAAGATGAAGAAAGAAGGCATGAGCAGTGGCTGTCAGTGGCCTCTGGAAGCTGAGTGAGGCCCTCAGCTGACAGCCAGCGAGGAGATGGGCTTTTCGGCAACCACAAGGAACTGAATTCTGCATGAATACACAGATCTTGCCCAGAGCTTCCCAGGAGGGACACAGCCTGGCCAGAACTGTGGTTTTAACTTGGCAAGGCCTATGCAAGAATTTTGGGCTACAGAACTGTAAAAGAAGAAATTTGTGTTGATTTAACTGCTAAATTTCTGGTGGCTTCTCCCCTACCCTTTGTCACTCCCCTATTCTACTTTCCCCCTCCCCTTTTCCCAGGAAAATCAACTTTATTTACTACCAGTATATAAGTAATTTATACACAGTAATTCTTTTTTGTACACAAGCTGTTTTCTAGTATGTTTCTATTTTTATCCAATTAAAACATTTTTGGGTGGCCAGCATTGTGGTTCAGTGAGTTAAGTCACTGCCTGTTACACCAGCATCCTATATGGGATCCAACTCCCAGCTAATGTGTAGGAGGCCAGGATGAACCTGGCTTCTGGCTTCAGCCTGGCCCAGCCCCAGCCATTGTATCCATTTGGGGAGTGAACCAGCGGTTGGAAGATTCTCTCTTTGTAACTCTGCCTTTCAAATAAATAAATAAATTTTTTAAAAATTGTGTTGTATACAATTTTTAAAAAAGATTTATTTATTATTTGAAAAGCAGAGTTACAGAGATAGAGGGAAGCACACACACATATACACATAGACACACACAGACACACACACACACGGGCTGGGAGTGTGGAGAGACAGCAGTCTTTCATCCAAGTGGCTGTAATGGCCAGGGCTGGGCCAGGCTGAAGCCAGGAGCCAGCAACTCCATCCAGGGCTCCCAAGTCGGTGGCAGGGACCAAAGTACTTAGTTCATCTTCCGCTGCTTTCCCAAGCGCATTAGCAGTGAGCTGAATTGGAAATAGAGCAGCCAAGATACGAACCGGCACCCATATGGGATGCTGATGTTCAAGATGGCGGCTTAACCTGCTATACCATGCCACCAGCCTCTAAAGTCTATTTTTCTGATGTAATTATGGCCACCACTTTCTCTCTTTTGGTTTTTCATCCTTGACTTTCAGCCCATGTATCCTTATATCCAAAATGAGTTTCTTATAGATACATACAATTGGATCTTATGTTTTTTACGTTTTTAACTTAGTTTTTGCCAAACTCAATGTAATTTGTAGATACAATTCTGTTTTTTTTTTTTTAAAGATTTATTTATTTATTTATTTGAGAAGCAGAGATACAGACAGAGAGAGGGAGAGAGAAAGAGAGCTCTTCCATCTGCTGATTCACTCCCCAAATGGCCATAATGGCTGGAGCTGAGCTGATCTGGAGCCAGGAGCTTCTTCTGGGTCTCCCACGCGGCTGCAGAGGCCCAAGCACCTTGGGCCATCTTGTACTGCTTTCCCCGGCCATAAACGGAGAGCTGAATCAGAAGAGAAGCATCCAGGACTTGAACCAGCATCCATACTGGATGCTGGTGCCGCAGGCAGAGGCTTAACCTACTGCACCACAGCATTAGCCTTGGGTCTTACTTTTAAAATCTATTCAATCATTTTATGTCTTTTGGTTAGAGAGTTTAATCAATTATATGTAAAATAATTGCTCATAGAGATAGACTTACTATTGTCATTTTGTTAATTACTTTTTCTATGCCTTACAGTCATTTTGTCCTTTCCCTCTCTTTCTGCCTTCCTTTGTGTTTTGGTGATGTATTTGTATTGACATGCTTTGATTACTTTCTCATTTTCTTCTGTGAATCTTCTCTCTATGTATTCTTATAGTGGTAACAAGCTATTTTAAAGTGATATAGGCTAATCCTCCACCTTGCGGCGCCGGCACACCGGGTTCTAGTCCCGGTCGGGGCGCCAGATTCTGTCCCGGTTGCCCCTCTTTCAGGCCAGCTCTCTGCTGTGGCCTGGGAGTGCAGTGGAGGATGGCCCAAGTGCTTGGGCCCTGCACCCCTTGGGAGACCAGGATAAGTACCTGGTTCCTGCCATCGGATCAGCGCGGTGCGCTGGCCACAGCGCGCCGGCCGTGGCGGCCATTGGAGGTTGAACCAACGGCAAAGGAAGACCTTTCTCTCTGTCTCTCTTTCTCACTGTCCACTCTGCCTGTCAAAAAAAAAAAAAAAAAAAAAAAAAACAAAAAACCACAAACAAAAAAAAAAAACAACAACAAAAAACTTAATTTCAATCACATTTTGGTTGATTCCCCAGATCTGAGCCAATCTGAAGCCAGGAGCTTCTTCTGGGTCTCCCACGTGGGTCCAGGGGTCCAAGGACTTGATCCATCTTCCACTGCTTTCCCTGGTCATATGCAGAGAGCTGGATCAGAAAAGGAGTACCCAGGATTTGGACCATTCCCCACATGAAATGCCGGTGCCACAGGCAGAGGCTTAGCCTACTATGCCACAACTCTGGCCCCTCAATCATATTTCAAAACTCTACTGCTTCTCATCTCCTGTCCTTACTTTATGTTATTAATGTCACAAATTGTATTTAATTTTATATTTTGTATCCATTAGCGATTTTATAATTATAGTTATTTTTGTGCTTTTATCTTTTTAAATTCCATCCCAGAATTTGAAGTGATTTATGTACCATCATTGCACTAATACATAATTATATATTTGTTTGCATCTTCACCTTTAGCAGAGAAATTTATATTTTTGTATGCTTTCATGTTGCTGTCTAGCATCCTTTTGTGTCAACCTGAAGGACTCCCTTCAGCATTTATTATATATAGTTTTAAAAGCTTTCTCTTCTGTATTTGAAAGGCAGAGCTACAGAGAGAGACAGAGACAGAGAGAGAGAAAGAGAGAGAGAGAGAATCTTCACTCCTCAAATGGCTACAGTGGCCAGGGCTGGGACAGACTAAACCAGGAGCCAGGAGCTTCTTCCAGGTCTCCCAAGTGGGTACAGGGGATCCAAGCACTTGAGCCATCTTCAGTATTTTCCCAGGCACATTAGCAGAGAGCTGCATTGGAATTGGAGCAGCTAGAACTCAAACTGGCTTAATCTATTACATCATAGCGCCAGCCCCTTACCTACATCTTTTTTTTTTAAAGATTTATTTATTTATTTGAAAGTCAGAGTTACACAGAGAGAGAAGGAGAGGCAGAGAGAGATAGAGAGAGAGGTTTCCCATCCGATGGTTCACTATCCAGATGGCAGCAACGGCCGGAGCTACGCCGATCCGAAGCCAGGAGCCAGGAGCCAGGAGCTTCTTCCAGGTCTCCCACTCGAGTGCAGGGGCCCAAGGACTTGGGCTATCTTCTACTGCTTTTCCAGGCCATAGCAGAGAGCTGGATTGGGAGAGGAGCAGCTGGGACACGAATCGGAGCCCATATGTGATGCCTGCACTTCAGGCCAGGGAATTAACCTGCTGAGCCAGAGCACCGGCCCCCACCTACATCTTTTGACAGTTTTTCTAGGTATAGTATTCTTGGTTGGCAGTATTTTTTCCCCAGCACTTTGAATACATCATCCTACTCCTTCTGACCTCCATTATTTCCTCTGAGACATCTGCTAACAGTCTCATGAAACTCTCTTTCATATAACAAGCTGCTTTCTCTTTATGCTTTTAAGATTCTTTAAATTTTGACATTTTTACCATAATATGTCTTTTTTTAAAAAAAGATTTTTGTCTTTATTTGAGAGTTATAGAGAAAGAGGGAAAGACAGAGATCTTCCATCTGCTGGTTCATTCCCCAGATGGCTACAACAGCCAAGGCTGAGCCAGGCAAAAGCCAGGAACCAGGAGCCTCTTCCAGGTCTCCCACCTGGGTGCACGGGCCCAAACACTTGGGCCATTTTCCACTGCCTTTTCCAGGCCATTGGCAGGAGGCTGCATCAGAAGTGGAGCAATCAGGACACTAACTAGCACCCATTTGGGATGCCAGTGTCTCAGGTGGCAGCTTACTCACTATGCCACACCAGCCCCCTTCCATAAGGTCGCTTAATCTGTGCCTCTTTGTGTTCATTCTTGTTGGAAGATGGAATCCTTTGAACTTCTTGAATTTGGATCTCTACTTCCCCCTCCCCTCCCCACTCAGAACCTGGGAGTTTTAAGCCATTATTTCCTCTAATAAGCTCTCTGCCCTTCTCTCTCTCTCTTCTCTGTCTGAGACTCCCATAATGCATATATTGATCAGATTAATGATTTCCCATAATTCCTGTAGGCTTCCTTTACTTTTCTTATTTTTTCTCTTTGTTCCTCTGACTTAATGATTTCAAATAACCTGTCTTCAAGTTTGCTGATTACTTCTGCTTGATCAGGTCTGTTGTTGAATCATTCACTAGCTGCAGAATCTCTTTTTTTCCCCACACTTTGTTCATAATCTCATTTCTTTCATGCATTGTTTTCCTGATTTCATTTTTTTATGTTTTATTTATTTGAAAGGCAGAGTTACAGAGAGAGGGGAAGAGAGACAAAGAAAGATCTTCCATCCACTGGTTCACTTCCCAAATGACCACAATGGCCAGAGCTATACCAGGCTGAAGCCAGGAGCTCAGAGCTTCTTCTGGGACTCCCACATGGGTGCAGGGGCCCAAGCATTTGGTCCATTTTCTGCTGGTTTCCCAGGCACATTAGCAGGGAACCGGTCAGAAGTGGAGCAGCTGGGTCTTGAACTGGTGCCTGTATGGGATGCAGACACAGCAGGAAGCGGCTTAACCCACTCTGCCACAACACTGGCTCTCTCCTGATTTCATCTGACTGTTAATCTGTGTTGCAGCTCATTCAACTTTTTGTCAGGTAACTAATTGGTCTCTGTTTCTTCAGGGTTGATCTCTAAAGAATTTTTTTTTTTTGTTCCTTTGTTTCAGTCATGTTTTCCTGTTTCTTCATGTGCTTGCTGGGTTTTTGTTTTGCTGTGATTTGTGCTGCTGTCTCCCACAGTCCTTAAGGATAGGCTTCATAAGGGGAAGACCATCAGTCAGCCTGGCTACAGAATCTGGAGGGCCTCTCTGGGCTTCTTCATGTCATTTTCCGTTTAGAGAAGCTCATTGGTTTCTTTTCCAATTTGTAACAATCTCTTCTTCCCCCTGGTGGCTATCTATGGTACTGCAGGTTCTCTATTGCTGCAACAACTGGCTTCCAAGCATCCAGAGTATACCACTTCCATCAGTTCTCCAAATCCTGCAAAACAGAAGCCAATAGTCTGGGCAGCCCCTGAAAAGTCTGAATGTTGTACACATGTTCTACTCTCCTGAAGGAAAAACTGTGCACTGGATACTTTCTTCTAATTGTGCTGCTTTGTGGAGTAATTTTGGAGTTGAAATTGCTTTTTAAAAATACTTATTTATAGGGGCAGTGCTGTGGTGTAGTGGGTAAAACCACACCTTTAGTACCAGCATCCCATATGAGTGCAGGTTCAAGTCCTGGCTGCTCCACTTCAGATCCAGCTCTCTGCTATGCCCTGGAAAAGCAGTAGAAGTTGGCCCCAGGTCTTTGGGCCCCTGAACCTATGTGGGAGACTTTGAAGAAGCTCCTGGCTCCTGGCTTCAGATCATCACAGCTCTGGCCATTGAGACCAACTGGGGAGTGAACCAGCAGATGGAAGACCTCTCTTTCTCTTACTCTCTTTCTCCCTTTTTCTCTCTGTAACTCTGACTTTCAAATAAATAACTCTTTTAAAGATTACTTATTTCTTTTTATTTGAAAGGCAGGGAGAGAGAGAGAGAAAGACAACACTTCCATCAATTGGTTCACCTCCCAAATGTTGCAACAGCTGAGGCCTGAAGCTAGGAGCTGGGAACTCAATCCAGATCTCTCACATGGGTGGCAGGGACACAACTGGTTGAGCCATCACTGCTGTTTACCAGGAAGCTCTAGCTGGGAATTGAACCCCGATACTCTGATATGGAATGTAAGTGTCCTAACCAGCATCTTAATAGATCGGCTGAATGCCTGCTGCTAAAAGTGCTTATTTTTACCCATTTCAATGTAGCTGTTTTTATTGTTTTGTTTTTATTTGACAGGTAGAGTTACAGACACTGAGAGAGACTGATAGAAAGGTCTTCCTTCTGTTGGTTCACTCTCCAAATTGCTGCCACGGCCGGTGCTGTGCCAATCCGAAGCCAGGAGCCAGGTGCTTCTTCCTGGTCTCCCATGTGGGTGCAGGGGCCCAAGCACTTGGGCCATCCTCCACTGCCCTCCCAGGCCACAGCAGAGAGCTGGACTGGAAGAGGAGCAACCAGGACTAGAACCCAGCGCCCATATGAAATGCCAGCGTCGCAGGTGGAGGATTAACCAAGTGAGCCGTGGTGCCAACCCCAATGTAGCTGTTTTTAGACTTGGGCTTGATAGGGTTCTGCAACTTTTTAAGTGGTTTCTGGAGATTTCACAAAGGATTTTTGGACTATATGTTGTTAAATTAGTATCTCTGGGGAGGAATATATCTGGGGCTTCCTCTCCCAACTGTTGTGATGTCATTTCCTTGTGACTTTTTATGATGCCAATAGAAACAGATACAGAAAATCAAGGACAAAAGTGACTCCCTCCTAAGGAGTCATGTCCATGGCAGGCCTGAGCTTCACCTCCCTCGTCACTGTGAACAGAAAAATTAGCAATTAACCAATATGCATTGAAGGCTTCGCTAATATAAAGTGCTGACCAAGGTGGTAGGGATCTCAGTCCCTGAATTCTGGCAATTGCAATATTGCCAGGGAGCCAAACAGTGCCTAGTTGTTAGAATCACCACTGGTGACAGGTGTCCCGACGACAGGGAGGCTGGCGTTGTCCTTGGCATGGTGCAGGCTGTGGAGGACTGCAGGAGGGCAGGACTTGGACCCCTGCTGAGAAACTCCAACAGGGACAGGAAAGCTCAGGTTGGGAGGGGCAGGGGGGTGCTGTGTGTGTGTTAAAATAAACCTACTGTTGGGCTGGCACTGTGGCACGATGGGGTAAAGGCCTGGCCTGAAGCACCAGCATCGCATATGGGTGCCGGTTCTAGTCCTGGCTACTCCTCTTCTAATCCATCTCTCTGCTTTGGCCTGGGAAAACAGTGGAAGATGGCCCAAGTGCTTGGGCCTCTGTATTTGCGTGGAAGACCCGGAAGAATTTCCTGGCTCCTGGCTTCGGATCAGTGCAGCTCTGGCCATCTTGGCCATTTGGAGAGTGAACCAGCGGATGGAAGACCTCTCACTCTCTCTCTTTCTGCCTCTGCCTCTGCCTCTCTCTGTGTTACTCCGACTTTCAAATAAATAAGTAAATATTTTTTAAAGTGGTTTTGGTTTTGAAAAGGTGGTCCAGTGCTGGCTTTTTCAATGGCTCAATTACTAGAATCCTTTCTGAGAAAATAACTACAGGAGGGCTACCTAACAGGTAATAAACCTAGGAGCCATTGAACATCATTTGTAGTATTGGCTAAGAAAATAACAATTTTATTTGCCTATCTTGCTAAATGTATTTATCATCGTCATCATCATTATTATTCCCATTTCCCAGTTAAGGAAATTCAGGGTCAGGTTAAGTGACCTGCTGCTGTCACTGCACAGTGTGAAGCAGCTCTCCCAGGCCTGGAACCTAAGTGTTTGCAGCCTTTCCCTAGACTTCTCCTTGAGAGACAGCTGCCCCCAAAACTCTCTGTGTAACAAAATGACCTTCCCCGGGAAAACTGGATGCCAGGGCTGGTTAGCAGCAGGTGACGGCAGTGATGGGACTCTGAGCCACTTGAGTTGGACATTTTGTCCTTAAGTTATCCCTGCTTCTGTGCTAGCTGGCTGCAGGAACTTGGTTCAGTGCCAAGTAGAGAGGCATGAGTTTCACATTTGTGTGAATTCTGTTTGTTGGGAGGCACTGACCCTCCATTCCTGCCATCCGCAGAGAGGCAGTCTGTCTAGCGCTGATTGCCAGTGGCAAGATGGGCCCAGGAATCTGCACACCACAGTTGGCATATGGCAGTGGGGAACCCCAGAGTGTGAATGGCCTGCTGGCTAACATGCAATGAGCCAGAGAAAAGTCCCAAGAATAGATCTTGGAAGCCTGGAAGATGTGTGCAGCTCTGTGGGAGCTGAGAGCCACCATAAAGCTCTGTGGGAAGAGCTCCTTGAGGTCCCTTTGTGGAGGTCATGCAACTGGAATGTAGTCAGCCTGGCCTTGGGGCCGGACACACTCATGGCCATGTGACGCGGGTCTGTATGTCCAACCAGAGCTGGAGCCTGGCGGTTCTTTTTTTTTTTTTTTTTTTTTTTTTTTTTTTTTTTTTTTTTTTTTTAAGATTTATTCATTTGAGGGTCAGGCATTGTGTGGCATAGTAATTATAGTAAGCCTCCGCCTGCAGTGCAGCATCCCAGACGGGTGCTGGCTTGAGTCTCGGCTGTTCTACTTCTAATCCAGCTATCTGCTATGGCCTGGTAAAGCAGGGGAGGATGGCCCAAGTGCTTGAGTCCCTACACCAACATCAGATACCCAGAATAAGCTCCTGGCACCTGGCTTCGGATCGGCGCAGCTCTGGCTATTGTGGCTATTTGGGGAGTGAACCAGCAGATTCTGTCTGTAACTCTGTCTCTCAAATAAATAAATAAATCTTTTCTAAAAAGATTTATTCATTTTTTTTTTAAAGATTTATTTATTAGGGCTGGTGCTGTGGCACAGCGGGTTAACGCCCTTGGTCTGAAGCACCGGCATCCTATATGGGCACTGGTTTGAGACCTGGCTGCTCCACTTCCCATCCAGCTCTCTGCTGTGGCCTGGGATAGCAGTAGAAGGTGGTCCAAGTCCTTGGGCCCCTGCACCTATGTGGGAGACCCGGAAGAAGCTCCTGGCTCCTGGCTTCGGATCGGCGCAGTTCTGGCCGTTGCGGCCACTTAGGGAGTGAACCATCTCTCTGCCTCTTCTCTCTGTGTAACTCTTTCAAGCAAAAATAAATAAATCTTCAAAAAAAGATTTATTTATTTATTCATTTGGAAGGCAGTGATACAGAGAGAGAAGGGGAGAGAGAGAGAGAGAGAGAGAGAGAGAGAGAGAGAGAGAGATCTTTCCATTTATTGGTTCATTCCCCAAATGGCTGCAACAGCCAGTGCTGGGCCACGACAAAGCCAGGACCCAGGAGCTTCTTCCAGGTCTCCCATGTGAGTACAGGGGCCCAAGTACTTGGGCCATCTTCCACTGCTTTCCCAGGCACATTAGCAGGGAGACAGACCAGAAGTGAAGCAGCAAGGAGTTGAACTGGCACCCATAAGGAATGCTGGCAGTGCAGGCAGAGGCTTAACCTTCTATGCCGCAGCACCAGCCTCAGACTTATTCATTTGAAACGCAGAGTTACAGAGAAGAAAAAGGAGAGATAGAGAGGACAGATAGACAGGGATAGAGAGAATCTTCCATCTACTGGTTCACTCCCCAGATGGCTGCAATGGCCAGGGCTGGGCCAGGCTGACGCCAGAAGTTTGGTACTTGGACCATCCTCAGAGTATCTGGCATACATAGCAGGAGAGAGAAAAGACCAGAAAGATCAGGTAGGGCCACATCACATAGTCCCTTGTAGGCCACACAAACCAGTAGGACTTCTGAACCTGTGGCAACTGAGAAATGTTCATTACTTTGTTTTAGAAGTAGAGACAGAGATAGAGCAGCAGAGAGAACTCCAGTCCACTCGTTTGGTACCCCAGTGCCCACAATTGCTGAGGTGGTGCTGAGCTGAGCTGAAGCCAGGAGCGAGGAACTCAATCCAGGTTTCCCA
Source organism: Oryctolagus cuniculus (assembly GCF_964237555.1). Classification (NCBI taxonomy): domain Eukaryota; kingdom Metazoa; phylum Chordata; class Mammalia; order Lagomorpha; family Leporidae; genus Oryctolagus; species Oryctolagus cuniculus. Next base: position 70,054,267 of record NC_091441.1, read on the forward strand.
CATGGGTGGCAAGGACCCAGCTACTGGAGTCATCATGGCTGCCTCTCAGTTTGCTCACTAGCAGGAAGCTGGAATGGACAGCAGGGCTGGAAATCAAACCCAGGCAGTCTGATGAGGGATCTGGCCAAACACCCACCCCCTGAGAAAGAATTTTTACGAGGCAAATAGTATGATGCGGTTTGCATCCAGAAGCTGGTGCTTTGGGAGCCCAGGCACAGATGGCTGCAGACAGAGAGCCAGGAGGGAGAGGAGCAAGACTCACAGCAACAGAAAACAGGACCAAGCGGAGGTGCCTGACGGAGAATAGCACGGAGCAGGGGCCTCCCTGGAGTGTTGTCCGGGTTTACTGATGGGGATCACTGGGCGAGGTCCCTCCCCGCCTGGCCACCTTGGAGACATCTTTACCTCTGCCCTGCACCTTCTCTGCCAACACCACATACACCCCTCCTCTTCAGCTGTTCTCCAGGTGTGCTTTGAGCAGGGGGAGGCCTTGGAGGCATGGACACCACATCTGAAGTTCAACCCTTGTTCCTCAGTGATAAGTTTATTGCATCCCATCAAACTAAATTATTCCCAAATAAACACCTTGGAAAATTAAAACAATTTGGTCACAAAATCAATTTTTCCAATTATATCCTGAAAGGGGTGGGTGTATGGCATAGACGTTAGGCTGCCACTTGGAGTATCCACATCCTGAATTGGGAGGAGCAGAGAGAAGTTGGCTGCACTCTCTCCAGGCCCTCAGGGCCCACACAGTGAGGACAGACTCAGGTGCCAGCTCGTCCTCTCACTTCCTCCTCATGAGTGCTGGCCAGCAGTGGCTCAGGCCATCCCAGACCCACAGGCAAGTAGTAGGAGCCTCCACGGACCTGTCCCCCGTACCTTCTGTCCATCTGGCACCTTCGAGGCCTGTCCCCCTCGAGTGTGGAAAGTTGAGCCTCTGTTTCCACAGCTGGGAGCCTCCTGTCCCCTAGACTAAGATTGTCTTAGCTGCCAGACTAGGCATGCCTTTGCCTTTTTTTTTTTTTTTTTTTTGACAGGCAGAGTGGACAGTGTGAGAGAGAGACAGAGAGAAAGGTCTTCCTTTGCCGTTGGTTCACCCTCCAGTGGCCGCCACGGCTGGCGCGCTACAGCCGGCGCACCGCACTGATCCGATGGCAGGAGCCAGGTACTTCTCCTGGTCTCCCATGGGGTGCAGGGCCCAAGCACTTGGGCCATCCTCCACTGTACTCCCTGGCCACAGCAGAGAGCTGGCCTGGAAGAGGGGCAACCGGGACAGAATCCGGTGCTCCGACTGGGACTAGAACCTGGTGTGCCGGCGCCGCAAGGCGGAGGATTAGCCTAGTGAGCCGCGGCGCCGGCTACTTTTCTATAATTTTAACTCCTGATTCCTTGCTCCGACTCCTGATTCCAGCTTCCCATCGGTGCAGATCCTGGGAGGCAGTGGTGATGGCTCAAGTAATTGTGTTCCTGCCCACCGCCATCCCCAGCACCCCCCCCCACACACCCACACACACCCACACACACACACATGGGAGACACAGACTGTTTCTAGCTCTCAGCTTCAGCCCCACTGAGCCCAGGCTGCTGTGGGCATTTGGGGAGTGAAACAGCAGATGAAAGATCTGCCTGTCTGTCTCTGTCTACTTCTCTGTTTCTGTCTGCCTCTCAAAGAAATAAATACAAAATTTTAAAATAATAATAGTAAATTTTAGTTCCTAGGGTGAGTGTTTGGCACAGCTAATAAACAACACTGGGAGTGCCATCATCCCATATTGGAGTGCCAGGATTGAGTCCCAGCTTTGTACCGCTTCAAGCTTCCTGTTAGTGTGCATCCAAGTGGTCAGGTTCCTGCTGCCCACAGGGAAGACCTGAATTCCCAGCTCCTGCGTTCCACCTGGTCTGTTGCAGGCATCTAGGGAGTGAATGAGCAGACAGATAGAAATCTCTCTCTCTTTCCCTCTCTTTCAAATAATTTGTAAAAGAAAATCAAATCCTGGTTCCCAACACATGTTCTCTCTCTCTCTCTCTTTCTCTCTCACACACACCACATGCCACTCACATACTCACGTAAGTTGTTCAATTTTCTGTGACTTTGAACTATAACTAATTAATTTTTCTGGCATTTAGAATTTCAACATTGTTGTTAATTATCTATGTTGATGTCTTCTTGTTATAGTAATTTTTAAAATATTTATTTATCTATTTGAGAGGTAGAGTTGTATAGAGCGGGAGAGACAAAGAGAAAGGTCTTCCATTTGCTGGTTCACTCCCCAAATGGCCACAATAGCCATAGCTGAGCCGATCCAAAGCCAGAAGCCAGGAGCCTCTGCAGGGTTTCCCATGCGGGAATCTGGCTGCTCACTTCCAGTCTAGCTCCCTGCTACTAGGAAAACAGAGGAAGATGGCCATGTGCTTGAGCCCCTGAACCCACGTGGGAGACCTGGAAGAAGCTCCGGGTTCCTGGCTTCAGATCAGCCCCGTTCTGGCCATTGTAGCCAATTGAGGAGTGAACCACCAGATGGAAGACCTCTCTCTCTCCCCCTCTGTCTGTAACTCTGCCTCTCAAGTAAATAAATAAATCTTTTTTTAAAATATTAAATCCAGAGGATGGCATTGTGGTGCTATGGCTTAAGCTGCTGTCTTTGATCCTGGCATACCATATCAAAGTGCCTGTTCTAGTCTTGGCTACTCCACTTCTCATCCAGCTTCCTGCTGATGTGCCTGGGAAGGCAGCAGAGGGATGGCCCAAGTACTTGGGCCCCACGTGGAAGATCAGGTTGTTGTTCCTGGCTTCTGGCTTCAGCTTGGCCCAGACCTAGCTGTGTAGCCACCTGAGGAGTGAACCAGTGGATTTAAGATCTGTTTCTGTCTCTCCCTCTCTTTCTGTTGCTCTGCCTTTCAAATGAGTGGCTAAAAAATCTTAAAAAAAAATCCAACATCAGGGCTGGTGCTGTGGCGTAGTGGTAAAGCTCCAGCTGCTGCGGCCAACTGGGGAGTGAACCAGAGAATGGAAGACCTTTCTCTCTGTCTCTCCTTCTCTCTCTGTGTAATTCTGACTTTCAAATAAGTAAACATTTTTTTAAAAATCCAACATCTCAAATTAAGGAGCTTAGAAATTATATGTAAAATGACAGACCACAGAGTATAATTAATATTAATATAATGAACTTTATTGGGTTTTTAATTTATTTTAGCCGAATATTTTTTTTTTAATTTTTATTTTTTTTGACAGGCAGAGTGGACAGTGAGAGAGATAGAGACAGAGAGAAAGGTCTTCCTTTTGCCATTGGTTCACCCTCCAATGGCCACCGTGGCTGGTGCACTGCGGCCGGCGCATCGCGCTGATCCAATGGCAGGAGCCAGGTACTTATCCTGGTCTCCTATGCGGGTGCAGGGCCCAAGCACTTGGGCCATCCTCCACTGCACTCCCGGGACATAGCAGAGAGCTGGCCTGGAAGAGGGGCAACCGGGACAGAATCCGGCGCCCCAACTGGGACTAGAACCCGGTGTGCCGGTGCCGCAAAGCAAAGGATTAGCCTAGTGAGCCATGGCGCTGGCCGAATATTTTATTTTTTATCCAAGACTATATATGGAAGTAATATCTTCTTGGGTCAGAAAATCAATATAAGTTTAGAAAGATAACTATCTTCTAGACTATGAAGATAAAACAAAGACAAATATTTATTATGAAAAATAAAGTGTCTTGATTATGTTATTTCCCCATATATAAAATCAAGAAAAAGGCATATTAGCTGTTTTTAAACCAAACTTATCAAACCAGTCTAATTCATTTAATATATTTGTTTGTGTTAACTTAATTTCTCATAGAAAATAATGCTATAAGAGGTAAGAATTTTGAGGAAAATTTTATTTTTTTTAAAGATTTGTTTATTTATTTGAAAATCAGAGTTAGAGGAGAAGCAGAGAGAGAGAGGAGAGAGATCTTCCATCTGCTGGTTCACTTCCCATTTGGCTGCAATAGCCAGAGCTGCACGGATCTGCAGCCAGGAGCCGGGAGCTTCTTCTGGGTCCAAGGACTTTGGCCATCTTCTACTGCTTTCCCAGGCCAAAGCAGAGAGCTGGATCAGAAGTGGAGCAGCTGGGACTCGAACCAGCGTCCATATGGGATGCTGGCACTGTAGGCATTGGCTTTACCTGCTATGCCACAGTGTTGGCACCAAAGATTTTCTTTTTAAAAGCTAGCACATTTAAAGTATTAGAAGTGCAGTTTCCATATTTTCTGGAAACTTCAAGTGTATTAAAGTTAAATAAGCACTGTTAATTCTATAAGCCAATCAGAACAAAGCTGATTTATTATAGTAAACTTTATGGTCTATTAATAAACTCTTGATCTAAAATATGTTTCAAACCCAGGAGAGGAAAAGGCTTTCTCAGTTGGGAACACAGACCTGCAGAGCACTTGTGGCTTTTATCCCATCCATATCCACAGGTTAAACCAACACGGAAATACAACAGGTCAAGAATCCAGATCTTGGGGCCTGTGCTGTGGCCTACCAGGTAAAGCCACTGCCTGTAGTGCCGGCATCCCATATGGGTGCAGGTTTGAGCCCTGGCTACTCCACTTCTGATCCAGCTCTCTTCTATGGCCTGGGAAAGCAATGGAAGATGGCCCAAGTGTTTGGGCCCCTGCACCCACTTGGGAGACCTAGAGGAAGCTCCAGGCTCCTGGCTTCGGATCGGTGCATCTCCAGCTGTTGCAGCCAACTGGGGAGTGAATCAGCAGATGGAAGATTTCTCTCTCTCTCTCTCTCTCTCTCTCTCTCTCTCTCTAAAAAGAAAAAGAAAAAGAATCCAAATCTTAACAACCCATTCTCTTTAACAAGGGGCCCAATATGTCCTTTTGATGGAGGTGATCTCTTAAACAGAAAAAAAGGAATGAGCCAGGTCTTTTTGTCCTGCAAACAGAGCCCTCCATTCCCAATAGATTGATTCCAACAGGTAGATCAGAGAGCCTGGCCCTCAGTGCAGCTGCTGCCAGTGGGAAAGAAGTAGTAATTGGGGCCAAACCAGAATCTGCACCAAAGTTGGGCAAAATCCAGAAACAAAAACAGATGTTCAGACTCAGGATCAAAGGAGAAGCAGTGACAGTGACAGCGGCGGTCTCCTGCCCTTTGGAATTCACTCTGGAGAGTGAACAAAAGATCTTTCTTACTTTTTTTAAAAAAAGATTTATTTATCTATTTGAAAGTCAGAGTTACACACACACACACACACACACACACACAGAGAGAGAGAGGTCTTTAATCTGTTGGTTCACTCCCCAAATGGCCACAATGGCCAGAGCTGGGCTAATCCGAAGCCAGGAGCCAGGAGCTTCCTCTGGGTCTCCCACATGAGTGCGGGGGCCCAAGCACTTGGGCCATCTTCTCCTGCTTTCCCAGGACTGGCGTCCATCTGGGATGCTGGCATTGCAAGTGGCAGCCTTACCTGTTATGCCATAGCGCCGGCCCCCAATCCATGTTTCTTTAGCCGTGAGCACACTCATCAGCAGCTCTGCTGGGTGAGTCGCGAGGCTTCTAGGTGGGGCATCTGGAATCCTCAGACTAATTTTCAGAAAGATTAAAAATGTAACTTTCCTTTAAATACAGTCAGCCCTCTGAATCACTAGCTTCTGAATCTGCAGGTTCGACCAGCTGTGGTTCGGAAATGTTCGTAAACCGAAGTTGTGTCTGTATGGAGTATGTAGACTTCTTTTTTTGTTGTTGCCATTATTCCCTAAACAATGGAGTGTTAAAGCTATTGCGTTAGATATTATAAGTAACCTAGAGATGATTTAATCTATATGGGGAGATGTGTGTAGGTTACATACAAATACTACTCCATTTTTTATAAGGGACTTGAGCATATTTTGGTATTTATTTCATTTGAGAGGAAGAGAGACAGAGCTCCCATCTGTTGGTTCATTCTCCAGTTGCCTAAAATGGCAGGGGCTTGGCCCAAGCCAGGAGTGGAAGAACTCAATCCAGGTCTTCCCTGTGGGTGACAGGGACCCATCTACTTCAGCCATCAATGCTGCCTCCCAGGGCAGAAAGCTAGAATCAGTAGCAGAGCCAGTACTTAAACCCAGGCGCTCTGGTAGGAGACGTGAGTATCACTCCTGGTGGCTTAACTGCCAAGCCAAACAGTTACCCAGGTGTTACTGAACTGGTAAACGAGGGAGACAGGAAGGCGAAGCTGGTTCCCATGGTGCTCTTTTGAAATGTTTTTCTGCTGAGTGGGACTGCATCTCTTTGTTTATGCAAGAACAAGTCCTACAATCTGTATACAATGACAGAGCACTGGCGAACTCCTTAGCCACAGCTCTTGACCTGGGCCTACCAGTGCCCTTGATACAGTTAGAAACGAAGGATCGCACAGCCACTCTGAGGTTGCACGCACAGAAACAGCACGTGAAAACCAGCTGGTCACTGCCCCAGTTTTCTGAAGGCTGAGAGCCTTCCGGGGCTCATGTTCAGACATGGGTGCAGAGCCAAGGCTGTCCTTGAGCATCACCCACTCCCAGCTCCCAGGGACACTGAAGAGGTATCTCCATGCTTGCGGTGAGCTCTGCCCACAGCTTCACAGACGCCTTCTCTCCTGAAGAGTCAGCTCCGCTTTTTTTTTTTTTTTTTTTTTGGTCAGACTTTATCTCATTGAACCAGTGCAGAGGTCTTTCTGCGTAACAGAACATTACCAAACTTTCACTGTAGATAAAAAATAAGAGCTGCCCACATCAACAATATGTTTCCCCAAGCATAGTTTGTTTCACAGTAAGTAACAGCGCAGCCTCATGATGGGCTGCTGGACTGCGCTGATGGGACTTCTCATGGTGTGCACGGTGCACACGGGAGGCCACTGATCAATTCTCCAGTTCCTTTAGGACAGCGGGGTCTCCCAGCCCGTCAGATTTAGGGACCTACACAGTCCAGGACTACTGGTCTGTGGCATTTTCCTTTCTGGGGTTTCTGAGCTGCCCAGTTCTGTTCTTTGGTTGTTACAGATGATAAAGGTGCAAATTCTCTATTCAGATTGCTGCCACCTTTGCTTTGCACAGATGGGGGTTGGGGGCAGGAAGTGGTCTCTGGGCCAAAAGCAATAGAAAACAAGAAACACCGTTTCCTCTAGGGTGGTCTGCTCTGAACTCTGTCCAGTGCCTCCCACAGCTGTTTTTGCAATTTGTCCCAAGTTCATGGTTGTTGCCCGAGGGTGGGTTTGTCAAGAAGATGCCACTCCTCCGTGGCTAGACAGCCCTGCAGGTCAGGACACTTGCAGTCATCAGGCTGAGGCTGGGAGCCCTTCAGCCCTTGGAAAGTGTCATTAGGATGGGAGGAGCGGCGTCTCAAAGCCTCTGAGCCCAAGACGACCTTTGTACCAAGTTTTCTTCTTTCTCTACATTAGCACATGTGCCAGCTTCTTGTTTTCAATCAAGTGTTTGTCAGACCTCCTGCTCGGCTCTCCCCTCCCTCCTCCCACTGCCTTGGGCCTCACCTTTAGAGAGCACTTTACACCCGACAAGGGCTTCCCCACAGATCGTCTTCATCTGGTGAAACTGCAGGGCAGACTTCACTGTGACTTGTCAGAGAGGAGCATCAGAGGTTGAGGGACCTGCTTGGGAGTTGGGGGGATTTTCCCAGGACTGGTCTCAGGCCTCCTAACAGGGTTCCCAGCACCAAGAGGTGGCATTTTGTCCCAAGTACTGATAGTAAAAGACAACATCTGGGTCTGCATTAGAAGCACAGACTGCATTTTATCTAAATGCATTGCTCTTCACAAAGTTAGTATGTTGTTTGGACTTTAGCAAGGCACGTGTGAGTAGTGTTGTCACTACGTGAAGGCAGGGAGAAAGAGGAGCAAAGGAGCTGGAGGGGCTGCTGTAGCAGCTCAGGGATATATATATTTTTTAAATTTTTGTTTATTTGAGAAGTAGAGTTACAGACAGTGAAAGAGAGAGAGAGAGAGAGAGAGAGAGAGAGAGAGAGAGAGAGAGGTCTTCCATCCACTGGTTCACTCCACAATGGCCAGAGCTGAGCTGATCCAAAGCCAGGAGCCAGGAGCTTCTTCCAGGTCTCCCATGCTGGTGCAGGGTCCCAAGCGCTTGGGCCATCTTCTACTGCTTTTCCAGGCCACAGCAGGGAGCTGGATTGGAAGAGGAGCAGCCGGGACTAGAACCAGCACCCATGTGGGATGCTGGCGCTGTAGGTGGAGGATTAACCTTCTGCATCACAGCACCGGCCCCACTCAGGGATATTTGAGGCAGGACTTTTGGGAAACAAGCCACCCACATGGGAAACCGGTTCAGGGTGCCAGAAGTCTGAGGAGGACTTGGGTGCTGGTCTGTGTGGGAAACAGAAGAGGAATGCTTTAAGACTGCCCACTGCTGGGTCTGGCTGCTTGCTTCTCTGCGCTGCACAGGCGACAGCACCACAAATGTACACATGCTTCCTGACTTATACTTTTTGTGACTTCAACTTCACAGTGGTGCGAAAGTGAGTCCCGTTCATAGAAATCACCTTGAACAGTGGGTGTAGATGTTCTCGCGGGCCGGCGCTGTGCAGTCAGCTCCTCTCATGGGCAGTATTAAGTGCAGCTCCCGGTCAACCCTAGGTCATGAGGGGACACATGGCCAAGACTGCAGTGCACTGGGCTGCCAAGCTGGGTGCTTGGGAAACGTACTTCCCGCTTGTGATATTTTCGATTACAATGGTCTTATTGCGCTATGACTTCTCCTAAGTTGAGGAGCACCTGTCTGAAGGTTTGGTTTTGCTAGTCCTTGTTCAAACTGGCTTTTAAAATTCACTTACACATTTTGTAAGTTTAATCAAGATAAAGTCTTCATATATATATATATATACACATATTTAATATATATTATTCTTTTTTTTTTCTTTGACAGGCAGAGTGGACAGTGAGAGAGAGAGACAGAGAGAAAGGTCTTCCTTTTGCCGTTGGTTCACCCTCCAATGGCCGCCGCAGCCATCGCACTGCGGCCGGTGCACAGCGCTGATCCGAAGCCAGGAGCCAGGTGCCTCTCCTGGTCTCCCATGCAGGTGCAGGGCCCAAGCAGTTGGGCCACCCTCCACTGCACTCCTGGGCCACAGCAGAGAGCTGGCCTGGAAGAGGGGCAACCGGACAGAATCCAGCGCCCTGACCGGGACTAGAACCTGGGGTGCCAGTGCCACAGGCAGAGGATTAGCCTATTGAGCCGTGGTGCCAGCCTATATATTCATTTTTTAAGAATTATTTTTTAAAATTTATTTGAAAGAGAGTTACAGAGAGAGAGAGAGAGAGAGAGAGAGAGAGAGAGATCTTCCATTCTGCTGGTTCACTCTCCAAATGACTGCAACGGCCAGATCTGAAGCCAGGAGCCAGGAGTTTCTTTTGAGTCTCCCACGCGGGTGCAGGGGCCCAAGAACTTGGGCCATTTTCTACTGCTTTCCCAGACCATAGAGAGTTGGATCGGAAGTGGAGCAGTTGGGTCTCAAACTGGCACCCATATGGGTTGCTGGCACTGCAGGCGGTAGCTTTAACCCACCGTGCCACAGCGCCGGCCCCACATATATATATATATATATATGTATTCATTTGATATTTGCGATGTGACTATATTTTCTTGATAACATCTTCCTATTTCTTTCTTTCTTTTTTTTTTTTTTTTTTTTTTTTTTTTTTTTTTTTTTTTTTTTTTTTTGCAGGCAGAGTGGACAGTGAGAGAGAGAGAGACAGAGAGAAAGGTCTTCCTTTTCCCGTTGGTTCACCCTCCAATGGCTGCCACGGCTGGCGCGCTGCGGCCGGCGCACCGCACTGATCCGATGGCAGGAGCCAGGTACTTCTCCTGGTCTCCCATGGGGTGCAGGGCCCAAGCACTTGGGCCATCCTCCACTGCACTCCCTGGCCACAGCAGAGGGCTGGCCTGGAAGAGGGGCAACCGGGACAGAATCCGGCGCCCCGACCGGGACTAGAACCCGGTGTGCCGGTGCCGCAAGGTGGAGGATTAGCCTAGTGAGCCGCAGCGCCGGCCCCTATTTCTTTCCTTCTTTCTTTCTTTCTTTCTTTCTTTCTTTCTTTCTTTCTTTCTTTCTTTCTTTCTTTCTTTCTTTCTTTCTTTCTTTCTTTCTTTCTTTCTTTCTTTCTTTCTTTCTTTCTTTCTTTCTTTCTTTCTTTCTTTCTTTCTTTCTTTCTTTCTTTCTTTCTTTCTTTCTTTCTTTCTTTCTTTCTTTTTTCAGTGAGAAGGAGAGAGACAGAGAGAAAGGTCTTCCTTTTCTGTTGGTTCACCTCCCAGATGGCCGCTACGTCCAGTGCGCTGAGCCGATCTGAAGCCAGGAGCCAGGTGCTTCCTTCTGGTCTCCCATGCGGGTGCAGAGACTCAAGCACTTGGGCCATCCTCCACTGCCTTCCTGGGCCACAGCAGAGAGCTGGACTGGAAGAGGAGCAACCGGGACAGAACCAGTGCCCCAACCAGGACTAGAACCCGGGTGCCTGTGCTGCAGGCGGAGGATTAGCCTAATGAGCTGTGGCACCGGCCATCTTCCTATTTCTACTAGAACTTCAGTGATCTTTTTTATTTTTTTTTTGTAAAAAATTCTCTCTGCAGAATTACAGAGAGAGAGAGGGAGAGAGAGATCTATCCATTGTTTCACCCTCCAAATGGCTGCAACAGCTGGGGCTGGGCCAGGCAGAAGCCAGGAGCTTCTTCCAGATCTCCCAGGTGGGTATAGGGGCCCAAAGAATTGGGCCATCTTCTGCTGCTTTTTCCCAGTTGCGTTAGCAGGGAACTGGATTGGAAGTTGCGGAACCAAGACTTGAACTGGCACCCACATGGGATGCTGGTAATGGGGGCTGCAGCTCAACCTGCAATGCCACAGCACTGACCCCCAGTGATCCTTTTATTGCTCCTCAGGTGACCTATCATGTATACGTGGCTTCTTTTTTAAACGTATACACGTCTTTTGTCTTTTGTGTTGACTTACAAACTCAATGTGTGGTTATCATCAGAGACTGGTCATTTTGTTTCTGTGTTTTCCTGTCCTTGTGGAGTTCCGAATTATGTTAAATTTTTTATGCTTTTAAAAGTTTATTCTTTCATGAATTTAATTTCAAGTAGGACAAGAGAATTGAATCTACACAAACTATTTGGTGTTATCCATTGTTTAGAGTTCAATAATTGTCACCCATATGAAATGGTACAGACTTCATTGTTAGGTTGTAATTTGTTAGCCTTGGATATTTATGAGTGTTTTCTATTGCCTTTAGCCTTTCTAGCAATAAGAAACTATTGACCATGCCACATAGGAGGATACAAGATGTTACTAAAACTTCCAAGGGTTTATAAGTGCTGTGGACAGATATTTGTTTCCAGATTGAAGTCATTTCTTGTCTGCACATGAAAGTGGGGTTGACTTGAGTGTAAAGAGCTTAGTCTGGGGCCTGCTCTGGGTGTCCCCAGGGTAGGCCCACTCTAAGCTGCACACCTGGCTCAGAGGCACTACAGGCGATCTGCATGTTACACACTTTTTCTCCTCCACCCACCAGCACCTCCCCTCCAGGCTCCCAAGTGAGCCTCTCCCCATTTCTGAGGTCCATCCTCTACTCTGCTGCGGGGAGCCAGCCCGACATGACCACAGACATCTTGCCCACTAGTGACCTTGGCGGTCACCCCAAACCCTATGATAGGGTGAACAAAGTCATTAAGATAATCTGTGCACTTACATGACACCTGGAATGTCTCTTGTGAATGTTCCGATTTCTTCAAGAAGTCCAGATACATTCCAGTTAGCCACGGGCCCCTCTGTCCATAATCCCCTTTTCTCCTGCCAGATGGTGTGCAGGCGAATGCGAGGCCTTGCAGCTGCCTCAAGCCCCAGCTTGTCCACAAGTTCCCCCAGTAGATTCCCTTGTGTGTAACCCTGGGCTTGCCCCTCTCTTGCTTCGGCGAGTGCACCTTCTGCTTTCAGCTGCCTGTTCTTGTGTACTGGGTTTCCCCAAAATACATGTCTAATTCCAAAACATTTTTTAGATATTTCTGAAACAATTTTTACAATATTAAGACACAAGGGCATAGCATTCTCACACAAAAGTATAGTACAGGCATCTTTTAGAAAGAGGGGATGTATTTATGACAAGGACTAATGTATCCTTGGGGAGGTGATCATTTGTTTAGACAACTTTATTAAAACACAGCTGCTAATACAGTTAACCCCACATAATTAAAATATGCTGTTTGATAAGTTCTGACATGTGTGTACACTTGCATCACAACCACAGACCATCACCACATCAGAGCAATGACCACACCTATAAACCACAATTAACTCTCACTTGTTACTATTAGACAGCAGTTGAGGAAACACAGAAAAAGGAACGATTTTCAGGGCAGGAGAAACATCCACACAAGATGTGTAGTATGTGAGGAAAACAGACACTGATACCAGCAGGGAAATGCAAATCAAAGTCAAATTCAGTTATACCTACTAGAATAGTTGTTCCAAAAAATCAAATAATAGCAAGGGTTGGTGAGGATGTGGAGGAATTAGAACCCCCATACATTGCTGGTAGGAAAGTGAAAGGGTACAGCCACATTGGAAAACAGTATGAAAGTTCCTCAAAAAGTTACACACAGTATCACCAAATGACTCAGCAATTCCACTCCAAAGTAGATAGCCAAGAGAACTGAAAATGTACATCTATAAAGAAGTTTCCATCCAAACGTTCAAGGCAGCATTATCCATAATAGCCAGGGCTGGATCAAACCAAATGTTCATCAGTTGGTGAATGGGTAAATAACATGGGGTGTGCAAATGTGAATTTGATTCAAAAATAAAAAGGAACAGAGCCCTGGTAAATGCCATGCCATGAGTGAACCTTTAAAACACCATACTAAGTAAAAGAAGCCGCTCACAAGAGACCACATATGATTCTGTTTATGTGACGTGTCCAGAATAGACAAATCCCCGGAGATAGAAAGGAAATTTGTGGTTGTCAGGAACCAGGGGGAGAATGGTGAGTAGGGAGATGGCCAAAGTGTCAAGAATTCTTTTAGAATTCTTTTTTAAAGATTTATTTATTTTATATAGAAAGGCAGAGTTAACAGAGAGACAGAGTCAGAGAGAGAGAGTGTAAGAGAAGTCTTCCAACTGCTGGTTCCCTCTCCAAGTGGCTGCAACAGCCAGAGCTAGGCTGATCTGAAGCCAGGAGCCAGGACGTTCTTCCGGGTCTCCCACACAGATACAGGGGCCCAAGGACTTGGCCATCTTCTACTGCTTTCCCAGGCCATAGAAGAGAGCTGGATCAGAAGTGGAGCAGCTGGGACTCGAACCAGCGCCCATATGGGATGTTGGTACTGCAGGTGGCAGCTTTACCTGTTACACCACAGCACCAGCCCCAATAAAAATGTATTAAAATTGATTGTGGTGATGGTTGCACAACTTTGTGAATATGGTAGAAGTCAATGCTTTAAATGGGTGAATTCCATGTTATATAAATGATATATAAGGAAAGCTTTTATTTGCAAAAGTGATGATGATAATAACACCCACTAGTACTTGCAGGTCACTCTGTGAAGTCCTTTCTGTGCATAACCTCATTTAACACTTAGCAGTCCTAGATAGCAGGTGCTGTTATTTCTTTTTTTTTCTTTTCTTTTTTAAATATTTCATTTATTTATTTGAGAGGTAGAGTTACAGACAATGAGAGGGAGAGACAGAGAGAAAGGTCTTCCATCCACTGGTTCACTTCCCAAATGGCCACAACGGCTGGAGCTGGGCCGATCCAAAGCCAGGAGCCAGGAAATTCTTCCAGGTCTCCCACACAGGTGCAAGGGCCCAAATGATTGGGCCAACTTTTACTGCTTTCCCAGGCCATAACAGAGAGCTGGATTGCAAGAGGAGCAGCCGGGACACAAATAGGCATCCATAAGGGATGCTGGTGCCGCAGGTGGAGGCTTAGTCTATTACACTCAGCACCAGCCCCAGGTGCTGTTATCTCTAGGTGAGAAAATTAAGGCTTAGAGAGGCCAAGCGCTCACCCAACATTCCACCACTTAGCCAGTGAAGGACAGACCTGATTTAAGGAAAAAACAAGGAGTGGGCATTTGGCCTAGTGGTTAAGATGCCTGTAAAGACACTCACATCCACATTGGAGTACCCGGGTTTGCTTCTTGGTTCTGTCTCCTGATTCCAGTTTGATGCTAATGCTGACCCAGGGAGGCAGAGGTCATGGCTCAAGTGGTTGGGTTCCTGCCACCTGCACAGGAGACCTGGATTGAGTTCCTGGCTCCTGGCTTCAGCCTGGCCCAGCACAAATCATTGCGGCCATTTGGGGAGTGAATCAGCAGATGGGCTCACTTGCTCTCTCTCTCTCTCCCCCTCTCTCTCTCTAAATAGTACATTTGATGGGTTTGGGCCTGTGTGTTCACCTCTGAATCCATCACCATAATCGAGATAATGAACAAGTTCATTCTCCCCAAAAGCTCCCTCGTGCTCATCTCGTATCTTGTGCATTGCCCCACCTTTATCCCCACTCACTGATCTGCTTTTAGTTGCTAGAGAACAGTTTGCATTTTCTAGAGTTTTATATCAATGGAACCATGTGATATTTACTCTTTTTTGTCTGGTTTTCTTTGCTCAGCATTATGTGAATCCACAAAGTATTATGGATATGTAAATGATATGTAAATCCACAAAGCATTCATTTTTATTGTTGAGTAGTATTTCATTGTATCAATATACCACAATTTGTAATGGATTGTTCACAGTTTGAGGCTGTTACAAATGTGGATGCACAAGCCTTTGCAGGATATATATTTTCTTTACTCATGGGTAAATACCAGGGTGGAGCAACTGGATCATAAGGTGGGTTTATGCTTAACTTTTTAAGAAATTGTGACTGTTGGCCGGCGCCGCGGCTCACTAGGCTAATCCTCCACCTTGCGGCACCGGCACACCGGGTTCTAGTCCCGGTTGGGGCACCGGATTCTGTCCCGGTTGCCCCTCTTCCAGGCCAGCCCTCTGCTGTGGCCAGGGAGTGCAGTGGAGGATGGCCCAGGTGCTTGGGCCCTGCACCCCATGGGAGACCAGGAAAAGCACCTGGCTCCTGGCTCCTGCCATCGGATCAGCGCGCTGCGCCGGCCGCAGCGCGCCAGCCGCGGCAGCCATTGGAGCGTGAACCAACGGCAAAGGAAGACCTTTCTCTCTGTCTCTCTCTCTCACTGTCCACTCTGCCTGTCAAAATAAAAAAATAAAAAAAAAAAAAGAAATTGTGACTGTTTTCCAAAGCAGTTGAACCATTTTACCTCCCTACCAGCAACATGTGAGAATTTGGAGCTTGATGGGCCAGATCCAAAGCCCTTGAGCAGCTGTCACCCGTGGAGTGGGAGTGACTGCTGCAGCTGTGTGTGCAGAACCAGCAAGCTCTGCACCTGCTCACTAATCTCACTAACACCCAGCAGCGGCCTCCAGGTTCAGAGAGGGCAATGACTCCCCTCTTCTCATTGCTCTGGCGGCAACTTCTGCTTGTCTCTTACTGACTACTAGAAAACAATAAAACCAATGAATGAACCAGCAGCAAATGAACCTGAGTTAAAATGAGAAATTCACATTTAGTGCGATGCTTTGTTATTTACCATTAAGTTATGATTATGACTTTATATTTCACATACATGATGTGCTGATCTTTGTAGATGTTCTTTTCAGAGCTGCACAATTCCTTGTATGAAGCCAGAGGTGGACATAGGGAGCCCCGAAGGCCTCTGGGGAAGGGAGTGAGCCAAGAATGGGAAGGATATGGTGCTGCCTTAGTTATGATCTGACAGCAGTGACTGAGTGCCCATGTGCCCCAGGCCCTGGGTTAAGTGCTAGAGATACAGAGACAAATACATATAATTCTTGTTTCATAAGTTATTAGAAAGACAGATGGTGAAAAGTAAGATAAATGGAAGTAGGTGCACGTGAAAGTAATTGCTACATAAAAGGGTCAGGAAGATAAAAAGATGAGACAGCAGTCTCAGGGCAGGGTGCTATTGTAATCTTAGGGGGACCATATAATTTATTTTCTAAACCGGAATGATTTTAAAAAGTTTTTGTTCATTTATTTGAGAGGAAAAGAAAGAGAGAGGGAGAGAGAGAGAGAGGGAGGGAGAGAGAGTGTCAGAGAACTCCCATCCATTGGTTCACTCCCCAAACTGGCTGGGGCTGAAGCTGGGAGTTGAGAACTCCATGCAGGGCTCCCACGTGTGTCAGGGACCCAGTTACTCCAGTCATCCCTGCTGCCTCTCAGGGTCTGTCTTAGCAGGAAGCTGCAGTAAGGAGTGGAGCTAGGAATGGAATTCTGATGTGGGATATGAGTATCTTAACCGGTTGGCCAAATTCCTAGAATAATTTTGCAAAAATGTGTATTTTGAGATAGTTGTAGAATTGTACAGTTGCAGGAATTAGAGCAGAAAAAGCTCCAGTTTAATCCAGTTTCCTTAAAGGGGACATCTCACATGACTAGTCCAGTGCCACAGCCAGGTACATCAACCCCCACCCCCACCCCCATCAACCTGATGCAGTTCTCACCAGTCTTACACCCAATCGTGACAACAGTGAGAGCCTAAGAGAACACACTATCGTGATTCTACTGAATGACAGATGTAAGCTGTGAGTGTCCTGGGCAAATAAGGGCCCATGATCTGCCTTGCTTTTCCTAGGCTCCTTTTTTTTTTTTTTTTTTTTTTTGGACAGGCAGAGTGGACAGTGAGAGAGAGAGACAGAGAGAAAGGTCTTCCTTTGCCATTGGTTCACCCTCCAATGGCCGCCACGGCTGGTGCGCTGTGGCCGGCGCACCACGCTGATCTGATGGCAGGAGCCAGGTGCTTTTCCTGGTCTCCCATGGGGTGCAGGGCCCAAGTACTTGGGCCATCCTCCACTGCCTTCCCGGGCCACAGCAGAGAGCTGGCCTGGAAGAGGGGCAACCGGGACAGAATCCGGCGCCCCGACTGGGACTAGAACCCGGTGTGCCGGAGCCGCAAGGCGGAAGATTAGCCTCGTGAACCGCGGTGCCGGCCCCTAGGCTCCTTTAAAACCTGTTCAGGGAGATAGAAAGGAAAACAAGACATGGCAATTCCTACCACCAAGGACATTCTGTCTGCCAGGAGGCAGCTCAGACAGCTCTGTACAAAGTGGGATGCATTAAGTGAAAGACCTGAGATATGGGGTGTGGACAGTGTTATCTCCTTGAAAGGCTGGGGAAGTGTCATGTCGAATAGGACAGTTGAATCACTCCTGGCCCATGGTGGCTGCCTCCCACAGCTACTTGCACAATACAGAGGTTATTGAAGAAACATGGGGTGAAATCTGGCCTTCCTCTTACTAGCTGTGTAATTTTGGGTACACGCATACCCTCTCTGTGTATCTCTTTCCCACACCTGAAGCCTATTGCACCACTAACTGGGCCTCTGGCACTCTTGAATCTCTTCATAGGCCTCAGTCTCCTCAGTTGTGAAATGGGGTTGATAATAAGAGTGTCCCTCCCTGTGGAGATGATGGGCAGCGAGCTGGGATAATGGACACAGCATGGTGCACATGGAGAATTTAGGACTGAGTGCTGGCTCTCACTATGCGTGTTGTGGTTCTGGGTGCCCCGTTTAGCGTATGCTCAGCCAGAACTGAGTAGCTCTGCTTTAGCATCCTGATAAGCAACCTTCAACCCCACAGCTACCACGCGAAACTTCCCTCCTCAAGAATGAGGGCTGCTGAAGGCAAGGAGGAAAATTGAAGAGCAGAAGGCCTTGGCCGACAACGACCTTCACTTCAACAACAGACTCTGGGTCGACATTGACCAACACTGCAGCGGCAATGCTGAGCCCTAAGTTCAGCCTTCAACTCCTTTCCACACACACTCACCTAATCCAGCTGACCACTCCTCGCTACGCTGGGGCACGTGGTAGCCTCCACAGACGTCCCTGCTGAGACAGTTGCGTTTGCTCTGGGACTATTTTTAATTCTGCAACTTCCTATTCAGTGTTCAGTAGCTCAGGAAACAGGCTGACTCGACAAAGTACCTAGGAATGTGTAAGATGAGTAATCCTTACATTTTTTTTAACTTTTCTATCTATCTATCTATCTGACAGGTAGAGTTATAGACAGTGAGAGAGAGAGAGACAGAGACAAAGAGAAAGGTCTTCCTTCTGTTGCTTCACTCCCCAAATGACCGCTATGGCTGGCGCTGCGCCAATCTGAAGCCAGGAGCCAGGTGCTTCCTCCTGGTCTCCCATGTGGGGTGCAGGACCCAAGCACTTGGGCCATCCCTCCCTGCCCTCCCGGGCCACAGCAGAGAGCTGGACTGGAAGAGGAGCAGCCAGGACTAGAACCTGGTGCCCATATGGGATGCCAGCACCGCAGGTGGAGGATTAACCAAGTGAGCCACAGCACTGGCTCACATTTTCACTATGCCTTCATTTCAAAGACTATGTTCATCCTAAGTTTTTCACTTTAAAAATCCAGTGATGTGAGGTAGGCATTAAGCCTACAGGTCTAGATGTCCATATCGCATGTTGGATTACCTGGGTTTGACTCCCAGTTCGACTCCTGATTCCAGTTTCCTGCTAATGTGTGTCCTGGAGGACAGCAAGGGAGAGGCCAAGCGACTGAGTCCTTGTCACCCTTACGGGAGATTCAGATTCAGTTCCTAACTCCTGACGGCTATTACGGGCAGCTGAGGAGTAGACCAGTGGATGGCAGCTCTGTCTGTCTGTCTCTTCCTGTGTCCTTGCTTCTCAGGAAAACAAACAAACCTCAGCGACGATATCAGAAAAATTACCCCTGCTGTTGAGATGAGGAATCCAAGGCTGAGATAGATGATGCGCTTTGAAGTCAAGCCACAAACAAGCCTGAAACCCACAGCCTTGCCTCTGAGTGAACTTTGCATCCCCTCCCCCAGCACACCCCAAATGAAGACAGTGTGCCCCTTCCAAAGCTGAACTGATCTAGGTTCACTTCACTCCTGCGGGCCGAACATGAGCCAGGTGATTTTGCCATGAGAAAATCACTCCCCCTGAACTTCGGTACCCTGTTTTGTTGTTGTTGCTCATAAATGTCACGTATGCCTGTGGGCTTCTTGTGCAATGACTCCATTGTGAAAAAGCTGCTGCATATTTATTTACTCATTAGTGTGCACAGGCCTTGTGCAGGGGGATATGGTGCCTGAAGGCCCACCATCAAAGGAACTGGAATTAATAATTCTTACATGTGTTTTTAAACAAAAGCCCATGGCGTAATCCACAGGCCAAAGGCCATCAGAGAAAGGAAAAAAAGAAATTCAATGAAACAGAGGAACAATACCATTTTCCAAGTTATGCTGTGAGCTAAAAAATTCCCTTTTATAATATATTCATAAAATGTAGAAATAGTGATGCAATGCCAAATATAAATACCATGATGAAGAATTTCATTCATACATATGCATTGCATTTTGTGAATTATATCATATGTGCTTTCTTCTTTGTATCTATAGCTCTTCAATAATTATTACCTGGCTTAAGGATGTGAATTATGTCCAAGTTGGAACCTAATTTCTTTTTTTTCCCCAGAAACCTTTTACTTAAGGAATACAAACTTCATACATTTCATAATCACAACTTTAGGAACACAGTGATTCTTTACACCATACCTGCCCTCCCAACCACTCTACCACCCCTCTTTCTCCTCCCTCTCCCATCTCCATTCTTATTTTTTACTAAGATCTATTTTCAATTAACTGTATACACATATGGTTAAAAAACTATGTGAAGTAAATAGTTCAACAAACAGTATGACAAAAGAGCTGTTCCTCAACCAACAGTTGAGACAAGAGCTGTTCAAAGTCGTTACTTCTAAGAGTGTCAATTTCACTTCTATAGATTATTGTTTAGGTGCTGTATTACTTATAACAGGTCAGGAAGAACATACGATATATGTCCTTTTGGGACTATCTTATTTCACTAAGCATGATATTTTCTAGTTTCATCCATTTTGTTGCAAATGACCAGATTTTGTTGTTGTTATTTTTACCACTGTGTAGTATTCAATGGTGTACATATCCCATAATTTCTTTATACACTCTTCAATCGACAGGCATTTGGGTTGATTCCATATCTTAGTTATTGTGAATTGAGTTGCAAAAAACAAGGAGGTACAGAAAAACCTTTTGTTTACTGATTTCATTTCCTGTGGGTGAATTCCCAGGAGTGGGATGGCTGGGTCATATGGTAGGTCTATATTCAGATTTCTGAGGTATCTCCACATTGTCTTCCATAGCGACTTTACCAGTTTACATTCCCACCAAGAGTGGATTAGGGTACTTTTCCCCCACATCCTCACCAGCATTTGTTGTTTGTTGATTTCTGTAAGAAAGCCATTCAAATGGGGGTGACATAAAACCTCATTGTGGTTTTGATTTGCATTTCCCTGATGGCTAGTGATCCTGAACGTTTTTTTCATGTGACTGTTGGCCAGTGGATTTCCTCTTTCAAAAAATGCCTGTTTAACTCCTTTGTCCATTTCTTCACTGGGTTGTTTGTATTATTGCTGTTGAATTTCTTGGTCTCTTTATATATTCTAGCTATTAATCCTTTATCAGTTGCATAGAGTGCAATAGATTGCAAATTTCTCCCATTACTGAGTGTTTCTTTTGCAATATAGAATGTAATTCCATTTGTTAATTTTGGCTTAAATTGCCTGTGCCTCTGGGGTCTTTTCCAGGAACTCTTTGCCTATGCAAATGTCTTGCAGTGTTTCTCCAATGTTCTCTAATGATGTAATGGTATCGGGTCATAGATTTCGGTATTTAATCCATTTCCAGTGGATTTTTTGTGTAAGGTGTAAGGTACGGGTTCTGCTTCATACTTCTACAGTGGAGATCCAGTTTTCCCAGCACCATTTGTTGAAGAGACAGTCCTTGCTCCAGGGATTGATTTTAGCACCATTGTCAAAATAAGTTGGCTGTAGAAGCATGGACTGATTTCTGGCATTTCTATTCTGTTCCATTGGTATATTCATCTGTTTTTGTACCAGTACCAGTCTGTTTTGATGATAACTTCCCTGTAGTATGTCTTGAAATCTGGTACTGTGATGCCTCCGGCTTTGTTTTTGTTGTATAAGATTGCTTTAGCTATTCAAGGTCTCCTGTGCCTCCATATGAATTTCAGCATCATTTTTTTCTAGATACGAGTAGAATGTCTTTGGTATTTTGATTGATATCACATTGACTCTGTAGTTGCTTTTAGTAGTATGGACATTTTGATGATCTTGATTCTTCCAATCCATGAACGTGGAAGATTTTTCCATTTATTGATATCTTTTTCTATTTCTCTTTAATATTTTGTAATGCTCATCATAGAGATCTTTGACATCCTTGGTTAAATTTATTCCAAGGTATTTAATTTTTTTGTAGCTATTATGAATGGGATCGATCTTAGAAGCTGTTTCTCAGCCATGGCATTGTCTCTATTTTCAAAGGCTATTGATTTTGTGGGTTGATTTTATACTCTGCCACTTTACCAAACTCTTTTATGAGTTCCAATAGTCTCTTGGTGCAGCCTTTTGGATCCCCTATATCTATATATCATGTCATCTGCAAATAGGGATAATCTGACTTCCTCCTTACCAATTTGTATCCTTTTGATTTCTTTTTCTTGCCTAATGGCTCTGGCCAAAAATTCTAGGACTATACTGAATAGCAATGGTGAGAGTGGGCATCCATGTCTGGTTCCGGATTTCAGTGGTATTGCTTCCAACTTTTCCCCATTCAATATGATACTGGCCATGGGTTTCTCATAAATTGCCTTGATTGTGTTGAGAAATGTTATTTCTATACCCAATTTACTAAATTTTCATTATAAAAGGGTGTTGTATTTTATCAAATGCTTTCTCTGCAGCTATTGAAATAATCATATGTTTTTTGTTCTTCAATACAGTGTGATGTATCACATTGATTTGTGAATGTTGAACCATCCTTGCATACAAGGAATAAATCCCACTTGGTCTGGGTGAATGATCTTTCTAATTTGTTGTTGGATTCTATTGGATAGTATTTTTTTGAGGATTTTTGCATCTGTGTTCATCAGGAAAATTGATCTGTAGTTCTATTTCTCTGTTTTATCTTTTTTAGGTTTAGGAATTAAGGTGATGCTGGCTTCATAGAATTTGGGAGAATTTCTTCCCTTTTAATTGTTTTTAATAGCTTGAGAAGAGTTGCAGTTAGTTATTCTTTAAATGTATGGTAGAATTCAGCATTGAAGCAGTCCAGTCCTGGGCTTTTCTTTGTTGGGTGGGTCTTTATTACTGATTCAAACTCTGTCTTGGTTATTTGTTTGTTTAGGTTTTCTGTGTCTTCATGGATCAATTTAGGTAGGTTTTATGTGTCCAGGAATCTATCCATTTCTTCTAGGTGTCCCAGTTTGTTGGCATACAGCTCTTTGTAGTAATTTCTGATGATTCTTCTTATTTCTGTGATGTTTGTTGTTACATTCCCTTTTTCATCTCTATTTTATTGATTTGGGTCTTCTTCCTCAGTTTTTGGTAAGTTGGGCCATTTGTCAATTTTGTTTAGTTTTTTTAAAAAAACTAGCTCTTTGTTTTGCTGATCTTTTGTTTTTGTATTTTTATTCAATTCTATTGATTTATTCTTTAATTATTTCTTTTCTCCTACTAGTTTTGGGTTTGGATTGCTGTTATTTTTCTAGATCCTTGAGATGCATTGCTAGTTCATTTATTTGGTGCCTTTCCAATTTATTGATGTAGGCACCAATTGCTGTAAACTTTTCTCTTAATACTGCTTTTGCTGTACCCCATTAGTTTTGATATATTGTTGTCTTCATTTGTTTCCAGAAATTTTTAGATATATCTTGATTTCTTCTATGACCCACTGTTCATTCAGGATCATGTTGTTCAGTCTCCATATGTTTGCATATGTTCTAGAGATTTCTGAGTTGTTGATTTCCGGCTTCATTCCATTGTGGTCAGAGAAGATGGATGGTATGATTTTGATCTTTTTGAATTTGCTGGGACTTGCTTTATGGCCTAGCATTTGGTCTATTCTGGAGAACGTTCCACACACTGATGAGAAGAGTGTGTATTCTGAGACTATAGGATGGAAAGTTCTATAGATATCTATTAGGTCTATTTGGTATATAATGTTGAATAATTCTTCTGTTTCCTTCTGGATTTTCTGTCTGGCATCTGTCCATTGCTGAAAGTGGGGTATTGAAGACCCCCATTACTATTGTATTTGAGGCTATGTCTCCAATTAGATCCATTAACATTTCTTTTAAATAGCCAGATGCCCTTTAATTAGGTGCATATACATTTATAATCCATACATGACTACATTCTTTCTGTTTAACTGATCCCTTAATCATTACATAGTGCCCTTCTTTGTCTCTTTTAACAATTTTATGTTGAAGTCTATTTTGTCTGATATTAGGATGGCTACACCAGCTCTTTTTTGGCTTCTGTTAGCATGGAATATCTTTTCCCATCCTTTCACTTTCTGATGTGTGTATCTTTGTTGGTGAGGTGTATTTCTTGTAGGCATCAAATCGATGTTTTGTTTTTTAATCCATTCAGCCAGTCTGTGTCTTTTAACTAGAGAATTGAGGCCATTTACCTTCAAGGTGACTATTGATAAGTAATAACTTTGCCCTGCCATTTTTCCATAAATATTCCTGTTGTTTACTTTAGAATTTCTTTGTACTTTTACTGGGATATTTTCTGCTTTTACTCTCTTTCTAGTGATTACCATGTTTCTGTGTTTCTGTGTGCAGCACATCTTTAAGGATCTTTTGTAAGCCTGGATGGGTGGTGACAAATTTCTTCAATTTCTGTTTGTTATGAAAGGTCTTTATTTCATCCTCATTGGTAATTGAGAGCTTTGCAGGGTGTAGTATTCTGGGTTGATTCAGTTATTTTCTCTTAAGACTTGGAATATATTTTGCCATTCTCTCCTAGCCTATAGTTTTTCTGATGAGAAATCAAGTGCGAGTCTAATTGGAAATCCTCTGAAAGTAATCTGGTGTTTCTCTCTTGCACATTTCTGAATCTTTTCTTCATGTTTCCTGTGGAGAGTTTGACTACAATGTGTCCTGGTGGCGATCTTTTCTGGTCATGTCTGTTGGGAGTTCTGTGTGTTTCCTGTACTTGAACATCCCTTTCTTTCTCCAAATTAGGGAAGTTTTCTGTAATTATTTCACTAAAAAGACCTTTTAATCCATTCTATTTCCATGCCTTCAGGAACTCCTAACACCAATATATTGGGTCATTTGATAGCATCCCATAGATCTCCAACATTGTTTTTTAGTATTCTAATTTCTTCTTTTTTAATCTGACCATAAAATTTCCAGTGATTTGTCTTCTAACTCAGATATTCTTTATTCTGCTTCAAGGAGTCTGTTGTTAAGGATTTCCACCACATTTTTTATTCTATTGAATTCATTTATAAGATTTTATTTTGATTTCTCTTTAAGATCTCAATTTCATGGGAGAAATTTTCTTTCATTTCATGTATGGATTTTATTAGTTTGTGGATTTCACAATAAGCTTCTGCTTATTTCTAAGTAATCCTACAATCAATTTTTTGAATTCTGTTTCTGGCATTTCTTCAATCTCTTCATCTTCACATTCTAGTATTAAAGTGTTATGTTCTTTTGGGGGTGTCATGTTATCTTCCTTATTCTTGTTTCTTGAGTTGCTGTGTTTAGTATTTGGTATTTGTGGAGATATTTGTGCTGCCACAGGAACCATACAAAGGACCTGTGCATCCTCAGTGTAAGCACGGATCCCACAGCAATGACCCTCACCAGGGAAGGAGGAAGCCCTGAGTGTGTGGAACTGCCCATGGTGATTGCCCAAAGTCCCATCCACACACTGCAACCTCCCACACAGCCACAGTGTTTTTCACAGTCCAGGCACATATGCCTTCCATGGTCACAAGCACCCAGCCCCCTGTCAGTTGTCCTAGCCAGACTCTGGTATCTCCGCTCAGCTGGTTGTTGGGCATGTGGACACAAGGGGGTACAGCTGTTATGTATGTCCAAAATGGCACCTGCTCTCTCTCAGCTTGTTACAGGATGCTGGTGCAGGGTGGTTGGGGAGAGAGAAACATGCACCCTTTTTTCTCCTCTAGTTTGACAGGTACACTGCCCCCCACAGGGCTCCAAGTCAGACTTGTGCCAGGCTCTTCCTGCAGCTTTATTGCCAGTGGCTTGGGCTGCTGCAGTCTGGTCTCACTTCACTCTCCAGAGCTGGTGCTGAGGCTTTCAGTTGCTGGGGTTCTGCTTGTTCATGGCCACACCCTCCACGTGGGTCCACAGTTTCCCTCTAATTTGCGTGGATTTTCCTCCGCTGTTTTCTTTATAACTCTTCCCTGAAACTGCACTTTCTCCACTTTTTTTTAAGATTTATTTATTTATTTGAAAGTCGGAGTTACACACAGAGAGGAGAGGCAGAAAGAGAGAGAGAGAGAGAGAGAGAGAGGTCTTCCATCTGCTGGTTCACTCCCCAGTTGACCACAACAGCTGGAGCTGCACTGATCTGAAGCCAGGAGCCAAGAACTTCTTCTGGGTCTCCCACATGGCTGCGGGGGTCCAAGGGCCATTTTCTACTGCTTTCCCAGGCCATAGCAAGAGCTGGATCGGAAATGGTGCAGCCGGGGCTCAAACTGGTGCCCATATGGATGCAGGCACTGCAGGTGGTGGCTTTACCTGCTACGCCACAGTGCCAAACCCATCCACTTTTTAAAAATCTATCTTCCCCTGTATTAGAGCAGTAAGCTCCTTCTCTATTCTGCTATCTTGGATCTCTCAGGAACCTAATTTCTGAATCTTTTCAGCTCACTTCTTATATTATGAGAGATGATTTTGTGTTTTGCCCCTGAGGCATCTCCCAGAGATGAGCCATCTCCACTCCACTCACTACCACACGAGATGACCCCAGGCCAGACTGGAGGCAGAGCACTGTGCCGCCTTACGTGCAGGATGATGGCTCCAGACCCCAGTGGGGAGCCAGGAAATTGTGCATTCTGTGGAGACACATTGGAAGTTAAAGGGAAGAGAAAACATTTTAGGATATGTTAGTCTCTAAATTTTGAGATTCTTTTAGCTATCACATATTTTTTATTTATTTGAAAGATGGGGAGGGGATGGGAAAGAGAGAGAGAGAGAGAGAGATCTTCTATCCACTGGTTCATTCCCCAAATGCCTACAACAGCCAGGACTGGGCCAGGCTGAAACCAAGAACTGGAAACTCATTCCAGGTCTCCCACATGGGTGGCAGGGATCCAAGTGCTTTAGCCATACTTTGCGGCTTCCCAGGGTGTGCACTGCAGGAAGCTAGAATTAGAAGTGGAGCTGAAATGTGAACCCAGGTACTCTGATAGAGGATGCTGCTGTCCCAAGCAGAGTCTTAACAACTACACCAAATGCCTTCCCCTCTTTTTTTTTTTTTTTTTTTTTTTTTTTTTTTTTTTTTTGACAGGCAGAGTGGACAGTGAGAGAGAGAGACAGAGAGAAAGGTCTTCCTTTGCCGTTGGTTCACCCTCCAATGGCCGCCGCGGCTGGCGCGCTGCGGCCGGCGCACCGCGCTGATCCGATGGCAGGAGCCAGGAGCCAGGTGCTTTTCCTGGTCTCCTATGGAGTGCAGGGCCCAAGCACCTGGGCCATCCTCCACTGCACTCCCTGGCCACAGCAGAGGGCTGGCCTGGAAGAGGGGCAACCGGGACAGAATCCGGCGCCCCGACCGGGACTAGAACCCGGTGTGCCGGCGCCGCTAGGCGGAGGATTAGCCTAGTGAGCCGCGGCGCCGGCTTCCCCTCTTTTAACTATTAGATTCCCCTAAATCTAATGTTAATAGAAGACTGTTCCAGGAATCTATTCTAAAGCTCATGGGCAAAAATGCAAGATAACTTGGGCACAAGCATATTTATTGTGGCATTATTTGTAATTATGATACCAACCCAAGGTCTTTTGACTCACACACAAAAATAAACTGACACAAGGCCAATGTGTAACTCGGGCGAGGTTTACTGGGGGCCTGTGTTCAAACACAAAGGAGACAGTGCAGCGGGAAGAGGTTCCAACCACTGCCTCGCCAACAGAAGCTGAACAGTTTTCTTAAATAGGGAGGCATGACTGTGTGTGGTCTCAGGCTCTGGCTTATCCCCCTTGGTACACAACACTTCAGCTTGCAGCCAGCCCGGTGTTCTGCCCAAGTGCAGTTGCTTCTTTTGCAAACAGACTCAAAATGGCAGTGTAGATCATTACACCCTGGTAGATCAATACACCCAGGAAGGCCATATCTCTGTGATACTCAGCTATCCTGGGTGGGTGTATGGGTTGGGCAAGTCCCTAATTGGGCAGTAGGGGATCTTTTGCAATTAGAGCCTGGATGTTCCTTGTTCCTGATGGGTTTGGAGATGAGTGGGGTGAGCTGTGGTGGGAGACGATCCACACTGGGTTCAGAGGGGCTTGATTTTGTGAGTCCTGGTTCCATCCGGTCTCAATTGCAAACGCTGTCCACCAGCAGATTTCTGGCAGAGTAAATCACGGTTTACCCACTGAGGATAGGAGAGGTTGTGTGCATGACTCTGACAGGAATACCAGAGCACTTGGTTAAACAGGACAATCCAGATGTATGCAGAATGCATGCTATGCTCACCTGTGTAAGAAAGCTGGAGAAACACGACTATGTGCCTATGAACCTGCTTGGATTTATGAAAAGGAACAGAGGAGGGTGAACTAAGAGCTGCAGAGGAACGAAGAGGCCAAGGACATGGAATTGAGGTTTCCCTTAACAGCATATGGTGCAGTTTTGAGTCATGTAAATATCAAACAGTTTTTCAGTGGAAAAAGCAACAAAAGAAATCCTTGAAAATTAAAAACTGAAATGAATTAACCCAGAACACACAGCTGTTTACAGAGATCTTAGATAGGGCCAGCACTGTGGCGCAGCAGATCAAGCTGTCACCTGTGATGCCAGTATCCTATCTGAGCACTGTTTAGAGTCCTGGCTGCGCCACTTACAATCCAGCCCTCTGCTAATGCGTCTGGGAAAGCAGCAGAAAGTGATGCAAGTGCTTGGGCTCCTGCCACCCACGTGGGAGATGCGGATGGAGTTCCTGGCTCCTGGCTTCAGCCTGGCCCAGCCCTGGGCTGTTGTGATCATCTGGGGAGTGAACCAGTGGAGGGAACATCTGCTCTCTGTCTCTCCATCTTTCTCTGTAACTTTACCTTTCAAATAGAAAAGTCTGAGAGAGAGAGAGAGAGAGAGAGAGAGAGACAAAAGAGAGAGAGACTTCAGAACCCAGAGTCAACATTGTCTATCTTCAATGGAGGATCTCAAAGCAGGGAGCTGCAAAGCAGTCTTCAACAGCACGCGGTCGTCCTACCATTCATGATGATGTGAGATTACTAACTGCTGAACCATTCTGTATGCACATGACGGAGACATCATTTTATACATAAAATATGTAGTGTAAATGTAGGTTTATATGTTTCTTAAATATAATTTTAAAAGCTTACACACACACACACACACACACACACACACACATGGCTAAAGCAGATTAGTAATTAGGGTAAGGTTGTCAGCAACCAAGGCTTTTAAAGGATAAAATAGTTTAATACAAAGATAAAATCAAGGTTTTAAGTCCCTTTGAAATTAAATTGGAACTATTAAGTTGCAGTCATGATTTTTAAAAAAGATTTACTTACTGATTAGAAAGGCAGATTGCACAGAGGGAGAAACAGATAGAGCGATATCTGCTATCTACTGGCTCACTCAATCGCTCACAACCAGGGCTGGACCAGGCTGAAACCAGGAGCCAAGAACTCCATCCGTGTCTCCCATGTGGGTGACAGGATCCCAAGGATCCCAAGGGTCCCATGGATTTGGGCCATTATCTGCTGCATTAGCAGGAAGCTGGATCAGAAGCGGTGCAGCTGGGACTCAACCAGTCACTCTGATATGGGGATGTGGGTATCCCACGCAGTGGCTTAACCTGCTATGACACAACACCTGCCTAGTGATTTTTGTTTACAAATTGCTATCTTTGTCCACTGAAAATGCCCACAAGCAAGTGTAACTCGTTAACATTGGCACCCTTAGAAAATAGGTCTGATACATAGATATAAGTGCTATGTTTCTACACTTTTAGGTGTCATTTTTTTTAGAGATTTATTTTATTTATTTAAAAGACAGAGTTACAGAGAGAGGTACAGACAGAGAGAGAAGTCTTCCATCCGCTGATTCACTCTCTAGGTGGCCGCAACGGCCAGAGCTGTGCCAATCCGAAGCCAGGAGCCAGGAGCTTCTTCTGGGTCTCCCATGTGGGTGCAGGGGCCCAAGGACTTGGCCATCTTCTGCTGCTTTCCCAGGCCACAGCAGAGAGCTGGATCAGAAGAGGAGCAGCTGGGACTCGAACTGGTATCCATATGGGATGCCAGCGTTTCAGGCCAGGGCTTTAACCCACTGTGCCACAGCGCCAGCCCCATGTTATTTTATTTTTAATCTTATCATATTATAATTAAGAAAATAAAAGCATGAGGATAATATTCTAGAGTTATAAGGTCATGTCTACAATATATAAATTGAACTGGATACCTGTAATTATTATAGTTTAGTCAGGGTGAATGATGGAAGTAACAACATACATTTTGTTTTATTGTTTTTATGATTAATTGTCATTCATTTTGGTTACGTAAGTACAAACTTTTAGAACAATACTCTGTTTTGCATATGTAGGAGAATGCAGGTTAATAATCTAAAGAATAACTTCACTAGGTACGATTTCTTTATTACTTTAAATTTTATTTATATTTCGTTATTTGGGAGATAAAGTGACAGGGAGAGTCAGAGAGAGAGAGAGAGAGAAAGCTCCCATCTGCTGGTTCACTCTTCATATATCCACAGTGACTGGGGCTGGACCTAGCTGAAGATGGTGAGCTGAGAACACAATTCAGGTCTCCCACATGGGAGTCAGGAACCAGAGTGGAGAATTGAACCTATGCACTCTCATGTGGGCCACAGGCATCTTAACCACTAGGCTAACCACCCACTCCCTAGCCATTTTAAGTGTACAATTTTAAGTGGTACCAAGTATGTTTACCTTGTGTAACCACCATTACCATCCATCTTCAGAAATTTTCCTTTTTCCCAACAGATGTATTTTTACACATAAGATATGATTTTGAAGAACAAAATATATTATAAGCAAAATCAAAAGATAAATAATGTGTTAAGTAAAAACTTTGCAACACTTGACATTGCTAGCACACCAAGTTCTACAAATTGGTAAGGAAAGGCAATGCAAGCAGAACAGTGGATAAAAGGGCATACACGCACACACGCACACAACTCTGGTGGCTAATATACATTTGGAAATTGGTTGACAACATGTAAATTAAAGCAATAATGAAATACAACTTATGGCCGGCACCGCGGCTCACTAGGCTAATCTTCTGCCTATGGCGCCGGTATTCCGGGTTCTAGTCCCGGTTGGGGCGCCAGATTCTGTCAGCTCTCTGCTGTGGCCAGGGAGTGCAATGGAGGATGGCCCAGGTCCTTGGGCCCTGCACCTGCATGGGAGACCAGGAGGAAGCACCTGGCTCCTGGCTTCGGATCTGCGCAGTGCCAGCTGTTGCGGCCATTTAGGGAGTGAACCAATGGAAGGAAGACCTTTCTCTCTCTCTTTCTCACTGTCTAACTGTGCCTGTCAAATAAATAAATAAATAAATAAATACAACTTTTATAACCCATCAGATTGACAAAAACTAAAATGTCTCTTACATCCTTACATTGCTAGTGAGTATGAATTAATAGAAATTAGTGTGAGGAATGAAAATTAAAGATACCATTTTCTGACTCATCTAATTGACAAAAGTTAAAATGAATGTATGAATGAAATATCATTATACTGCTTGTAGAATGATAAATAAAAAAATAAATAAATAAATGCTAAAGCTCTTGGAGAATGTAATATAAAGGGATGTGTTAAAAATTAAAGTTATTTGACCCAGATTCAATCAATCGAGTCTATTTCATAAAAGTTACAGCACTAGTATGTGTGCATGTTTCTGTATACAAGGATTGCAGCATTGTTTATAGTGGCAGAAACACCCCAAGCAGCTTGTCTACCAGTAGGACTATATGAGTTGGGATGTGCTAATTTATCCAAAAGGAATCATTGTGACAAACACCTCAGCACGTCAATGGCCCAGGACAGCAAAGATCTCTTTCTTGCTGACACTGCATGAACAACACAACCCTGCAAGAGAGCTGTGCTCAGCACGAGCTCAGGACGCTGGGCTGAGGGATCCTGGGATTGTGCACCACACCTGCCACAGGCAGGAGTCAGATGCTGCCGCAGGCAGGAGTCAGATGCTGCCGCAGGCATGGGCAGGCAGCACTTTGGAAGGGAAGCCCCTGGTTCCCTGTGCCAGACCTCAAGGCATGTCTGCACAGAGGCTAACAGGGTGCTGAGGAACTAAAAATCTCTGCTCCATAGGGAATGATTGCATAAATTATAGCTCCATCCAACTGTGCAATATTGTGCAGTCCTAACAAAAGGAGTTGGACTTGGACCTGGGGCCTGGAGCCTGTGGCCTGTAAGCGATCAGCAAGGGTCAGGGTAAGACGCTCAGTAGGATCCCAGCTTTCCAGAAACAACCAGCAGCAAGTATGGCCTGTGTGAGTGTTTACATTTATACATGTTTGTGTCAGCATTCAGAAATAGGACACATTGGTTACACTGGGAAGGGAAAATTGAATGAAGCCTGGAGAGTCTTTATTAATTTAAAAAATATATTTCTGAGTAGTTTCATATCAACATACATGACTTTTCTGATGTCAAAGAAAAGTTATATAAAGACTAAATAAATTAAGACAAAAATCCCTTAACATTTCTAGTTGACACCCTTTTTTTAAAGATTTATTTACTTACTTGAAAGTCAGAGTTAGAGAGAGAGAGAGAGAGAGAGAGAGAGAGAGAGAGAGAGAGAAGAACCATTGACTCCCCAAATGGTCACAACAGCAGGGGCTGGGCCAAGCTGAAGCCAGAAGCCAGGAGCCAGGAGCTTCATCCAGGTCTCCTACATGGGTGCAGGGTCTCAAGCACTTGGGGCATCCTCTGCTGCTTTTTCCAGGCCATTAGCAAGGAGCTGGATCCAAAGAGGAGTAGCTGGGACTCGAACCAGCATCCATATGGGATGCTGGCATCACAGGAAGTGGCTTTACCTGCTATGGCACAATGCTTGTCCTCTAGTTGAGGCTCTTTTGACGCCAAGACCATGCTAATCAATAAACAGCTGGAGTCACTTCGTGGCATGTTCACTTGCATTGTGCACCTGCCACTCTTCCATCAGGCGGTAGAATTTACTTCTCTAATCTTAGCATATGGCAGAAGCAATGCTGTGCCAGGCCCAGGTACAGCCCTTAACTGGCCTCAGAAAAAGAAATGCAAATGCCCTGAAATCCTTTTGGGAAAAGTCTCATTCTGCTATTTCCTTAACACAATTTATTTCTTTTTCATTTAACACATTTGTGTGTTTTGCCTTTTTTAAAACCAAAAGTCTATATTCATTTATACAATCAATTTAAAATAGGAGACAAAAGAGAAAGTTAGGTTTTGTGTAGAAAAGTAGTACTGTTATGTTTGGGGAATAAAAACCATAGCCAGAGGCAACAATCTCCCTTTTACAAAAATAAGCCGCACTGCCTATTATTTTAGTAGGTAGTACAGTGTAATTGCTTTGGTTTTAGTTTCCTTGTACATGTTTTAAAACTCTGCCAGCAAAGCTTTACTAATCTGCTGACCAGACACTTTTCCTGTTTTGCTTGGCTGTGTTTGCTCTCTGAATTAAGAAAAAAGAGAAGGGAGTAAAGGTTCTGTTCATTCTTTTCTTTCTCTCCCTCCTCTTATTCTCACTCCTCCTACTTTCCACTTTCCTACATCCCCCTCCTGCTTCCACCCTAGTCCATGCATCAGAGCCCTTCTGTGTAAGCAACAGGATCTGACCTTTGCTCTCGTGGGAAGAAAGGACATTTATTAGCACATATTCTCTGTGTCAGAATAAGGAAGCGGTCCAGAGGCCAGGCAGGCCTCATCTGGGTTGAGTGTCCCATTGGATGAACTTGCCTTCCAATTGTTGCTACTTCCTTAAACCACACTGTGGTGTGGCTCCAGCTATGTGCTGTCTCCCTGTTGAAAGGAGGAGGAGGAAAGATTTCTAGCTGGAAGATTATCCAAAAGAGAGATGGAGTTGCTGGTAGGAAAGTTTTGGTACACACACGATCCCTGAAATTTAATTCCATAGAAATGAAACAACCAGAAATTGAAGATGAACCTATCTTAACACCCAGAAATCTCACCCTTACATGGGCACTAAGAACAAATCTCACACTGTATACAGAGACACTGTGATACTGTGGTAAGAAGTCCAAGAAATGGAAATATCTGAGTGTCACCAACAGGAAAATGGGTAAATACATTGGGATTTAGTCACACAGCGAGATACTATCGTCAGTTAAAACAAATGAATGGGGCCGGCGCCGCGGCTCAATAGGCTAATCCTCCACCTTGCGGCGCCGGCACACTGGGTTCTAGTCCCGGTCGGGGCGCCGGATTCTGTCCCGGTTGCTCCTCTTCCAGGCCAGCTCTCTGCTGTGGCCAGGGAGTGCAGTGGAGGATGGCCCAAGTGCTTGGGCCCTGCACCCCATGGGAGACCAGGAGAAGTACCTGGCTCCTGCCATCAGATCAGCGCGGTGCGCCGGCCGCAGCGCGCCTGCCGCGGCGGCCATTAGAGGGTGAACCAACGGCAAAGGAAGACCATTCTCTCTGTCTCTCTCTCTCACTGTCCACTCTGCCTGTCAAAAAAAAAAAAAAAAAAAAAAAAAAAAAAAAAAAAAAACCTTGGTAGAGAGAAAGGCACCACTACTGAGATGTGGTTCTCCACTGGTCTTTACATGTCAGGCTGTCTTCAGTCCAGCTGCTGATGCCTTTGTCCCAGGACACCTGAAGAATGTTTGTGTGGTCACCAGGTGTGGAAGGCGCAAGCAGTGTCTCCTGTTGGAGCACAGGCCAGGCAGGCAAATTGCTCAGGGTAAGACTCACTCCCACAATCTAGGACTCTTTTCCTACAATGCAACGGGCTATGCATACAGATGTCATATGGCGCTCTTTGCTTTGTCCTGGGGGAAATGGGGCTCAGAATAGGGGTCCAAAAATGCTGATACTGCTATTGCGCTGGAACACATTGTCCCTAGTCTCTGACCAGAAGTCTCATGTCTTCCGCCAGCATCTAGGAAACAGTAATGTGCAAATATATTCGTTTACAAATGTGATAAAATTTCAAATTCATCATGGCTGTTGACACTACCTTCAGGAAGAGAGTTTTCATTAGGAGGAGGACCAGGGAGAAAACAAGGGGGTGGTGCTCAAAGGTGGGCCGCAGCATTGACTTTTTTTTTTTTTTTTTTTTTTTTTTGACAGGCAGAGTGGACAGTGAGAGAGAGAGACAGAGAAAGGTCTTCCTTTTTGCCGTTGGTTCACCCTTTCACCCTCCAATGGCTGCCGCGGCC
Organism: Oryctolagus cuniculus; assembly: GCF_964237555.1. Taxonomy (NCBI): domain Eukaryota; kingdom Metazoa; phylum Chordata; class Mammalia; order Lagomorpha; family Leporidae; genus Oryctolagus; species Oryctolagus cuniculus. The sequence continues at coordinate 70,088,847 of NC_091441.1, forward strand.
AGTGCAGCTGGCGCACCGCGCTGATCCGATGGCAGGAGCCAGGTACTTATCCTGGTCTCCCAAGCACTTGGGCCATCCTCCACTGCACTCCCGGGCCACAGCAGAGAGCTGGCCTGGAAGAGGGGCAACCGGGACAGAATCCGGTGCCCCTACTGGGACTAGAACCCGGTGTGCTGGCGCTGCAAGGTGGAGGATTAGCCTAGTAAGCCGCGGCGCCGGCCTAGCATTGACTTTCTTAAGAAAAAGCTCTAGGGGCCAGCACCATGGCATAACAGGTAATGCTGCTGCCTGCAGTGCCGGCATCCCATACGGGGGCTGGTTCAAGTCCCAGCTGCTCTACTTCCAATCCAGCTCTCTAATATGGCCTGGGAAAGCAGTAGAAGATGGCTCCTGCACCTGCGTGGGAGACCTGGAAGAAGCTCCTGGCTTCGGATTGGCCCAGCTCTGGCCATTGCGGCCATCTGAGGAGTGAACCTGGATGAAAGACCAATCTCTCTGCCTCTGCCTCTCTGTAACTCTGCCTTTCAAATAAATGAATAAATAAACCTTAAAAAAAGAAAAAGAAAAAGCTTCAAAGCAGATTGGCAGCGTGCTCATCTGGGTAAGTGCTACTGGTCGTGGAGGGCGGTTGCAGAAGCAAGTTTCCTGGGTTCTTTTCCTCAGCTCAGTATAGAAATAAAAAGCCAGGAAACAATTTATAAAGAGGCAAATACTTTTATTTGATTGGCAAGCAACACAAAAAACATCTGATCCAAGTAGGAGACCAGGTGGAGTGCCTGGACACCGGCTTTCAGGAAATGTCCAGGGTTTTTAAGGCATTCTATGGGGTGCCCATTGGTCGGGGGGTTTCATACTGTATGTTGATTGGCTTGCGGCTCAAGGGGATTGTGGGGGTCTCTTGGAGACAGCCTGTCTCCTCAGGGGCTTAGCCCCCTCCTCTGCTGGCTCTGGGTGGAAGGTTGCAACTAACTTGAAGGCATGGTTTAAAACCTCAAGGTCACGCATGCAGCGCAAGAAGCTATAGTTGGGAGAAACTGGCCAGTCTGGAAACAAGCTTTCCTGCCACAGCTGACAGCCTGCTTGTGAAGGACATTCTACCTGCATCTGAGGGGCCCACAGACCCCCAGCCCCACTGGACGGCCTCAGTAAGTGTTCATTATTTCTTTCTGCATGCCTAAAGTATTTTATATAAAAAGAGAAAGTGCATTTTTGAAAAGAAGCATCTCAGAGAAACGAAGGCATCGTTTTTGTTTAACCGTGACTCTGCTTCTCAGGTAGAGTGGCAATCTTTGGTTTTCCCTGAGTATGAGCTACTTATTAATAGAAAAACAAACAAACAAAATCATCCCTGGAGAAAATAGTACATTTTCGTGGTTGACTGAGGGTACTTCAAAAGGTTCATGGAAATGCAAATTATCTTTTAATTCCATATTTCCATGAACACTTTGAAGTACCCTTGTATTTCCCTCTGTTTTTTTGTTCCTAATCCATCAAATGAACATAAATGCTCCACCATAACAAGAAAAGAATCTGCTCAGTTTCTTGGGGTGGCTGGTACAGGAGAAGGACCTATCAGCAAACGATTCATACAGGAACCTGAGAAACGGAGAAGTTCAGGTGGGCTTTCTCTGTGCCTCAAAGGGCCGTTGCAAGCACACATTGCTTCCATCTCTGCAATTGCTTTTGAGCCTTGTTAACAGCACCTGATTTATACTACACATTTCTTTTTAAAATACACGATGATTTTTATTTATTTTAACACGTGCATTTATTTATTTTTACTTATTTGAAAGAGAGGGAAGGGGGGAGAGAGAGAAAGTCTTCCATCTGCTGATTTACTGTTCAAACACCTGTAATAGCATTGGTTCGGCCGGACAAAATAAGGAGACTGAAACCCCATTTGGGTCTCCCGTGTGGGTAGAAGGGACCCAAGTACTTGTGCCACCATCTGCTGTCTCCCAGGGTGCACTCTAGCAGGAAACTTGAGCAGAACTGGAGGTAAGAAACAAACCCAGGCATTCCAATATGGGATACAGGTATCCCAAGCGGCAGCTTAACTGCTGTACCATTCAACACCCATCCCTGCAAATTTCTTGTTCTTGAGTATTTGTATTTCAGTTGTAGTACAAATTTATAATACATTTATACATATTATGTGTTATATATTTAAATAATTCAAGAAGAATACTTGAGAAATCTATTTCCTGAACCCTTTTACAATACATAATAACTACTTGACTGGTTAAAGAATTCTGCCCGGGGCTGGTGCTGTGGCACAGTTGGTTAAGGCCCCGGCCTGAAGCGACGGCATCCCATATGGGCGCCGTTTCTAGTCCTGGCTGTTCCTCTTCCAATCCAGCTCCCTGCTGTGGCCTGGGAAAGCAGTAGAAGATGGCCCTACTGCACTTGCATGAGAGACCAGGAAGAGGCACCTGGCTCCTCGCTTTGGATCAGCGCAGCTCCAGCCATTGCAGCCGTTTGGGGAGTGAACCAATGGATGGAAGACCTCTCTCTCTGTCTCTCCCCCTCACTGTCTGTAACTCTACCTCTCAAACAAATAAATAAAATATTTTAAAAAAATAGAATTCTGCCCTCTAAATCTCTGAACCTACTGTGCTGTTTCTCCTGAAACGTCATGCTGTGAAGAAGTCTGACACTACCCTGATTCTTACTCTTTTGTAGGAAACTAACTTGTGGCTCCCTGACTGTGTTCTTATAGAAGTTTTCTCTTTGTTCTTAAATGTAAAAATGTCATCAGGAAAAGTCCGAAAGGGGACTTTGCTCATGAACTTTACCTGGAATGTGCTTGGTGCTCTTAACCTGTGAATCAGGTCCTGTTTCTGCTGGAATTTTTTTTTTAAAGATCTGTTTATTTATTTGAAAGGCAGAGTTAGAGAGAGAGAGAGAGAGGAGAGAGGAGAGAGGAGAGAGGAGAGAGAGAGAGATAGAGAGAGAAATTTCCATCAGCTGGTTCACTCCCCAAATGACCACAACAGCCAGAGCTGGGCCAATCCAAAGCCAGGAGCTAGGAGTCTCCACATGGATGCAGGGGCCCAAGGACTTGGGCCATCTTCCACTGCTTTCCCAGGTGCACTAACAAGAAGCTGGATTGGAAGTGAAGCAGTCAGGACTCAAACTGACACCCATATGGGATGCTGGCATTGCAGGAGATGTCTTTGCTTGCTACACCACAGTGCCAGCCTCTGGAATTTTTTTTTAGCTTAAAAAAACCTTTTTTCTTATTGGTGTGATGATTTCTTTTCTTTTTTTTTTTTTTTTGACAGGCGGAGTGGACAGTGAGAGAGAGAGACAGAGAGAGAAAGGTCTTCCTTTGCCGTTGGTTCACCCTCCAATGGCCACCGCTGCAGCCGGCGCACCGCGCTGATCCGATGGCAGGAGCCAGGAGCCAGGTGCTTTTCCTGGTCTCCCATGGGGTGCAGGGCCCAAGCACCTGGGCCATCCTCCACTGCACTCCCTGGCCATAGCAGAGAGCTGGCCTGGAAGAGGGGCAACCGGGACAGAATCCAGTGCCCCAACCGGGACTAGAACCCGGTGTGCCGGCGCCGCAAGGTGGAGGATTAGCCTATTGAGCCACGGCGCCGGCTGGTGTGATGATTTCTTATGGCTTATTCTTTCTTGGTTAGTTGTCAGAAAGCCTGTGATGTGGGTAGGCTCTTCTCCCATCTCCATGTTATTTTTCATCAAATTCATCTATGTTGTTTTTTTCTGCACATTCTCTTTTTTTTTAAGTTGATTCAATTTTTTTACTGAGATGAAAGTTACATAAAGTTAACTATTTTAAAGTGAACAATTTAGTATCTTTTAGTACCTTCAAAATGTTGTGCAGCAACTGCATTTTATCCACACCCATAGCATTTCCATCTCCCCCAAAGAAAACCCAATGCCCCCGAGCGGCTTCTCTTCGGTCCTCTTTCCCCTACTCTGGCAGCCACCAGCGTGCTTCCTGCTCCTGTGGGTTTACGCACTCCAACAATGTCATACAGATGGTACTAAACCACATGTGTCCTTGTGCGTCAGGCTTCGTCCACGCAACAGAATGCTACCAAGGTTCATCTGAATTGGACTTAAATTGCTCTCTGGGACCACTTGCTTTTAGCCTGAAAGACTTCTTCAGTTGTTTCTTGCAAGGTGAGTTGGCTAGTAAATTCTCCCATCTTTGTTTAATTGAGAATATCTATTTTACCTGCTGTTTTGAAATACAGCTTTGCTGGATACAGGACTCCAGGTTGGCAGAGTTTTCCTTCAAGCACTTTGGAAATGTTATTCTACTGCCCCTGGCCTCCATTGTTTCTGCCAAGTCAGCTGTTCATCTTACAGGGCCTCCCTTATAATAAGATGACTCACTTTCTCATGCTGCTTGCAAGATTTTCTGCATGCCTTTGATTTTCAGCATTTTTAATGCAAAGTGTCTGTTTGTGGGTCTCTTTGAGCTCATCTTACATGGAGTTTGATGATCTCCCCAGATATCTAGGTTAGGGTTTTTCAGTACATTTGGAAGTTTTCATCCATTATTTCTTCATATATTATTTGTGGTCTTTTCCCTCTCCTCTCCTTCTCATACTTCCATTATGCATTTGTGATGTGCTTAATGGTATTTGTTTTAGTCAATTTTCTGCTACTATAACAGAACACCACAAAGTGGGTAATTTATAAACAGCAGGAGCTTATTTGCTCATGGTCTGGAAACTGGGAAACCCAAGAGCATCATTCTGGCATCTGGGGATGTGCTGAATCATCTCTGCTGTGTCATGTGCTAACATGGCAGGAGGACAAGTGAACGAACACACACAAGATGGAGGAGGAGCGTAGGGACTGAACTCACCATTTTCATTACTGTGACATTGGCCTTAATCCATTCATGAGGGTGATGCCCTTCTGACTTAATCTCTCCTAAAGATACTAATTCTTTTAAAAATGATTTGTTTATTTGAGATGGAGGGAGGAGAAGAGAGAGATAAACAGAAAGAGAGAAAGAGAGAGACAGAAATATCTTTCATCCACTGATTCACACCCCCAAGTGGCTACAACTGCCAGGACTGGGCCAGGTGAGCGTCAGGAGAAAGGAACCCTATCCAGATCTCTCAGGTGAGTGGCAGGAACCCAAGTATTTGGGCCATCATCTGCTGCTTTCCCAGGTGTATTAACCAGGAAGCTGGATCAGAAATGGAATAGTCAGGACTTGAACCAGCACTCTGATATGAGATATGGGAGATGCAAACAGTGGCTTAGTGGCTTAACCCACTGTACCACAAGGCCAGCCCTGGACCCACCTCTTAATATGGTCACAATGCCAGTCAGCTTCAGCATGAGCTTTGGGGGAAGGTTGCATTCAACCCATAGCAGTGTCTCACCTTTCTCTGAAGCTCTGTTCATTTTTCTTCATTCTTCTTTCTCTCCATTCTTCAGATTACATGATTTCTATTGATCTATTTTCAAGTTCACTAGTTCTTTTCTTCTGTCAGCTCAAATAGACTGTTGAGCCCCTCCAATGAAGTTTTTAATTTCAGTTATTGTATTTTTCAACTCCAGAATTATTTCCATTTGGTTGTTTTAAATAACTTCTATCTCTTTATTGCTATTCTCTATTTGATATGACATGAGTGTCACATCTACTTTTACTTTTTTAAGCATGGTTTCTCAGTTTTTTGGAACATTTTCTGTAGCATGCTTTTTACCCTACGTATGAGCCATGCTTTCTTATTTCTTTGCATGCTTCCACTTTTTTTGTAGTTGTTGTAGCAACTCCATACTGGTCCTTTCCCTCAGGGGTTCCCGTTGTTATTTGCTTGTCTGTTAAATGGCTGGCTGGATTACTTTAGTGGAGTTTCTCTCTCTCTCACGCACACACACACACACACACAGTGCTAAGCCTCTGAAGTTGCTCCTCACAGAGGTGTGGATTTGGGTATTCCCAGTGTCATAGTCTGTTTTCTATTGCTATAATAAGACACCCGAAGCAGGGTGCACTCTAAAGAAGAGGTCTGTTTAACACAGTTTCGGAGACTGAGAATGCAAGGTCAGGCAGCCTTATTTGTTCAGCTTTTGGTGAGGACGCCCTGAAGCATATCACATCTTCACAGAAATGTGTGCAGGAAGGAAAAATCACCTGGTGAGACAGGAAGTCAGAGAGAGCCACTCACTCTTTTATAACAGTTTGCTCTGGGCCGGCGCCGTGGCTCAATAGGCTAATCCTCCACCTGCGGTGCCAGCACACCAGGTTCTAGTCCCGGTCAGGGAGCCGGATTCTGTCCCGGTTGCCCTCTTCCAGGCCAGCTCTCTGCTGTGGCCAGGGAGTGCAGTGGAGGATGGCCCAAGTGCTTGGGCCCTGAACCCCATGGGAGACCAGGAGAAGCACCTGGCTCCTGGCTTCGGATCAGCCCAGTGCGCTGGCCGCGGTGGCCATTGGAGGGTGAACCAACGGCAAAAGGAAGACCTTTCTCTCTGTCTCTCTCTCACTATCCACTCTGCCTGTCAAAAAAAAAAATTAAAAAAAAAATAACAGTTTGCTCTGGTGGGAACTAAATGTGGTCCTATGAGAACTACATTAATCCCTTCAGAACATGATACCCCAATGTTCTAATCACTCTCCAGTAGGCCCCCTCTTAAAACTTGCACCTCTCACATCAGCACGCTAAGGACCAAGTTTCTACTACAGGGACCCCTGGGGCACACACCTGTACCACATCCAGACCATAGCACTGTCACTCTTGGCATCTTTTACCTACCACCTTCCTGTCTATTTTTTACTAAGCAGTCAGAGGAAAGTCATTTGACTGGAGTGCTCTATACCTTCCAGTAAACTCAAGATCCTGACTATGGTCTACAAGTCCTGGTTCTCCTGGCCCCTGATATTTCTCCGGCTTCATCTTACCATCCTACGACACTCACCTCCACGTTGTCTCCACTGCAGTCACCAGCCCAGCTGCTCCCTGTACCCTGCCAGCTGTCTCGGTCCGCCATTGCTGCTTTAGTTAGCCAGCACGTATTTGGTGGCTTCAAACAGCACAACTTTATGGTATCAGGTTTCGGAGCTCAGAAGTGTTTGGGGCTGAGCTCTTTCTAAATGTTCTAGTGGAGAATCTGTTTCCCGCCCTTTCCAGCTTCTGGAAGCCTCCTGCTTTCCTTGGTTTTTGATCCCTTCCTCCATCTTCAAAGCCAGCCATGTAGCGTCTCCTGTTCTGAGCCTGGTGCTTGCCCTCTCATCTCTTTCTTTGAACTTGACCCAGACTCTAGCTTTCCTCTTCGAAGACCCTTGTTGTGACTCTGTTGTTCCTACATTGTCTGAGATAATCTCTTCATCTCCAAGTCCTTAACTTCATCACATCTCCAAAATCCCCTTTCCCTTGTGAAATAGCATACTCATGGACTTCGGGGACTAGGTCAAGGGCATCTTTCGAGACCTGGTTGCTCCACTTCCGATCCAGCTCTCTGCTATGGCCTGGGAAAGCAGTGGAAGATGGCCCAAGTGCTCGGGCCCCTGCACCCACATGGGAGACCCAGAAGAAGCTTCTGGCTCCTGGCTTCGGATCTGCGTAGCTCCGGCCGTTGCGGCCAATTAGGGAGTAAACCATCGGATGGAAGACCTCTCTTTCTCCTCTCTGTCTCTCCTCTCTGTGTAACTCTGACTTTCAAATAAATAAATAAATCTTTTTAAAAATAATAAATAAATTAATTAAAAAAGAATATAGATCATTGGGGTGGGTGTAGTGTTGCTGCAGGTTTAGCTGATGCTTTGGACATCCAATTCCCACATCAAATTGTCAGTTCAAGTCCTTTCCACTCCACTCCACTTTTTTTTGAAGATTTATTTATTTATTTTAAAGTTGGAATTACACAGAGAGAGAAAGAGAGGCAGAGAGAGAGAGGGGTCTTCCATCTGATGGTTCACTCTCCAATTGGCCACAATGGCCAGAGCTGAGCTGATCCAAAGCCAGGAGCCAGGAGCTTCTTCCAGGTTTCCCATGAGGGTGCAAGGGCCCAAGGACTTGGGCCATCTTCTATTGCTTTCTCAGGCCATAGCAGCGAGCTGGAATGGAAGTGGAGCAGCCGGGACTCGAACTGGCGCCCTTATGGGATGCTGGCACTGTAGGCGGTGGCTTTACCCGCTATGCCACAGTGCTGTCCCCTGCCCTCTACACTCCACTTCTGATACAATTCCTTGTTGATGTGCCTGGGAAGCAGTGGATGACGGTTCAAGTACTTGAGTTTCTACTACCCATGTGGAAGACCTGGATGGAGTTCCTGGTTCCTGGCTTCAATTTGACACATCCCTGGCTGTCATGGCCACTTGCAGAGTAAATGGCCAGATCTCTGTCTTTCAAATAAAGCTGCTGCTGCTTTCTCTTTTTTCTTTTTTCTTTACGGAAGAATACATATTAGGTTTGTGATAGGTTGAATTTGAAAACCGCAGCAACAAATCTAGCATTACAAGTGCTGAATCCAACATGATAAAATGACTATTGGTGATCTGGATGCCATTGGCCACACCCCTGAATTTGGCTTAGAGAGTAATGATCATCCCTGTGTTGTGTGGATAACTCTCTTTGATATTGGACATCTTTTAATTTGTAAATGTGTCTGCTAATGGAGATGTTGAATTAGTTTCCTGTCAGTCTGTTTTATGAGTTGGGTAGAAAGAACTTAGATTTATTTTAGTGAATAAACTTTTTTGTAGCACTTTCAGGTTTCCAAATTTGAGTGGAAAGCACAGAATATTCCCACATATCCCCTCACCATCCATTCCCTTCTAGTTTTCTGTGTTGTTAAGGTCTTGCATGAGTGTGACATTCTAGTGATACAGAGAAAGGACCAATACTAGTACTTCATGACTAACTCAAGTCCCCAGTTTACACTAAGGTTCACTCTTGGTGTTGCGCATTCTATGGCTTTGGACAAATATGTGATGCCCTGAATTCATCAAGACAGCATCACACAAAGTAGTTTCATGCCCTAAAAATCCTCTGGGATCCACTGAGTCACCCTTCCCACTCCACAGCCCCTAGTAGTCACTGATCATTTTACTATACTGGTATTTCTGCCTTTTTCAGAATGTCATAGAGCTGGAATAATATAGTATGCAGCTTTTCAGGTTGGCTTCCCTCATTGTATGGTATGCATTTATGTTTCCTCTGTATTTTTTCATGGCTTGAAAATTCATTTCCTCTTATTGTTGAATAATATTCCGTTATCTTAATATACCACAGTTTATTCATTCACCTACTGAAGGTCTTGGTTGCTTCCAGGTGCTGACGATGATGAACGAAGCTGTTGTAAATGTCCACAAGCACTGGAAAGTATTAAGAAGCATGCTACTGGACCGTATGGTAAGAGCTGTTTTCTGTTTTGTTTTGTTTTTTAAGGTTTATTTATTTGAAAGGCAGAGCTACAGAGAGAGACGGAGAGAGAGAAAGAGTGTCTTCCATCTACTGAGTCACCCCCAAAATGGCTGCAAGGGCCACAGTGGGGCCAACCTGAACCCAGGAGCATGAACTCTCTGCTGGTCTCCCTGTGGATGACAGGGGCCCAAGCACAGGGACCGCGCTCTGGGCTTTCCCAGGCACATTAGCAGGGAACCTGGAGAGAAAGCAGAGCAGCTGGGACTTGAACTGGTACTCACATGGGAAGCCAGCAGCTTAACCCCCACACTTGGCCATTTTTTAAAAATTATTTATAAAGATCTCATTTAGTTGTCATTTAGTGCACTTGTCTTTTGTCTTTTCCTTTTTTCTTTTTTTAGATTTATTTTATTTATTTGAAAGGCAGAGTTACAAAGAGAGGGAGACACACACACACACACACACACACACACACACAGAGAGAGAGAGAGAGAGAGAGAGAGGTCTTCCATCTGCTGCTTCACTCCCCAAAAGGCCACAATGGCTGGGGCTGCACCAGGCTGAAACCAGGAGCCAGGAGCTTCTTCCGGGTCTCCCACAATGGGTGCAGAAGCCCAAGCACCTGGGCCGTCCTCCCCTGCTTTCCCCATTAGCAGGGAGCTAGATTTGAAGTGAGCAGCTGGGACTCAAACCACCACCCATATAGGATGCAGGCACTGCAGGCAGCAGCTTCACCTGTTACGCCACAACGTCGACCCCTGGCGCACTTGTCTTTATTTTAGTTTTTGGAACATCTTGTCCCTTCATTGCTAAATTTTTTTTAAAAAATTGTCTTAAATTAACAAAGGACATAAACACTTTTTAAAGATGACTCTGTATATCTTAATACTCTTTTTTGTTTGTTTGTTTGTTTTGTTTTATGACAAGCAGATTTAAACAGTGAGAGAAAGAGACAGAGAGGAAGGTCTTCCTTCAGTTGGTTCACTCCTCAAATGGCCGCCACGGCTGGCGCTGTGCCGATCCGTAGCCAAGAGCCAGGTGCTTCTCCTGGTCTCCCATGCGGGTGCAGGGCCCAAGCACTTGGGCCATCCTCCACTGCACTCTGGGGCCACAGCAGACAGCTGGACTGGAAGAGGGGCAACCGGGACAGAATCCAGCGCCCCAATTGGACTAGAAACCGGGGTGCCAGCACCGCAGGCGGAAGATTAGCCTAGTGAGCCATGGCGCCGGCTTAATACTCTTACATATTGTTTGAGATTGTTAACTTAGGTTTACCTGGGATTATCAGCTCCTTCCCTTCAGATTTATTATGACCCCCTGGGTTTTTTCAGATTTAATGTGTGTCAGTGGACATAGTGATCTTTTTTTGTGTATAATATGCAGAGCCTCACAGTCTGACCAGTGAGGATCCTGTTGTATTCACCAGTAGCTCACAGTTTGCAAAACACTCACTGACAGTCAAAAGATGTGCTGGGCCCATCTTGATTTTCCCTGTTCTCAACATGATATCAGTGACTTTCCAAGGATTTCTCTTTTTAAAATATTTATTTATTTATGGGGCCAGCGCTGTGGCTCACTTGGTTAATCCTCCGCCTGCTGTGCCGGCATCCCATATGGGCACTGGGTTCTAGTCCCGGCTGCTCCTCTTCCAGTCCAGCTCTCTGCTGTGGCCCAAGTGCTTGGGCCCCTGCATCCACATGGGAGACCAGGAAGAAGCACCTGGCTTCTGGCTAAGGATCAGCACAGCACCGGCCGTAGCAGCCATTTGGGGAGTGAACCAACGGAAGGAAGACCTCTCTCTCACTGTCTATATATAACTCTACCTGTCAAATAAATAAAAAAAAATTATTTATTTATTTATTTGACAGGCTGAGTGGACAGTGAGAGAGAGAGAGACAAAGAAAAAGGTCTTCCTTTTGCCATTGGTTCACCCTCCAATGGCCGCTGTGGCCGGCACGCTGCAGCCGGAGCACCGTGCTGATCCGAAGGCAGGAGCCAGGTGCTTCTCCTGGTCTTCCATGGGGTGCAGGGCCCAAGGACTTGGGCCATCCTCCACTGCACTCCTGGGCCACAGCAGAGAGCTGGCCTGGAAGAGGAGCAACCGGGACAGAAACCGGCGCCCCGACCAGGACTAGAAGCCGGTGTGCTGGTGCCGCAGGCAGAGGATTAGCCTATTGAGCTGCAGCGCCGGCCAAATATTTATTTATTTAAAAGCAGTGTGACAGAGAGACAGATGGGGGGGGGGGGAGTATCTATCCACTTTTTCACTCCCCAAAGGGCAGTAAAGGCTGGGGTTGGGTCAGGCTGAAGCCAGGAGCCAAGAACTACATCCTATTCTTCCATATGGGTGGCAGGGACTCAAGCACTTGGCCCCAAAATACTTTGAAAATTAAATTTTATTCCTCTTGAACACATAGATTTTTAAAGACTAACATCTATCTATCTATCTATCTATCTATCTATCTTCTTATTTACTTGAAAGGTGGAGAGAGGGGGCCTTCACTGTGGTGCAGCGGGTTAACGCCCTGGCCTGAAGCACCAGCATCCCACACAGGCGCTGTTCGAGATCCAGCTGCTCCACTTCCGATCCAACTCTCTACTGTGGCTTGTGAAAGCAGTAGAAGATGGCCTAAGTCCTTGGGCCCCTACACCTGCATGGGAGACCCTGAAGAAGCTCCTGGCTCCTGGCTTTGGATCAGCACAGCTCTGGCTGTTGTGGCCAATTGGGGAGTGAACCATTGGATGGAAGACCTCTCTCTCTCTCTCTCTCTCTCTCTCTGCCTCTCCACTCTCTGTTTAACTCTTACTTTCAAATAAATAAGAAAGCAAGAAAGCAAGAAAGCAAGCAAGCAAGCAAGAAAGAAAGAAAGAAAGAAAGATGTAGAGAAAGAGAAAATCTTTCATTTGCTGGTTCACTCCCCAAATGCCCACAATAGCCAGGGCTGGGTCAGGCTGAAACCAGAAAGTAGGAACTCAATCTGTGTCTCCCTTATGGGTGGCAGGGACCCAAGTACTTGAGTGAACACCTGCTGCCTTCCAGGGTGCCATTAGCAGGAAGGTGGAGTCAGGACTTGAACCCAGGCATCTGTCCCTCCCATAGGTTTTTCAAAAGCAACCCCTACAAAATAAATTTAGAGGAGTCTTCAGTTAAGCATCTTTGACCACTTATTCCTTTGCCAGCTAATATCCATTCTACAACCTTGAGACTTTCAAGGTCAATTTTTAAAGCTTTAATAATTATAACAGACTTGCAGAAATCACACAGTTCTAAGTCACAGCTTATTGGCCAAAGGTACTATTAAAGCAGAGGGTTTAACGCGCAGATACTAAAATAGAATTACTCACAGTCAACAGTGATAATAGTCAAGCAGGGAGGCCATTAAAATGACATTTTCCTGTAATTGGTCTCCTTTGTGGTCTACAGGAAGGATTTAATCTCTGGGCTTGTAAATCTTTTCTCAGCTCTCTTCCTCCTCCTCTTTCTCAGTCGAGGGGAACTCTCGTTTTATGTGTGGGCAAGTCCCCAGTTGCTGGGAAACCTGGGCTTTCTTGGGGAGTTGGTGGAGGAGCTGATGCGTCGCCCACTCCTGTGACTCCTTTTGTATTGAATCTTCTATGCAAATCATGTGTCTCTTCTCATGCCTTGTGGCTTATTCTCATTTTCAGTCTTCCATACATCTAGTGCAACAAATCCTCAGGGAACATCCTTCCAGATTCATATGCTGAATTTTCTAGAAGCCCCTAGAATCCCCCAGCAGCCAACTATCAATGCCCCTGACCTGGGGGATGGGGCTCAGCCTCCTCACTTTCATGTCACTTCCCAAATACCATCATGCCATTGAGTTGTAGTGGACACGTGAATGGTTTGAATTGGTTTCTGTTGGAAAAGCTCTGCCCCAGAGTTTAAGGAAAGAAAATCTTCATTTTATTAAAGAAGCAGATTGTATTGTTGGGGGAACTATTTGCCAGGAAGGCACATTGGCAGCAGCTTCTTGGAGCCCCCCAAGTCCTGCCTTGGCTAGAACAGTCTGCGGGATGCGGCTCCCGGCATGAGACATGGCTCCTCTTGGAGTCCCCCACCTTGGCACAGGGTAAAGTGGCTGCCAGTCAAAGTGCTGGGCACTGTTCCTCAATGTGGCTCCTTTCTGTACAGTACATTCTGTGCCTCTTGCCTCAGACAGAAAGATGCTAGGATGACTATGGAAAGTTCATCTATGTAGGTTGAACTTCCCGTTTAATGTCCAATGTCCAAACCTGAATTTGAGATATTCCTCTGCTGCCTGGTTCTTCCCTGGTGATGCACTGGATGAAATGGTGGCATTTCCATCTGTTGGGCAAGTCAGAGGCCCGGAGGGCATCCTGTTACCCCTACCCCACCTCTGCCACCACCATTCCTGTCCGGTGTACCTTATCTCCACTGTGTTCTGGCCTTTCTCCCCAAATAGCTCTCAAGTGCCCCTCAGGGCGGGGATTTGGTGCATGGGTAAAGATGCTACTTGGGACACCTGCATCCCATATCAGAATGCCTGGGTTCAAGTCCCGGCTTTGCTACTTTTAGCTTCCTGCTAATGTATATCCTGGGAGGAAGCAGATGACAGCTCAAGTACTTGGGGCCCTGTCACCCACGTGGGCGACCCAGATGGAGTTCCTGCTCCTAGCTGAGGCCTACCTCGGCCCCAGCTATTGCAGTTATTTGAGGTGTGAACTAGTAAGTAGTAGATCTATCAAATCAAATAAAAATAAAAAAATAAAAATTTCAAAAATGCTATTCCTCACTCACCCACAACCCCTGTTCCCTTGGCTGCATTCTCACAACCTTGCACATGGCCCAACACCGTAGCCTTATGAAGGGCCTTCTGAATCCACAGGCAGTTACTGTGTGGCTTGAGGTGTTGGGCACACAGTCAGATCCTGAGGCTTCAGCTGCAAACTCTTGGCTCTGCTTTAGTGGAGGAAAGAGACTGACACCACGCATACGCTTCTGTGTCAGGTAGCGATGGTGCCATGTTGGGGATAGCACAGAGGGAGGGGGTGGAAGGGAAGCGACAGGAGTTGTGTGAGTGCTCTTTTACTTCAGCTGGTCACAGAGACCTGGCTACCGGAGTCAGCCTACTGAGCACTGCAGAAAGATGCCAGAGCCTGGGCACTGCAGGTGCAAGGGTGTGGCTAGGAGCTCGCAAGGGCCAGTGTGTGTCAGGGGGCGGGGTGGGAGGTGGACTGAAGGTGAGGGCAAAGGGGCAAGCAGGGGATGTGCAGACCCTGCACATGATTTGGGGTTGGATTGCCAGTGCAATGGGAACCAGTGGAAGTTTTTATAAAAATATGTTTATTTCTTTGAAAGGCAGAGAGAGAGAGTGACCCAGGGAGATCTTCCTTCCCCTGGTTCACTCCCCAAATGCCAGCAATGACTGGCTTGGGCCAGGCTGAAGCCAGAAGTCCAGAAACCAGTCCAGATCTCCCACACAGTGGCATGGATCCAAGAACTTGAACCCTCATCTGTTGCCTCCCAGAGTGTACATTAGCAGGAAGCTAGAATCAGTGGAGCTGGGACTTGAATCCAGGCCCTTTGATATGGGATGTGGGTATCTCAAGCAGCATCGTATCTGCTATGCCCAATCCTTGCTCCCAGTCAAGGTTTTGAATCACTCAGGGGCAGGTGTTTGGCCTAGTGCGTAAGATGCCACAAAGGCTGGGGCTATGCCAGATGGAAGCCAGGAGCTTCTTCAGGGTCTCTCGTGTGGGTTCAGGGGCTCAAGCACTTAGGCCATCCTTTGCTGTTTTTCCAGGCACATTAGCAGGGAGCTGGATAGGAAGTGGAACAGCCAGGACTCAAACAAGTGCCTACCTGTATGGGATGCCGCCATTGCAGGCAGCAGGTTAACCCATTGAACCACAACTCTGACCTCAGACATGAGATCTTGAGAGGTCAGATGATTTGTTGCATTCCATTTAATGTGTGTGAGACCCAAGTTTGCTTTAAGGATGAAATTCGAACCTAGCTTCTCAGCATGGCAACTGTATCCTCATGGCTACTCAGTGAATTGCAACTGGCCCAGAATTACTTTAACCTAATTGGCCTATTCCTTCCTCTTGTAAATAAAGACTATTTCTAAAAATCCCAACTTCTACTTTAGTTTCCCACTGTTATTTTGAGACACTATAAATAATATGGAAATATCAACCACTCAGCTACCAGTCACTCTGGTCTTGAGTATGTATGGAGTTTTAGTACTGATTTGACAGCTTTCCAATCAGCTTATTGATGCCTGAAAGGTCAGAATCAGGGATTAATTTATGTACCTTTGTTTACTGCTAATTAATCTCCTTGGATTAAACCTTACATTCATATAGTGTGAGTGGTCTCATTAGCACTTTCTCTAAAAGGGAACGGGTGGGCAAATGGGTGAGCTGTGGAGGGGAAGTGGTGCTGGACCCAGAAATGGGGTGAATGATGGCATCTCCCCAAGCCACAGCGTTGAGGGGCGTGTCCTTTGGGAAGAGAGGAAGCTGTGAAGGCTCCTTTTGTAAGGCGCTGGTGTCTTAGCAACGTCGTTGAAGGGGGCGCTCTTAGCTCTCTGCTGTCAGGAGGCAGCGTGCCTGCCTTCCTGCCAGTGAGGACGCAGCCAGGAATCGCCATCTTCAAAGCTGAGCAGGCCAGCCCCAGGCACTGGGTCTGCCGGTGCCTTGTTCCTGAACTTCCCAGTCCCTGTAACTGTGAGCCATTCATTTCTGTTGTCTGTAAACTACCCAGTCTGTGGTGTTTTGTTTTAGCAGCTCAAGAGGATGGAGACATAAGGGTGCCACATGCTGTGCCTTCTCCCGACTGTTTTGTCCTGGGCGCTCTTATGTGAGAAATTACTTGCTCACAGCCTTCAGAATTTAAGTCTGGGGATTTCTAGTCAACATCTGCAGTTGTATTTTGTGCTTAGTAATCCAGTCACTGAGCTAGCTAGGATCTTGTTTATTTGTTTTGTTTTTAGATTAAAGCGACCACTTTACTCCCACAAAATGTAGAATGGAATAATCTTTCTGCAAAATCACTTGGTAATATACATCAAGAACTTTTTTATTTTTTATTTTAAAGATTTTGTTTATCTTTTTGAAAGAGAGAGCAAGCAAGCGAGCAAGCGCTTCCATCTGCTGGTTCCCTTCCCAAATGGCTACCACATCCAGGACGAGGGCAGGCCAAAGCCAGAAGTCTGGAACTCCCTCTGGGTCTCCCAGTTGAGTGACAGGGGCCCGAGCATCTTCTGCTGCTTTCTCAGGTGCATTAGCAGGGAGCTGAAACTCAAACTGGTGCCCATTTGGGATGCCAGCATCACATCGTGGCTTAACCTCTTGTGCCACAATGCCAGCCCCAAGAACTGTTTTTAATTTTTTTGAGAGGCAGAGACAAAGAGTGTGAATGAGCAAGTAAGCTCCCAATCACTGATTCTCTCCCCAAATGCTAATAGGTGAGACTGGGCCAGGTCAACGCCGGGAGCCCAGAAGTCAGTCTGGGGCTCTCATGTGGTTGGTAAGGATGCAACGACTTGAACCCTCATCTGCTGCCTCCCCAGGGTGCTCATCAGCAGGAAGCTGGTATGGGAAGCAGAGCCAGGACTTGAATCCAGGCCTTTCTATGTGGGATGTGAGTGTCCCTGGTGGCATCTTAATGGCTAGGCCAAATACCTACCCTTATATCAAGAACTTTAATATTTAAGAAATATTTTTTGACATATTTATTCAACTTGCAGAAGTTTCTTGTAAAGCAATATCAGAAATTAAAAAAATCATAGTAGTGTTTTTTATTTAAAGAAGAAAGCAAGCAATCAAGAAACAAGGAAAGATGATTCCTAACAACAAACAGTTAAATGAGTGATGCTTCCTCCATGAAACAGGGCACTACTTCGATTTGCAAATATGCCCTAAAAACTAAAGAGTTTTTGATGATTTGAAATATGTCTGCTGTACTCATAGAATGGCAGATGTCCTAAACAGCACTCTGGCCTCAGAATCAGCCCTTAAGGCATTCGGATCTGGCTGAAGAGCCCATGAGAGTATTTCAGGCATGGAAAGCCAAGTCTGGCAAAAAAAAAAAAAAAAAAAAAGGACCTAAATGAAAGATCTCTGTGAGCGAGATCCCAGTAGAAAGAATGGGGCCATCAAAGAAGGAGGTACCTTTCTCTGAAGGGAGGAGAGAACTTCCACTTTGACTATGACCTTGTCTAAATAAGATTGAAGTTGGGGAACTCAAAAGGCTTCCATAGCCTTGGCAGCTCATGACAAGAGCCTAGGAAGATTACTGACACTATAAACAAGAGTGTCAATTTGTTAAGTCAACAACAGAAGTCACTGTGCACTTACTCCTCATGTAGGATCTCTGTCCTTAATGTGTTGTCCAATGTTAATTAATGCTATAACTAGTACTGAAACAGTATTTTACACTTTATGTTCTGTGTGGGTGCAAACTGATGAAATCTTTACTTAATATATACTAAATTGATCTTCTGTATATAAAGAGAATTGAAAATGAATCTTGATGTGAATGGAATGGGAGAGGGAGTAGGAGATGGGAGGAGTGCGGGTGGGAGGAAAGTTTTGGGGTGGGGAAGCCATTGTAATCCATAAACTGTACTTTAGAAATTTATATTTACTAAATAAAAGTTTAAAAAACATTCTTAAAAAGAAACAAATAAACGCAAACACTTCACATGTGAAAAAAAAAAAAGAAATATGTCTACTGTAATGTTAAGCAGAAACAAAAAAGAGGTTACAAAGCACACTCCATCCTCTCTGTTGGCAGCCAGTGATCCCCTGAGGCAGGCACTGGTTTGTACTGCTCCTGTGCCCAAGATTGGCACCTGCAGAGGTCAGGATATGTACGTACATATGTCTGTCTGTCTGTATGTATGTATCTATCTATCCATCTAGAGAATCAGAGAGACAGAGACAGCAGAGAGACAGAGATACACAGAGAGAGGGGACAGAGGGGAGGAGAGAGCCCTCCCATCCACTGGTTTAACCCCTAAATTTCCCCAGTGACTGGGGCTGGGCCAGACCTAAGCCAGGAGTCAGAAATGTAATCCAGGTCTCCTATGTGGGTGGCAGGGACCCAAGCCCTTGAGCCGTCACCTACTGCCTCCCAGGATTCACTTTAGCAAGTTTTGGAATTAGAGGCTGCAGCAGCACTCAGACGCAGAGGAAATACTTGAATGAGCGGCCGACGTACTGGAGTGAACATTTACGGCTCCTGCCTAACTAGCTCCTTCTCCCCTCCTGTGCTTGTAGAAATGCTTTTTCCCCCAAGGAACCCGTGATGAGAAGGTGGGCTTGGGACTTGGCCCTGGTCCGCCAGAGTTCCCCGTGGTCCTGTGTCGGTGCCTGGATCTCAGGTGAATGTGGAATCCTCCGTGCTTGAGTTCTTCGGGGACCTTTCTGCCAGGCTTCTTGGCAAAGACGCACTCTTTGACTGCAGGAGTTGAACGGCCTGCAGGAGGGGTGGCTGGGGCAACTGGGGGCCCCATGGCAAGGACTCAACTGAGAATCAGGTCCTGATGAGACATGAGTGAGACAGATGAGGCAGGGGAAATCCTTAGAAAAATCTGGCTTGCTGCAGGCTTTTGGCCCCATCTGGGGTGCCCACATCCCCTGTATTAGAGTCCCAGCTCCTGGCTCCAGCTTCCTGCCAATGGGAGACAGCAGGTGATGGCTTAAGTGCTCCTTGCTTCACCCTGGCCCACCTCTGGGTGTGTTGGGGGCATTTAGGGAATGATTCAGCATATGAGAGCTGTCAGTCTCTCTGCCTTTCAAACAAAAAACAAAACAAAGCAAAACAAAAACAAAAATCCCCAGAGAGTCTGTCTGCAGATTGCCTAAATCCATAACCAACCCTTGAAATTCACAGACAAAGTAAACCAGGAAATTCCATTTTCTGTGGTGGTTTGAGCTGTGTTTTATCATCAGCAGTCAAAAGAATTTAGTTAGAAAAGGGCTTTGGGGTTTTGATGCTCTGTGGGAGGCTGCTACAGCAAAGTAATTCACGTTAGCTTGTGCTAACCACTTTGCCACGTCCATCAAGGCGACCCAGCTGGTTTAATCAGCAAATACCACACACAGCATCATCAGGCTTTCGGATTCCATGCTCTAAGGAAGGCTGGGCAGCCGGAAGTGTCCAGGAGACAGTGTCCAGGATTATGAGGGGACTCAAGCCTACAGCACGTGGGAAATGCTTGGAGGAACCATGGCTGTCTGGTTTGGAGAAGGCTTGCAGGACGGGAGAGCTGCCTTCCAAATCCTGTGGCCCAGGATTTGCTCTGCACATGACAGTGGGCTGTAGGAGGCAGCCTGCGGAGCCCAGGTCTAATTGACCACAAGAACGAGCTCCCGCAAGCACAGTGTGGTTCCCAGGTAGCAGAGGCTACCCATGGTCACGTGAGCTCGAGGAGAACTGGAAAATGCCCTGGCAAGGATGTCACGGGGAGGTTCTGAGCCCAGCTCACCCTTGCGGGCACTTCCCTTGAGATTCTGAGATTTATAACCATGATGAGCTATTGACAGTGCTCTCCTCAGGATAGCTGGCAGCTAACTGACAACAAGTTGCCTGCTTCTGAACTGTTTTGGCCTCATCAAGGGTTGGCCTTGCTTCTCAATGTTTTTATCACTCCCTCAGTAGCCAAGTGAATTGAAGGGAAGCGTTTGCCCGACGTGCTGAAATAGAATGAGCCACCAACCCTTTCCTCACAGCCCTTGTCCTTGCAAATCACCCGTGGCCACTCGGGCTCTCCTTTGTCATTTGTGACAGGCTGTGGTGTCGTAGGTCCCATCCTGGGGTTCTACCCAGGAAAGGCAGGATGGAGCCAGTGGGGCTGTGGCAGCCCAGAGCACTTGCTGACTTGCAAATGGGACCATTCTTAGCTGAGTCCTCGTTATGTCTGCACTGATTGCCAGAGGGTCTCATTCCCCATGAAATGTTAGCCCACCCACTGTGCCTGATTCACACCATGTCCCCAACACCTCTCACAGGCCAAGTGTACAGTAGGACTGCAAAAAACACGTATTGCATGAAAGAATGGAAGGTCTGAAATGGACCCTGAGGTCCTCTGATCTGTTTTTCATGTTCAGGATGAGGCGTTGTGACTCAGAGAGGTAAAGTGACTTGCCCAAGTTTGCACAGCTAGCTAGTGGCTGAGTTGAGTTTCCTGAATCTCAGTGTTCTCCATTGCACCACAGGATCTGAGATGGAATGGTGAGACTTACAGTCTTGCTGTCTGAAGCTGTAGTCTGCTTCTCAGTACCTCTGGCTCTGGCTCTTTCCTTCGGCAGCAAGATTCTGGGGCTCTGGGGCTCTGGTCGACAGCCCCGACCCACAGCCTGGCATCTCGGGCTGCATCCGTAGGCCTTTGCATCACCTCTCTTCCCTTTGAAAAATGATAAATGATTGTGTGTGTGTGTGTGTGTGTTTGGGAGGGGACAACACACACACACACACACACACAAACATACACACAGGAGAGGGAGAGCGAGCGAGTACATACTCCCATCCAGTGAATTATTTTCCAAATGCCTGCAATGGTCAGGGCTGGACAAGGGCTACAGTCTGGAGCTGGGAACACATTCAGGCCTCCTGCGTGGGAGGCAGGAACCCAATCCTTTGAGCCACACTATTGACTCCAAAGGAAGACACTGGCAGGAACCTGGAGTCAGGAGCCAGAGCTAGGGATCAAACCTGGTACTATGCTGCAGGATGATGGCATCTTTTTTTTTTTTTAAGATTTATTTATTTATTTATTTGAAAGGCAGAGAGTTACAGAGAGTCAGAGAGAGAGAGAGAAGAAGAGAGAGAGAGAGAAGAAGAGAGGGGAGAGAAATGAAGTCTTCTAGCTGCTGGTTCACTCCCCAAATGGCTGCAATGGCCGGAGCTGGGCTGATCCAAAGCCAGGAGCCAGGAGGTTCTTCTGGGTCTCCCACACGGGTGCAGGGGCCCAAGGACTTGTGCCATCTTCTACTCCTTTCCCAGGAGCATTAGCAGAGAGCTGGATTGGAAATGAAGCTGCCGGGACTCGAACCAGCACTCATATGCCAGCACTGCAGGTGGCAACTTTACCCGCTGTGCCACACACAGCGCCGGCCCTAATGCTGGCATCTTAACTACTAGACTAAATGTATACTCTCAGACAATATTTCTATGTTAACATAGAACATATTGCATCTGTTTTCTATTGCTGAGCGACAAATTATCACAAACCTTGTGACTTAAAACAGCACCCATTCGTGAGTTCCCAGGGGTGTAGGTTGTGAGTCTGGGCAGGCATGGTGGGGGTCTCTACTCAGTCGTACCTGAGGCTGCAGTCCAGATGTCTGCAGGGGTGGGGGTCTGGAAGCAGACTTCCTTTCCCTGTGGTTATAGGATTGAGGTCAGCTCGGGGCTTCCCAGCTGGGTGGGGTTTTCTCAGCTCCCAGAGGTGCCCTTGCTTCACAGGGCCCCTCCATCCGCACAGGCAGCACCAGAGAATTCCCTCACCCTGTTGGCTTGTGTTTTAAATTTTATTTTTACTTATCTGAAAGGGAGCGATATCAGTCTTCCATCTGTTGGCTCATTCCCCAAGTGCATTCAACATCCAAGACGATGCCAAGTCTAAAGCACGGAGTTGGGAACTCAATCCAGGTCTCCTATGTGTGTGGCATGTGTTGTAGGGACCCAAGTACTTGAGTTGTCACTTCTACCTCCCAGGACACGCATGAGCAAGAAGCTGGATGGGAAGTGGAGTGGGGAATCGAACTAAGGGACTTTGATACGGGATGCAGGTGTCCCAAGCTTGTAACTTGCATCAGATGCCTGCCCTTCCCTTGCTTTGAAACACCTTCCTGTGGATCTCTGATTTCTTCTTTTTCCTGCAGCAGAGAAAACTGCATTTAAAAGGTTAAGATGCCCTTGGAAGGGCTGCCTTATGTTAAAGTCAAAGGTCCCTGAGTCACACGTGCTGTCTCACCTGAGCCCAGCCCCCGCCCCCCACACCATGGTACAAGGGCCCGGGTCATTTGGGTGTCACTTTAGCCCTCTGCCACCAGGCTTCTTTCACACACAGACTCCTGTGTTTTCTTCCACCCCTCGCCTTCATTCGGGCTGGTGATCTGCTTTGCACTTGCATGGAAACGCACGCAAGGCATGCGAAGTGTCAAGAAAAGCAAACATCCTGTGAGTGTTTCTTCTTGGCTTCCGTTTACAAAATTCCAGACCTCTGGGAGAGCAGGGAGATGCCTGGAAGAGGCAAAAAGGAGAAAGTGTGTGTGGATGAAGGCAGTGTGCTTAGAGACTCAGGAACCAGAAGGGCTTTCCCATCCGGGGAATACTGAGAGAGCTGTCCTGGGGAGTGCAGGTTATGGCAGATCACTGACGAAACACTGAGCTGCTGTGGTCACAGGTGGCCTCCAAGACACCGCTGCCACGTGGACAGGCTGTGGCAAGTGCTGTTCCCCAGGCGGCCACATGCACGGTGACACTGGACATCACAGCAGACGTGGGTGGTTTCCAGGGCAGTGTCCAGCCCTGGGAGGGGCAGTGCCAAGGAGTTGGTGCAAGATTCCCACCCGCTCTGCGGAGGGGAAGCACTGGTCAGAGATGACACTGAGTTACAGGAAATACTACCGTGTCGTTTGCACATCTGGGCTTGTGGACTGGGATTCACACCTCCCTACCCAAACCAAAAAGATAGGAGGGCGTTTTTGGGGAAAATGTGCTCATAATGGTGTATCGATGTGTAGAATCAGAAGGCATGTGTATGTTTGGATATAGTCCTCATAATAGCAATATGAATTCTCATGGGCGCGTGCACACACACACACACACACATGCTCACACTCATACTACAGTATTTCAAAAAGTTCATGGGAAGTGGAATTAAAAGATAAGTTTAGGGGTCAGCATTGTGGCGACCGCCTGTGACACCAGCATCCCATATGGGCACTGCCAGCATATCTCATAGGCACTGGTTCCAGCTCCCTGCTAATGGCCTGGGAAAAGCAGTGGAAGATGGCCCAGCCCTGTATGTGGGAGACCCAGATGATGCTCCAGGCTCCTTCCTGGCTTTGGCCTGGCACAGCTCAGGCTGTTGTGGCCTTCTGGGGGACTGAATCAGCAGATGGAAGATCTGTCTCTCCGTCTCTCCCATTCTCTCTGAAACTGTGAATTTCAAATAAATAAATAGATATATCTTTAAAAAAAAGAGGTACGTTTATCTGGGCCAAAAATTTTTGAAATCCTTGCGTAGTTTTTTCATAATATGAGTTTTCATGATATTTCGAAGGGCCCTCATATATCAGGGCTATGATTCGCCTGTTTGTGTCCCTCCAAGGTTCATGTTAAACTTAATCCCCCATGTGGCAATGTTAATGGCGAGGCCTTAGGGAGGGGATGGGGTCCTGAGGGCTCTGTCCCCATGGATGGGATCTGAGTTCAGCCCCTTCTTCCCTGTCCTCACGTGAGGACACGGGCTTTCTGCAGACACCACCTGCCCCTTCATCCGTGGGTTTCCGCTCTCCGGATCTGTAAGAGGTGAATTTCTGTTGTCTACAGCTTAATCCAGCCTAAGGTATTTTGTTATGGACTAAGACAATCAACACACTTACGTGTATATGTCAGCAGTGCTGGTGTACTCATATGTATCTGCACGTAGGCTCTTCACATTTTTTTTTTTTTAACTCTAAGCACTGAATTTAATCACTGCCATCCAACAGCCAATTTATAACTACTGCTGCAATAGAACATCTGGTCCTTTAGCCTTGTAGTCTGAATCAGACACAGCAGAGAAACCCTGAGTGTGGAGTCTCAGACTCAGGCATGCAGTCCTACTCTGTGTTCCAAGTTCTCCAGGTGCTGTCAGGTTACAAGAAAATCCAGGGCAGCTCCAAGGAGGAATTATGGTATGGAGTGGGAAAGTGCAGCCCGGGGAGGGCGCAGACAGATGCTTGTCTTGATGCTACCCTGCGAGTGTCTGGTGGGCATGTGGGCTTAAGGTTGTTGTCAGCACTGGCTGGGCATTCGTAGGAGCCCATAGGAGTGAGGTGGGGTGGGAAGGCACCTTGCGAGGTATGTGGAGAGTAGGGTAGGCATCATTCCTCTCCATCCAAGAGAGGTGGACCTAGTTTTGAGTGACCTCACCTTGCAAAGGCCCTCTTACTTACAATAAATCCCCATTTTTCAAAAATTTTAAATTTTACTGTATACCCATACACAGCACACACAGACTTGTGTAATGAAGGGTCTTCAAAATGTTTGTGGAAACCACATATTATTAAAAAAAACTACGGGGGCCTACAATGTAGTGCAGCAAGTTAAGCCACCATATTGGAGTGCCAGTTCAAGTCCTGGCTGCTCTGCTTCTGATCCAGCTTTCTGCTCATGCACCTGGGAAGGTGGCGGATGATGGCCCAAGGGCTTGGCCCCTGCCACCCTTGTGAGAGACCCAGACAGAGTTTCTGACTCCTGGCTTTGGCCTGGTCCAGCCCTGGCTGTTGTGGGCATTGGGGAGTGAAATAGCAGATGGAAGATCAATCCCTCTCCTTCCCTTCCATCCCTTCTTCTCTCTGACACTCTGCCTTTCAAGGAAATAAATTAGTCTTAAAAAACTATGTATGAGTTTCCAGAATTTTTTTTTGCAGCAAAATAAACTTGCACTAACTTGTTATATCATGTCTAATGGGATCTAGTTTGAGGTAGTAAGTTGGATCAGACATCAGTTTGAAAACAGTCCTTACCAGAGCAACGCAAATTCTATAAGAATTGAAGCAAGAACAAACATCAAATTTGAAATTTGAATTGAAATGGAAAATTGAAGCTTGGATGGAAGAACGGTTAAATCACTGACAGCTTATGAAAAGTTTATAAAGACAGTTCCTGCCCCCCACATCAGCAGTTTACAGATGGATAACCAATTTTAAGAAGGGGTGAGGCAACGTTGAATATGAAACTTGCAGTGGCAGATCATCCACATCAGTCTGCAAGAAACATTTAATCTGTTCATTCCCTAACTGAAGAGGATGGAGGATTTACAGCAGGAACAACAGCCAGCACCACAGGCACCTCAATTCTGACCAAAAAATTAAAGAGAAGTCAACTTGCTGCTCATTGGTTGCCAAAACTGATGTGCCCAGATAAGATGCAGACAAAGCAGAGCGCCCCATGGAAATTTTAACAACTTCGATCAACGCATCAAGAGTTGAAACAGGAGATGAAACATGGTCTTACCAGTACAATCCTGAAAACAAAGCACAGTCAAAGCAATGGCTACCAAGAGGCAGAAGTGACCCAGTCAAGGGAAAAAGCAGATTGATCCAGAGTGAGGGTCAGGGCAACAGTTTGTGGGGTGCTCAAGGCACTGTGCTTGTTTACTTTCTTTAGGACCAAAGAACCATTATCATCTGCTTATTAGAAAAGTATTTTTGAGAAAGTAAGCAAAGCTTTCCTAGGAAAACACCTGGGGAAAACTTGCTGTAGTGTCCTTCTTCACCATGACAAGAGCCCGGATTATTCTTCTCCTACAACAAGGGCAATTTCGTGAGAGTTTTAATGGGACATCATCAGGCGTCCACCTTACAGTCCTGACTTGACCCCCTTCAACTTCCTTTTGTTTCCTAATTTAAAAAAAAAGTCTTTTTAGGGGCCTGCACTGTGGCATAGTGGGTAAAGCCGCCGCCTCAGTGCTGGTGTACCATATGAACTCTGTTTCGAGTCCCAGCTGCTCCACTTCTGATCCAGCTCTCTGCTATGGCCTGGGAAAGCAGTAGAAGATGGCCCAATTCCTTGGGTTCCTGTACCCACGTGGGAGACCAAGAAAAACCTCCTGGCTCCTGGCTTTGGATTGGCCCAGCTCCAGCCATTGCAGCCATCTGGGGAGTAAACCAGCAGATAGAAGATTCATCTCTCTCTCTCTCCCTCTCCCTCTCTCTCTCTCTCTGCCTCTGCTTCTTTGTAACTCTGCCTTTCAAATAAATAAATATTTTTTTAAAAATTTCAGGGCACCCATTTTTCTTCAGTTGATGATATTAAAAAAGTGCATTTGGGATCCAGTGCTGTGGTGTAGTGGGTAAAGCCAGCATCCCATATGGGAGCTGGTTCCAGTTCCAGCTGCTCCACTTCTAATACAGATCCCTGCTAATGTGCCTGGGAAAGCAGTGGAAGATGGCCCAAGTGCTTGGGCCCCTGCACCTCCATGGGAGACCTGGAAGAAGCTCCAGGCTCCTGGCTTCTACCTGGCCCAGCCGGAGCCGTTGCAGGCATTTGGGGAGTGAACCAGTGGGTAGAATACCTCTCTCTGTCTCTCTAATTCTGCCTTTCAAATAAAATATTTTTTAAAAAAGAGTGCATCCATATAAATTTCCTTCAGTTCTTTGAGGATGGACTAAATGGCTGGTAATATTTCCTACAAAGTGTCTTGAATTTGAGGGCGCTTCAGGGAGCTTATGTTGAAAAATAAATTTCATATTTTTCATTTTTATCCTTTAACTCCATTTTACCACGTACTCTTTGACATTCTCACATATGCATGCACGTGTGTAGTTAATTTGGTCATTGTTAATGTATAGTTACTGGATTCTTACATATGCATATATCCCTGAAGCCACACCAAGATCAAAATACAGATAAAGTTCTCTTTCGTCTTTCTCCACTTAATACCTCCAGAGGTTACCACTGTTCTGACGTCTACCACCGTCAACTGGCCTCTCTTGTTTTGGAGCATCACATAAACAAAATTGCATGTTGCTATTCAGCTGCACCTATTTCAATGCCATTCACTCACATCTTGTATGACAACAGATCAAAGTTTTAAGGCTGCTGGGTAGTCTTCCATTACATGGGTGTTCCAACATTTACTTATCCTGTATCCAATGACGGACATTTAGGTTGTTTCCAGGTTTTTTTTCCTCTTGAATTTCATGAAAACACTGGTATGACCATCCTTATACCTACCTTTTGCTGGACATTTGCACTGAGTTCTCTTGGGCCTTCTTGGTAGTGGCGTCTCTTGGTATGCAAGTTCCAGTGACTTACATCTTTGCTAATATTTAGAATTGTCAGTCTTTGACGTTTCAGCCACTACAGTGAATGTACTAGTTTGTGAATTCCATGAAGATTGAGCATCTTTTCATGTACTTATTGGCTATCAGATGTCCTTGCCTTCTGTGAGTACCTTTGCAAGCAGTTCTCCCATTTTCTCTGGGACTCCTCTCTTAAGAAAGTGAGAACGAGGATTTATGTTTTCTATGTCTGCACATCTCCCGCACCACAGAGGGCTACACATACACATGTACAAATCTGGGTCAGTCATCAGGGATTGATCAGAAAAGCAGAACACTTGTTAAGTGACAAGGAATGGAGGATTTCTTGTAGGCTGGTTAGAAGTGACTCGGAGGGGCCTGGCACTGAGGTGTAGTAGGTTAAGCTTCCGCCTGTGGCGCTGGCATCCCATATGGGCACTGGGTTGTCCCAGCTGCTCACTTCCGATCCAGCTCCCTGCTGATATGCCTGGGAAAGCAGCTCAAGATGACAAGTGATGGGGCCCCTGACACCTACCTGGAAGATCTAGATGGAATTTCTGGCTCCCGGTTTTGGCTTGGCCCAACCCTGGCCATTACGGTCATTTGGGGAGTGAACCAGCAGATGGAAAACCTCTCTAGATCTCTCCTTCTTTCTCTGTATCTCTGCCTTTCAAATAAATAAAAAAAAATCTTGAAAAACAAAAATCAACAGACTTAGGAGTCATAGGAGCTCCGAGATGACTGGTGAACTTTTCAGTAATTTAATATTTGTAAATGATTTGAAAATACATGTGTCACTGCTCTGTAATTACTTCTTCACTTTTTCTAGCTGGTTGTATTAGTCATTTTTTCATTACTATAATGCAATGCCCAAGACAGGTTACTTTATAAAGAAAAGAGGTTTCTTTTGCCCATAGTTCTGGAGGTGCAAGTCCTCAGGCGGCCCAGAGCATTATATGGGGAAGAGACAGGGAGCATTTGTGTCTGTGTTTCTCTCTGCTCTTCACCCTTCTCATAAAGTCACCAGGATTCAACCATGGGGGCTGTACCCTGATGCCCTCACCTAATACTAATCACTCTGCAAAGGCCTCACCTCTAAACACCGAAGTCTAGTGAGGATTAAGTTTTAACACATGAAGCCTTGGGGTACACAGCAACAACATCCCAACCAAGCACTGATGTAGAGAAACCTTATACACATGTTTCCAGATGGTTATCATTTCTTTTTTTCATTGCTGCATTTTTCCTTTTCCTTCACCCTCAGCTCTTTTAAGGAGAGAGCAGGCATTGTTTCTTGGCCAAGGAAAAGATGCAGTGAGGCTGAGAGCAGACATTGCCTGCAAAATATTTCCCTTTCTGTCTTCTGTGATCTTAAACCTGATTCCAAAGGAGGAGTCAGGGTAGTGGCTCCTGGAGCGGTGGGGGCAGCAGGATCCCAGGGAGGGCCAATAGATGCAGCCACCTTGTGACCAGTGTCCCAAGATCCCAGGAGGTGGACATTATTGTTGTCTCCAGTTTAGAGAACACGAAGGCATTATAATTTGGGGGAATAGGGTGCACACACCATGAGGCCATCCAGGTACTTGAGGCAGGCCCTGTCTGCTCCCCCGTGGGGTCTGGTCCTGGCTATCTATCTAGATAGGGGGTCTCTGTCTCCAG
The DNA here is from genome assembly GCF_964237555.1 of Oryctolagus cuniculus. Lineage (NCBI taxonomy): Eukaryota > Metazoa > Chordata > Mammalia > Lagomorpha > Leporidae > Oryctolagus > Oryctolagus cuniculus. The sequence continues at coordinate 70,117,877 of NC_091441.1, forward strand.
TACCAGGTGTTCCACAATGCAGGCTTCTCCTTCTCATTCCCACCTGTTGGCTTCTCTTGTGAATTCAAGTGCAGCACAGGATGGATCATTTTGGACGGCACAATTCTTATCTGACTTTATGTGTGGGATTCCAACAGCAGAAGGATATTCTCTGACTCCCAGGAGTCTGTGGTCAGTTGGGGCCCTGGGTTTTTTTAAACATTTGGTAGTGTTTGCCTTTTCCAGTTCCGTCTCCTCCAACAACTGACTGGCAGCCTTCTCTGCACTAAGTGTGGTCAGGTCTGACACCATGCACTCGCAGTGGAACTTTCCTCACGTCCCACTCCTTGAAGCCAACGTCAGCTGATTTCCACCCAATTTAGTGATATTTTATCTCAATTTGTTGCTCACTTGTCTATCCTACTCCAAGTTTCCATTCATTCCATAACAGTTTCTTAAGGGGCCAGTGCTGTGGCGTAGTGGGCTGAGTCTCTGCCTGTGGCGCCAGCATCCCATATGGGTGCTGGTTCAAGTCCCAGCTGCTCCTCTTCCCATCCTGCTCTCCGATAGTGCCTGGGAAAGCAGTAGAAGATGGCCCAAGAGTCTGGGCCCCTGCACCTACGTGGGAGACCCAGAGGAAGCGCCTGGCTCCTGGCTTAAGATGGGCCTAGCTCTGGTCATTTTGGCCATTTGGGAAGTGAACCAGTGGATGGAAGGCCTCTCTCTCCCTCTGTCTGTGACTCTGCTTCTCAAAAAAAAAAAAAAAAAAAAGAATAAATATTAAAAAAAATTCCTTGAGCCCTCGGGAAGTGTCAATCCTTGTTCTGTGTATGGGGGCTACAAATTCTCCCCTGGACTAGGTCTCTGCTCTCCTGAGCTTCCATCTGGGCCCTGGCTCCCATGCTGTAGATGGATGCTGTAGGAGGATGCTGGCACACCATTGTATTGATTTTACGGACAGCAGGTACACAACAGAGCTTTAGAAATTTCATGGAACATGGAATTAAAAGATAAGTTTATTTTAGTGCAGAAAATTAAAATCCATGCATAGTGTTTTCCTAACACACATTATCCATGAAATGTTTGAAGCCTCCTAGTATATCTAAGTGCCCCCCACTCTCCCATTGCTGTAGTATGTGTGTGTGTGTGTGTGTGTGTGAGAGAGAGAGAGAGAGAGAGAGAGAGAGACAGAGACAGAGAGAGAGGGAGAGCAGCTGAAGTGGAAAACAAATACAGGGAACAGACAGTGGAAAATCCTCTGATAGGTTCCTCCATGGCTGTCTTCTAGAAATGGAAACAGATCTGCAGTTTCTAGTTAAAATTAGAGAAGACAACAAGAAAAGACAGAGCCAGATTAATTGAGATTCATCACAAATGGTAAAATTGAGGTTATGATTTTAAAATTCAGCCCTTGACTTAAAGGAGTTAAGTTATGCACAAGGAAATCAGGCACAAGTGAAATGGAAGAGCAGATTGCTTTTTGGCCTTGGAAAAAACCTTTTCTTCTTCACTGCCCGTGGGGGACTTAGAAGGCAAAAGCCATTTTGCTTTCTACCCAAAGAGGGCAAAAACACAGTTGTCCAAGCCCACCCTCGCGAGCTGCTCTTAGCTAGCACTAGATGGACGTGACGTACTGGCGCACATTCAACACAAACCAGTAAGTACACGCTTATCAGATATCAGATGCAGGCGGCTGGTATTGAGCACTTACCAGTCCACTTCTCATTTTAAAATGTTCACCTTAGCAGCCAGATTCAGAGCCCCCCCCCGCTCTATTAGACCCGACTCAGCAGACGCTGCCAGTTGTGACTGGGCTGAGCTGGATGTCCAAGCTGCCGAAGGTAGGTGGCAGTGTGGTCTGCTGGTTCAACTCCCAGCTCCGTGTTTAGCCAGACCCTTGTCTGTGGTCTGGGGACAAATGACCAAATCTTCGGAAGCCTCCACTTCCTCCTCTGTAAAATGGAGACAAGCTCCCAGTTATTGTGAGGACCAAACAAGACAATGCACGCAGCGCTTCCTACACAGCTCTCAGCAGAGACTAGCTGCTATCATGAAATTACCCATGAGCACCGATAAAACGCAACAGCCATTATTACCGGGAGTGGAGGGAGGAAGCAAACTCAAGAGATGCAGAACAAAGCCGACATCGCACGAAATCAAGCCACTGAGGAATGAATCACAGGTTTCCAGATTCCTCTCTGATACGATGGATGCAAGAGCTGGGCAAATCTGGGGGGAGGTTGAGAGAAGTGAAAATTGTTACCACTTTGATTAGCTGCACCTCTGTTGACCGTGAAGCCCCGTGCACTTTGGTTAGTCCGCAGGTTTAGTTTTGGCAGAGGGAACTAACTGCGGCGACTGTAATGCAATTGGGTTACCATTCTCACACGCTAGGGCAGTCACCAGCTCCCATCCAGTACGGCTGCAGGGGCTGGTGTCAGTGCTGGCAGTTGTGCGGAACACAAGGGCGCATTGTTAAGGGGAGTCGAGTCCCAAGTGGCCCTTCAAGGAGACGGGGGCACAGCGCGCTAGGAAGCATCCGTCTCCTTCCCAGCCTGAGGGCGGAATCCTGAGCGCGACCTCGCAGGTCTCCCGAGATCCCCCGCCCTGCTGCGTGTCCCGTGGCCCTCCTGCCTGTGTCCGCAGTCCCTCTGCGCGGGGCAGACACGCCGGCCCGGTCCCCGGAGACTGCCCCCGGCTCGCAGGCGCCAGGTCGGCTCCTGCGGGGGGCGCTGTCGGCAATCTCCGCGTGGCCTGGAGTTCCCGGGGCTGCCGGCGGCGGCGCGCGCCCCGCTAGCCCGAGCCCGGCGAGCCGGGGGCCGCAGCCTGGGCGCCCGCACGCTCCCCGCCTCCGGGCGCGTGTGGGCCGGGCGCGCCGGGACCCCCATCGCGCCTCCGCCGCGGCGGCCCCCCGCCCCCCGCGGCCTGGCCTCGCGCCGGGTCCCCGCGGCGGAGTGGGGAGGAGGAGGGGAGAGACTGGAGGAGTTGGCGACAGACGCAGCCTCGGCGCGCACGGTTCCGGCTGCAGACAGACGGCGGCGGGCGGCGGCTACCTCCCCCGCACGGCCGCGGCACCGCTCCCTCGGCCCCCGCCCCCAGGCAGCGGACCCGGACCGGAGGGACGAGCCCGCGAACGCGGTGGGCCCGGCCCGCCCCGCGTGCCGCCGCGGCCGGCCGGGGATCCCCTGCGAGCCGGGGAGGAGCCGCCGCCACCGCCGCCGCCAGACAGCCTGCGAGTCCCTGGGAAAGTGCAAGGGGGCGGGGAGCGCGGGGGCGGCGCGGGTGTCAGGTCCTCGGCTCTTAAAGAGCCCGGCGCGCTGCGCTCCCGGCCAGCCCGCCCGCGCCCCCCGCCGCCGCAGTCCGCGCCCCGCGCCCCTCCCCGCGGCCGGCGGGGCCGGGTGGCCCGCGAGCCGCACTGCGGGCGCTCCCCGCCCCGCTCGGAGCGGCGGCCGCAGGTGAGTGCGGACCCGGCTGGCTGCCGTGGTCGCGGCGGCTGGCCCAAGTTCACCACCGCGCTCGGGCGGGAGCGGTGGCCGAGGGGGCGGGGGACGCGGGGACTGGACGCTCCGGGAACGGGACGTCCGCGAGCCTGCGCCGTCGGAGGGGTCGGAGGGAGCGGCAGGCGCCACGCACCCTCCCAGCACGGCGCGTCCCCCGGAGACAAGGGCGCGAGGTCTGTGCGCCGGGTCGCGGGTGGGCACGGCCGGTGCCCCGGGGCGCTCGCCCAGGGAGGGGTGCTTGTGCTTGTAGCAGTCGTGTCGCTCCACCTTTACCCCCAGCCCGTTTTCTGTTCCCGGTGCCCTGGGCGCGGGCGTCCCGAGGTCGCAGGACTCTAATTCTGCAGCACTGGAAGCCAGGATGTGCGCGGGGCTGCCCCGGCAGTTGCCACCCCTTTAGGCCGCTCGCGGACCCCTGCGGGAAAGGGGACTGGAGGTCGGCGAGAAGCGGGAAGATCGCGCAGGACCTTGCCGGTAGTTTGCAGGGAGGAAGGGGGCGCGAGCGGCCCGCATCCTCGCCCTGCGTGCTGCCCCCTGCACCCCACACTCCCCAGACGCTCGGACCCGCCTTGCCCGACGTCCGCCGGGTGCCCCCGCACGCGTTGACGTCGGTCGCGGGGCCGCCCGCGCTCCCTGCATTGGCTGGGACGTGGATGTCTTGGTGGCTGCTGCTGTGCTCAGGCTGAGTCCAGAGCCCCGCAGGAAGCAGGCGTGTGCTGCATTTCTCGGTGACCCTCAGCGTGGAATAAACAGGAAGCGACGAGCACTCGGCAGGGCCGGCACTGGCCTTGTTGCGGGGTCTGCTGCCCCGCACGGCCGCCAGGAGGCTTCCTCGGACCCCTGCCCGGTGCGCAGCCCGGAGTGGGGCTGGGGCGCGCCCTGTGAGTACGCGGGCGGCTCTCAGTTGGCTCTGTGGAGGCTAATTTCGCGAGGACGGAGGGGAGGGCATTTGCCTGCTTTTAAACTTTTTTTTTTTTTTCATTTGAAAAAGGAGGAGGTTTCCCAAGGAGGCAGAGGTTTTCAGGGCAACGGGGACGCGTGGGGCTGGGGGTGGTGGGCGGCACCTGGAGAAGGCGCTTCCGGGAGCGCCCTGGTCTCCAGGTTACCTGGCAGGGCCGAGGGTCCGCCTGTCAGGACTGGGAGAGGACTCTTTAAGGGAGCAGAGCTAACTGGGGGCTGCTACCAGGCACAGGAGTGAGTGCTGAATGGCAAGGGCCACATGAAGCCAGCGTTAATTTTTGTTTTCCCCAAAGAATCTTTTAATTAGCTAGAATTGGATAATTTTGATTTGCTCCTCTTCTTTTCCTCTAACCTCCCCGCCCCCCATTCTAATTATTTTTGCCACATTCTTATCCCTGGACCCCTCAGGTGCAGGTCAGCCAGTGCTGGTTTCTCAACCTCCCTTACAGTTACTGCAGACCTACTGTGTGCTACGTTGTGGGCTGCAAGGTGGGGTTAGCTGTGTGGAACGTTGATTGCAAGAGCTTCTGTCACTAAGTTCTGAGCAGCAGAGATGACTACAGATGGTGTGCACAGCGCCGGCTCTTAAAAATAGGGTTCCGTGGCTGGCATGGAGGTTGGCGCCTTCCCGCAGAGCCAGCGCTGGGAAACTTCCCTTTAAAAATGGCCCTTTCTGCTAGTTTGGCTGGCCAAGAAGGGCATTCTCCTGTCTGTGTCTGCCCTGGAGCCTGGGCACTGAGTATTAAATTACAGGGAAGGCTCTGTAAAGTCTACACGGAGCAACTAGCACTGCATTAAGTCATGTCTGCACTCTGCAGATGAGGATTCAGTCTTCCCTTGCTCCTTAAAATTGTTTACTGTAAACTTGCCTTCGTTTTCTGTACAGTTCTCTCCCACTGTAGTTTTCGTGTGCAGTAAAGGATCCTCGTGTTGAGCTGAATTGATTGCATAGGCAGATGAGTAGATCTGAATGTCACCCATGTGCACCTACTGAATTGCGACATGTGGTTCATGATCAGCCCCTGAAATGTCATTTGATGGCCCTTGCACAAGCAGGTGCATTTTAAAACGTGGGGGTAAATGCCTCATGGTCTCTGAAAGCTTAATTCTTTTAAGAGCTCCACTTTGCTGTTGACATTGTACACACTGTTGGGAATCAGGGCTGAGACTGCGAATGCCAATAAGGGATTTGCTGTGATGGAATTGTAGCTACCTTCCCTCCCTTGTTTTAAAAGACCTTGCCAATTCCTTAACATCCTGCTGTTACCCTTGGAAGGGTTCGCCCTCCCTGGCCATGGGTCTCCCTGGGCTCGGCTTGCGTTTGCCTTGGAGAAGACTTTTCCCAGCAGTTTTTCAAGGCTGTCTCTTGAATCCTTGGGGGGGGGGGGCGGTGGGCTCAGTTTGCATGACCACAATCCTGCAGTGGCGCCCAGCCAGGACCAGCTGCTTATTAAGGGATTTTGTGCCAATTTGTTGGCACATCATTTGAGATTCAACAGTCCTCACCCCCCCACACACACCCAAGTATATACATACATAGACAAATATTTATTTTCTCCCAACTGCTGACAGTGTTTTAAGAATAGTTTTCTGAGAGCAAGGTCCTGTCTGCAGAGGTGTTTACAGTTTGGGACTGTGCTGTATGTAGTCTTGGTTGACTTAGCAGCCTGGCAAGGCAGCCTTGCCTGCTCGGGGGATGCTGTCTTTCATCCTGGCTGCTAGAGGGGCGGCTCTCCAGCCTGCCAGGAGAATGTAGAGTCGGAGACTGACTTTGGCTCCGTGGGAGTAGTTTCTGGCTAGAGACCCCTGAGCTCTGGCCCCCTTTGCATTGACCCAGCATCAGGTCACCGTGGTGGTGCACCAAAGGTGTCACATAAAATTAGAGCCACTCAGGGCTCTGATCGAGCATCCTTGTCGCCGGTGATCCGGTCACATTTTTCTGGTCACCTGTGCCATGTTTCTTCTCACTCTTTGTCCAAATCTAGGCTTACCCAGCCTTCTCTGTGAGGAAACTGTCTTCAGAGTTAAGAGAGAAGAAATAAACCCTAGAAGCAGATCTGCCAAGGAAGAGCATACCGTTTTAACCTGGAAAAAAATTTTTAGAAACATTTAACATAATTTATGCAGGCACATGGATATTAAATGTGAACAGTGACAGAATTGCTATGTAATCCTCAACTGCTCTTTCCTTTCTTTGTTCCTCTCCTCGTCTCTGTTCCTTCCTTTTTTAGGTCTCAGAGAAATCTCCTGGAAGCCATTATTTTCTGTGTCAAAGTGACTTTCTGCCTACATGGGCTGTGTTAGTCTAGAATTACATCTTGACCTATATTATGGGTGCACATGGAAGGTGAATCTTGAGTTTTAAATTAGGAAGGTAGGGGTTCTGCCTCTGTTAGCGAATTCAGACCACAAGCCCTGCCACCTTTTAGGGAGGGGTGTGTGTGTGTGTGTGTGTGTGTGTGTGTCATTTCTTGCATCATTGTTAGGCAACCAAAGGAAAGAAGCAAGCACCTGTGCTATTAATTGCTGGAGAAATATGGGGTTAAGATCCCCAATTCATGTCATTATTTTTCCCTCTGTCACGGGAGGACTTGAAAATAATGTCTCTGTTGTCATGTATCCACGTGATCTAAGTGTGCATTGCTTTTCTTTGAATTCCCACTAAAAATGGTCCTCTGGCCTTTTGAGCTGTTTTTGTGCGGACTTTTTCTTTCCACTAAGCTTGCTTTCCAGATAGGTCTTGGAAATTACGAAGAACATAGCTATAATTTCTCCCATGATTGGCAGCTGAGAGCTTTCCCGGACAAAAATAAGGCTCCACCGTGCCAAATGGTTGACTTTTCTAGAATAAAAACTCTAAAGGGTATGCAAAAAGTCCTCTGGTTAATATATTGGCATTCCCAGAACCCACTAAAACTCCGGCAGCCTGCCAGACTCCACTTAATGAGGATGCAGAATGTCTGGCTCGAATCCCCACGAGCAGAAGGGGGTGGGGGCTGGATGTCCACACCCTTTATTAATTTTTAATGACTGTACTTTTGTTTTGCAGATTTTGCTCTGCACCCCCCCCGCCCCGCCCCACACAAGTGACCCCCACACCACCACCCCTCCCCCTCCCCCTCTCTCTCCGCTGCATTTATTTACTCATTTACTTGGTATTGGGAAAATGTTGAACTTCCAAGGTTAAGAATCCTGCCGAGGGATCCTTTCTGTTCGCATGGCTTCTTTTGTTTTTGGTTTTCTTTGTTTTTCCTCTTTTTTTCTTCTTGGAAGAGGAAGAGAGAAAAGGGAATAGAAGAGATGACAACTTCTTATTTTTTTTTTAAATGATGCTTTATTGTCTGCTGGAAAAAGAGAAGCATTTACGAAACTTTAAGTTTGTCAGACAGTTTATATGACAGTGCAAGTTGGTGCTTGCCAAGCTCCAGACAGATTGTTAATGTTACATGACAGGGATAAATAAATTACCGCTGTCTGCAGCACGCTTGCACTGCAGACACCCTCTGCAGCCGCGCTGCTCACCCGGGGCCTGCGGGGTGTGCAGCTGCAGGGGAAGGCCTGCGCTGCTCCTACAATGCTGGGACTCGGCTCAGAAACAAGGGTGTGTCTCTCGCTTTTATTTTTGGCTGTGCTGCGGGGCACAGAATCCACATAGCAGCTCTCTGTGTTTTACTTTGCTAGGCTGCTCTGCCTCCTTGGCTGTGGGCTGTGGTCCCTCCCTCCCCTCCCCCGACCCCCACACACAACCACATCCTTCCCCCACACCAGGGAACATGGCCCCCAGTCTCCTTCCCAGGAGACCTCAACTTTGTTCTTAGCGGCTCAGAGCCCGAGGTGTCTCAAAGCCAAGTTTCAGGCTGTTTACAATTGTGTTCTTTCTGCAGGTGCAGACACTGAGAACAAATTGTCTGCGCCAGATAAGTGTGTGCGGCGGGGAGGGGGCTGGGTGGCACTCCTTGGGCATAATGTACTTTCATCGCGGGCAGTTCGGAGACTCAGCTGGCAGAGTGACAGGTGTAATGAACTTAATGGTCCTGCTCTAGTTGTTAGTGGACACACCGCTCATATTACAAAGCCACCTCCTACCGGGGCCCCTGCCAAATGATTTGCTCTTCTCCCTGCATACTGCGACTTGGGGCCTGCAGGGCTCGAGTGACATTAAGGTCAGGAATGGCATGGGTGTGAGCAACATGTGTGTGCCTCATCTGCCTGTTTCTAAACGGACCCTGAGTTTCTCTTCAGAGTCCAGGGCCTCATGCTTCACGGTGGGTGCGGAGGGGCGGGTGTCTCCTTCCTGCCTCTGGGGTGGCAGAGCGGCTGGTTTCCTGCCGAGCCCCGTGGGTTCCTGTGCACAGCGGCCGGTGGGTGGGGGTGGGTGGGCGGCTGCAGCCAGGAGTTGTTCCCTTTGTCAGAGGCCTCAGAGGCCTTAGCCTGTGCCCAGAGTGGGGGCGGGAGCTCCCATGGTGAAGTCTCACCGCCGCCCCAGGCTGGAGCTGGAGCTGGAGTGTGGCCAGCAGGAGGCCGGACTTGCCTCACCCAGGGCACTGGGTCAGATAATAGGAACAGCAGTTCCGACAGTCACAGAGCGAGCGTTTACTGTATGCTGGGCTGTTAACTGATTAATCCCAACAGCAGCCCTGTGAGCTAGGTACCGCCGCCAGCACCGCTCCCCTCCCCGCCTTACAGGTGAGGCAGGAAGTCCAGGTCACACAACGTGGAAGTGGAGGGTGGCACTGTGGCCTGCCCGGTCTAGCATGAGGCTGCAGCCACGTGAGACAGGGCCTGGCGCAGACATTCATCACCAAGGACCCCTCACCAGCTGGTGACATGTCTCTCCTTGGCCCCGCGGCCAGCCCGCGAGCTCGGGGATCTCTCCCGCCCCTAGTGTGTGAGCTGCCCCCTGCTTTGAGGACAGCTTTGTCTTTGTTCACGTCGCACCTGGAGTTCCTTGGAGACAAGATGCACTAACAGTCAGCATTGTTGTGTCCCAGGCAGAGTTCATCTGCACGGTCCCCAGACCCCTGTGCTAGCATCCCCCCCCCCCCCGCAGGGTCTCTGGGGGGCGTTCCGGGAGGTGGCAGGGCCGCTGCATTTGCCCCGCAACTCAGCGCCGCGGCCACAGGCTCCCTGTGACTCACACATTTGGAAAAAAAATGAGGAAAACAGCACAGCCCTATGGGGTGGGGGAAGATGCTCCCTCTGACCCCATGGTGGGGGGCATCTAATAATAAATCTCCCACATTGACGCACACTTCCTGTGAGGTTTTGTCCCTCTTCGACAAACTAAATGTCCCAGGCGATGGGACTTAAAGTGAGCTCCTGATGGATACAAACAGGAGATGAGCTGGCTGTGCGGGTCCGTTCCCTGCCCTTGGTAAACCTTCTGTGGCCTAAGCGCTTGGGTCCCCAGTAGGGCTTCCTGTGGAGACCCACACGGGCCGGCCAGGCCTGGCTGGGACAGCTCTAGATGGAGACCCAGGACCCTGCAGGGTCCTCCGTGGCCCTGCAGCACCATCCGCACCTGGACTGTGGTGTGTGTGGAAGCAGCCACCTCTCAGCGGGGCAGGAGTAAAGCTCTCTTCTCCCAGTGGTATGTTTCCTGGAGGTGATTGGGAAGCCCAGAAAAGAACAAAGAAGGAAACAAAATGACTGAAATGACCTAGGATTCCACCAGTTGAGTAGGTTCTTTCCAGGATTAATGATTAGGTAATTATAAAACCGTATGTAGCCGGCTAATCCTCCGCCTTGCGGCGCCGGCACACTGGGTTCTAGTCCTGGTCGGGGCGCCGGATTCTGTCCTGGTTGCCCCTCTTCCAGGCCAGCTCTCTGCTGTGGCCAGGGAGTACAGTGGAGGATGGCCCAAGTGCTTGGGCCCTGCACCCCTTGGGAGACCAGGATAAGTACTTGGCTCCTGCCATCGGATCAGTGCGGTGCGTTGGCCGCAGCGCGCCAGCCGCAGCGCACTGGCCGCGGCGGCCATTGGAGGGTGAACCAACGGCAAAGGAAGACCTTTCTCTCTGTCTCTCTCTCTCACTGTCCACTCTGCCTGTCAAAAAATAAAAATAAAAAAAAATAAAAAAAAACCATATGTAGAACTTATACACTTTAAAAAACCATTCTATCATGAACATAATTTCATTTGTTGAATATTATCTAAGGGTACCTCTTTTTTCTTTAAAGATTTACTTATTTATTTTGAAAGGCAGAATCATAGAGAAGGAGAGAGAGAGAGGAGAGAGCAAGAGAGAGCGAGCGAGCTTCCATCTCCTGGCTCACTCCTCAGATGGCCATAATGGCCAACACTGGTCCAGGTGGAAGCCAGGAGCCAGGAGTTCCATGTGGGTCTCACATGGGTGGCAGGGCCCCAGACACTTGGGCCATCTTCCTTTGCTTTTCCCAGGCCATTGGCAGGGAGCTGGGTTGGAAGTGGAGCAGCAGGGACACAAACTGGTGTCCATACGGGATGCCAGTGTTGCAGGTCATAACTTTACCTATATGCAATGCCATCCATATGATACCACTTAAAAAATAAGCTTTAGAGTTTATTTATTTTTATTTATTTAAATGGCCAGGTGAGGGGGGATATCTTCCTTATAGTGGCTGATTCCTCAGGTGCCCACAATAAATGGGGCTAAGCCATTCAAAAGCCAGGAGCTGGGAATAGGAATGCAATCTGGGTCTCCCACATGGGTGGCAGGGAGCCAGGTACTTGAGCCATCGCTTGCTGCCTCCCAGGGTGTGCACTAACCGGAGCTGAATTGTAAGTGGAGAGGGGACTTGAACCAAGGCATTCCAGTATGGGTTTGTGGATAG